>NC_085953.1:10620241-10930362 GCF_963556715.1 Cydia fagiglandana
ATTTTAAACGTCAAACGTCTTTAAAATTATGACGTATAAAAACACTTGCACTGCGTAATTATATCAAAATCGTTCCTGACTTTTCTTGGTCTAACTCTGTCTTCTTTAATCGAGGGTATAGATACAAAAAAAAACAATAAAAGCGATCAGCCGTCAATCAAAATTTCTAACAATCGCAGACGATCTGTATTTGCTCGAAGAGATTTTTACCAATTGCTATAGATCGTGTTAATGGCTATAGAGCCAGCTTGTCATCTTTACATTCTAGAATAACACGCAGGTGTCATTATTTACAAGCGAGTCGCTGTACATAATAAATTGATAAACTAATTTAACAGACAAGTGGTCTGTAATCCATCACCTGGGATCACGTCAGGTATTGATGGCGTACCGCGTTACTGTCATTTCTGAAAAAGGTTTTAATAAATGGGTCATATACGGAATAAGTACAAAATAAATTGATAAACGAATCTAGCAGACAAGTGGTCTGTGAGCCATCACCTGGGATCACGTCAGGTATTGATGGGGTACCGCGTTACTGTCATTTCTGAAAAAGGTTTTAATAAATGGGTCATATAGGGAATAAGTACAAAATAAATTGATAAACTAATTTAGCAGACAAGTGGTCTGTAAGCCATCACCTGGGATCACGTCAGGTATTGATGGGGTACGGCGTTATTGTCATTTCTGAAAAAGGTTTTACTAAATGGGTCATATAGGGAATAAGTACAAAATAAATTGATAAACTAGTCTAGCAGACAAGTGGTCTGTAAGCCATCACCTGGGATCACGTCAGGTATTGATGGGGTACGGCGTTATTGTCATTTCTGAAAAAGGTTTTAATAAATGGGTCATATAGGGAATAAGTACAAAATAAATTGATAAACTAATTTAGCAGACAAGTGGTCTGTAAGCCATCACCTGGGATCACGTCAGGTATTGATGGGGTACGGCGTTATTGTCATTTCTGAAAAAGGTTTTACTAAATGGGTCATATAGGGAATAAGTACAAAATAAATTGATAAACTAGTCTAGCAGACAAGTGGTCTGTAAGCCATCACCTGGGATCACGTCAGGTATTGATGGGGTACGGCGTTATTGTCATTTCTGAAAAAGGTTTTAATAAATGGGTCATATAGGGAATAAGTACAAAATAAATTGATAAACTAGTCTAGCAGACAAGTGGTCTGTAAGCCATCACCTGGGATCACGTCAGGTATTGATGGGGTACCGCGTTACTGTCATTTCTGGAAAAGGTTTTAATAAATGGGTCATACAGGGAATAAAAATAATCTTCGCCCAGCGGAATACATTACTAGGGGCAAAGACGTAGGTAACTTCGTATAAGATGAATAAAGTCTAAGAAAAAACGTGCCTCGGAAATCAAGAAAAAGTCATTCTCGGATAGATGGCGCGCACACCTTTGGCCTATGCTCGGCTGGATGGCGTGACGACACCGTTTCATATTTAACAATTTTAACACATAGATATCAGTGAATGATCATGGGTCAAAATGATATAAAAATAATAAAATCATATATCCATATACCTATATTAATTTTTTTGATAATTTTATACGTGTTCATTTTGAGTTATAGTCGTGTGAAAGAACATGGATCAGTATGGAACAATAAAAATTAAAAATCGTTTATCTGTATACATATTTTGATTAATCTATACATTTTCAATTTTATATTAAGTTTTAATCGTGTGTCGATAGATGGCAGTAAATGTACCGTGGCTACAAAATTTACTATGGCAATAGCCCTCTATACTATCTATTCTCTTTGGTTTGGGGCTAGGTCGATAGGAGATTGATAAATATTAAGGGCCACATCTTACACTGGTAATGGCTCCTCTACACGATGGGCCAACGCCGGCCACTCCAAGCACTCCAAGGACGCATTTTTGCGTTAGCAAATAAAATAGAACTAAAGTTCAAAATTCAGATGCAAATGTATATATTCTTTATTGTATATCAAAAAACAAACACGAGAAATACAGTTACAGAGCGAATGAAATACAACAAAGGCGAACTTGTCTCAGTATGGCTATCTTTATTATTTTATTGCTATCTCATTCTACCGCATAGCTGCGTCCCTTGGAGTGGCCGGCGTTGGCCCATCGTGTAGAGGGGTTTTACGATTCACTAGGTATCACCATTAGGTATTCTAGCTTTTCTTGAACACCGAATGCCTTCAGTACCTATTATGCATAATCATTATGCATTCACGTCAAATGCATTATCGCACGCGGCCCACAAACGCAGCGTGGCGACTAGCCGCGTACATGGCTGCATGCTTGGATGCGCTCGAGTCGAAACTGGTTATGCAATGCGTCTTAAGATGTTGTTCATATGTGACGTTCCATGAAAAAAGGTACCTTATGGCGGCTGGCGCTTACATCGCATAGCGTCGCAATAATATTGGAGCGGCGTTAATAACAGCGTAAGCGCCAACCGCCATAAGGTACCTTTACCCGTGGGGCGTCACATATACATATTGATGAACTGCTGACTGAAACTGTATGTATATTGTATAAATGTGTTTTCTTAGCACTGAACTGAACTTGAAAAGCGAAGAAAAGCGTCCTACTTGGGCCATTTTGTTTAAAGATGTTTACTACTTACACTATTTTTTTTTTGTTATTTCTACTATAAATCACGAGCTATTTCGATCATTATAGAAGAAACATATGAGTATATCCTCAAATTATGACTGGAAGAGATCCCATACTGAGATAAGTTCGCATTTGTTGTATTTCATTCACTCTGTAACTGTATTTCTCGTGTTTGTTTTTTGATATACAATAAAGAATATATTACATTTGCATCTGAATTTTGAACTTTAGTTCTTATTTATTTGATTTATATTTTTAAATGTAATTTTATTGACTGACTTTGAACTGTATTTGATGAATAAATCTACTAGTAAAAAAAAATAAAAAAAATATATTTTAATCTTAATTTAATTTATTGATTTTACAATGTATGCACTCAGCTAACATACATTTTAAGCGTAGCGTAAACTAACAGAATATTATTAAGGGCCGACAGACTTGAAAATAAAGATTTTCAATTTCAATTCAATTTCTGTTCAAGTCTAATGCGTTATAAAATTGATGAGAACCATTAATGGAGCCTAAATGTAGTCAAAGTGAATACTAAATATTATAACTAATATTTTAAGAGATATGAAGCGGTTAAAATGACCTAATTTATTCATTAAAAGCTACCTCCGCTACCTACTTGGAACAATTATTTATTCCACCTATACCCCACAATGTCGTCCCCAGCTCTGGCCAAGCGCGCACATACACATAATACGACTACCACGCTTGCTAATACAAAAAGGGCGTAACTCTGCTTGAGTCGTATAGTGACATAGGAGGTTTTGGAGTTAGTTTAGTGAAAGGGAATCCTATTAACATCCTGTCTGTGCCTTCGTTTGTGCCTTTGGCCGCTTCCAAACACATTTAGGTGTTCTGTGCATGTATAATTATATAAGCGGTGTAGCTCTTTGTATTCCATTGAGCTAGGTTTCCGTGTGCAAGGTTAGAGTGCTAAGATAGCCTTTTTGGTGACTGTTGTGTTAACACTGTGATAGATGTAGAACTTGAGAAAAGTATAATTATGCACGTGCAAGCACAGAATAAATAATAGTACTAGGTACAGAAAGACTCACTCTCTATCAAAACGCGTCTGTTACGATCAAGACAGATATGGCCGCTAGGTGGCGACAGCGCCACGCGCGGCTTATGGCAAACCCCAAAATTGGGGTAGAACGGATGTACTTTTTAGCTACCTGTAGCAAAGCGATGAAATCGCGGAGTGATGAGACACGCCTGGTCCAAGGACAAATTGGTAGGTTTTTTTTTTCATACCTACGTACCAATCGTAAAAAAATCTCTACATATATTTAAAAAATTGCTGTTTTTCCAGTTTGTTATCGAATAGAGACAATCATTAAAAATAAGGGTGTGCTAAAATAAATTTGATTTAAGTAGATATCTTCGCCTTAACTAGATTAAAATTATTAAAACCATCATTCCAATAACTTGTTTCATTCATGGGTGTTTTCATTCACATGAGGAAATGCCTAAATCAAAATAGGGTGACTGCTATAGTGATTGCCCACTACATAGTAATTGGCCACTCCTTACAAATCAGAAAGAAACAAGCCAAAGTGAAGCCTTCTTATTTAGAGTGGCCAATAACTACGAGTAATAGTAGTCACCCTATGCATCAAATTACATTGCCACTCTTGTCGATAAAATGCGTCTTTCTGATTACTTTTTGAAGAATAAGTGGGCCTTTACGAGCTGGCCCCAATTTCACATCGGTGACAGGTGCGACGAATTGTAAAATCACTGTTGCTGACGTCACAGGCATCCATGGGCAACGATTACCACTTACCATCGGGCGGGCCGTATTCCTGTTTGCCACCATCATTGTATTATTTAAAAAACTTTATTATATCGGAAAAAAACAGATATTTCTCCTGCGAAGTTTCTGACAATCGTCAAAGATTTAGAAGAATTGTAGGTAATTCTTGACGGTAATGAGTTATACTCGTATGTCGGAATTTCGTGACAATTGTAGTGTTTCTTGTGACAATTGTCATAAACATAGCAAGAGAAATATCTGTTTTTTTTTCCGATATCATAAAGTTTTTTTTAATAATACAATGATGGTGGCAAACAGGAATACGGCCCGCCCGATGGTAAGCGGTAACCGTAGCCCATGGATGCCTGTGACGTCAGCAACAGTGATTTTACAATTCGTCGCACCTGTCACGTTGGTGAAACAGGGGCCTGGTGTCGTGAAAAATACTTTTTATAGCTGGAACTCTAAATACCGCAACACCCTATATTTAGTATGACATAAAATCTGCAGTGTGGCTACCACCAGTTTGGTACTGACGTAAACGCTATCGAGAACGTAACTTACTCTCTAAACATCTCGCTCGTACTCGCTTATTAGTGAGAACGAGATGTAAAAGTAAATTACGTAGACGTTAGCGTATACGTCAGTTTTGACACTGTCAGTGACTCGTGGTACAGTCACCTGCAATAATATGTTACACGACGAAGGCCGCAAAAATATCTGACACGATCTTATTTGTAGAGTCATCGGCCTTCGAAGAGTAACATGTTATCGCAGGCAGGTGACTGTACACTGTACAGCTCACAACTTATTCGCCCATGTCAAAGTCAATACCAAAGAGAATATGAGTCAATACCACAAGCTATTATTAAAGCCCATAAAACGGTATCAAATATTTATAAACTTGATATACGAATCAAGACAATTGTACGTTCACAGTATTTTTATATGTAATCAAGAATATTAAGATAATTTAAATGTTTTATGTTTCGTATTCAACGCAACATAAAAAATAATAAAATATTTTTTTATGTTGCATTGAATATGTATTTGAGACAGTTGGGATTAGATGATTTTCAAGCTAAAGTTATTATTGTTATCAAAGAGAATTTAGACTAGAGGGATATTGTCAAAGTAAATTATGTAGTTAGTACATTTACTGCCATCTTTCGACACAAATGATGAACACTTTTAGAACGCCATTTGACTTTGATCCTTATTCTTTCACTGATATGTGTTCAATTTGTTAAATGTCAAAAATTTCCAAACAGTTGCTACATTTACAAAATTGAGGTAAATCTTTAAAATCCAGTAGGATGGCCATATCTTCCGTCGCGTCTCGCGACCATGGGCCCGATTCGGATTTTGACATAGACATCTATTAGATATCTTTTAGACATCACCAAGATACGATAACGATATGTTTAAGATCTAACCTGTTAAATTTGACATTTGCCCGATTCTGGAGATACTCTTGAACGATTTCCACAGGATATGACTTAGAGATCCAATTCACATCTAATAGATACCTTACTCTATGTAACGTAAAAGTGACATTGGTTGCCCGAATTGAGCTGCAAAAGAGAACTAGTTGATATCTAAACTATAACGTATCTAGAATGGATCTAATACGTGTCGTGTCTTGTGAATATCTTGAAGTTCGAATACGGCAGCATATCTTGTGATCCTTTCTAATTTCCTGCCTTTACGGCCTTTTAATAAAAGCATATTTCCAGTTGTTAAATGCATCGTATTTCACTGTACTGCAACTGCACTGCACTTAAGTGTAATAAAAAGTGCATAAAGGTAGAACTAATCAACAGGTCTTAAAACAGATTATGGCGGCTTAAAGTTTTGTGCGTGCGTGCGTGGGCGGTGAAGCGCGAAGCGGATTATTGTCTATGGTACTTGAAAGTGGAGTTGTTAAAAATTGGTTTTTTTTTCCATTAGTCTAACCTTGAGCCCGCGTATTGATTTTTGACCACACACACACACACGTATGAAAGGAAACTCTTAACTTTCCGTAGAATTAGAATTACCTACTTTTCATCCCCTTAAGGGATGATTTCCGAGTTAAAAACAGCACCTATTTATTTTTCCAGGTCTCGAAAAGTATTTCCATACCAAATTTTATTTAGGTGCAGTCACCTGCAGTAATATGTCTCTTCGAAGGCCGCAAAAATATGTGACACGCTCTTATGGCTCTACAAATAAGATCATGTCAGATATTTTTGCGGCCATCGTCGTGTAACATATTATTGCAGGTGACTGCACGTCGGTTCAGCGGTTTAAGTGGGAAGAGGTAGTGATAGACAGTTGCTTTCACATTTATAATATTAGGATGGATTGCTTATTTAGTAAAAAAAAACCCGAAGACCCCTGCCCACGGAACCCCAAGACGGGCGCACGCACCAGCCGGCGCGGGGCTTCGGAAACACTTGTATGTTTGCCCGTCTGTCGGCCCGATGTGCTGAACCGGCTGACACTTTCTTTTTGCTTTGTTTTTTGTTTTACATGCACGTGGATAAAGTATATTGGTTTCTGTTTACAGTCTTGTATCAAGAGCCAAGAAGTAAATGCAAAATAGCAAAAAAAAAACTTATTTTTAATATATATATATAAATGCAAGTGTCCTGACTGATTCGTCAACGCAGAGCCGACACTACAAAAAATAGAAAGTTGAAATATGCAGATTACATTTATAAAGTGTACAAGAGATAAGAAGTGATTTTGAGAAATTCAACCCCTAAGGGGGTTAAAAAGGGAATGGAAGTTTGTATGGGGTTCAAGTTTTATTTTGAGCTATAGGAATTTGAAACTTCGTAAACAGATATATTATTAAAATACAAGAAAACTAATTTCAGAGTTTTTGAAAATTCATCCCCTAAGGTGGTGAAAGAGGGTTGAAAGTTTGTTTTATTATATAAAACAACGTAAATATTTTTTTTTTTAAGGTGTGCAATAAAGAGTATTTGTATTATCATCATCATCATCTCAGCCATAAGACGTCCACTGCTGAACATAGGCCTCCCCCTTGGACCTCCATACAAGTGCTCGAGTGGAGACCACGGACTAGCAAGCGCAGCGTAGGACGTCCACCCACAAGATGGACAGACGATCTTGTTAAGGTCGCCGGAAGACGCTGGATGCGGGTCGCTTCCAACCGGCACGTATTTGTATTATATTTCCATGAAATTCTCAACCGATCCAAAAGCCTTAGACGAACTAAATTGCTGCGCTTAAGCCGAGGTGCGGGATTCGATGCCCGGGCGAAATTAATTAAACCCAGCTTTGAGGACCGCCAAGCAATTCCGTGGGCAGAGCTAGTCTAGCTGCTGTTTTGTTTGCTAGTTGGACACTTAAGAGCGTGTGCCTCTGGCGATCCAGTATAAATGTCGGCGGCCGATCGTAAGATCAGGCATATCGTGAAACGTGAAAATCTTTGACTCGTTCCCTGAGTCGACGGAGCTCCTATTTCTGGGCAGTTTGCCCTTCGAGCATCTGAAGCAACGTAACGAACCTATCCTACCTATATATTGGTTTATGTGACTATCGTCAAAACATTACATAGAAACATTACGATCTGCCTGATCTTACGATCGGCCGCCGACATAAACACTGTCACTACGGCGCACTATGGGCTGAAACGGCCAAAAAGCGGACATTCGAAGTGTTGTGCGAAAATGAGGATCATTAAACGTCCGTTGTGTTGTTTTCGGAAAAAGGCATATTTAAAGCACAAAAAAATAAAGTGCTTTTAAACCGATTAACCCCGGGTTAGTGGGAGGGTGCTAATGGCCCTAAGACCTATAAGAACAAGAACCTATAAGAACCTCCTTAAGCCCTGCCCCAGTACCCTTATAAGACGATCTTTTTGGCGTTTCCGTTGAGATTTGTGCTTTCTGCACTGTATTACTAATGATTTGGATATCATCACTATTTTTTTTTATTTAGATATTTAATTCAGGCAACAAGGCCCATATTACAAATACCTCACAGACTAACATACATATGTATTTTATAAACTTAAAACTAAACACTATACTATACTGGTTTTTTGCAATTTTGAGCATTTGACTCGCCTTGGTGAACAATTGGAATAACATTATGTCTCTCGAGGTTAGCTAGCTACTTCATACCAGCTTTTGGTAACACTGTGTCGTTTTGCTAAAACACCTTTGTTAACAAGTTTTGGTCATGCATCGTTCAAGTTTTAGTCATTGTTCAAGTTTTGGTATTAAGTCGGCGCGATTCGGGGAATGAATTAGAGATTAACTAGATGCGATATAGTAAAGATATGTGACGTCCTGGAAGGTCCGCTCCAATATTATTGCGGCGCTATGCAACGTAAGCGCCGGCCGGCATAAGGTACCTTTTTCCGTGGAACGTCACATATCTTCACTATTTCATATCTAGTTAATCCCTAATTAAATAAATAAATAATTCGCGGCGCGATTCGGGGAATGAATTAGAGATTCACTAGACATGAAATAGTAACGATATGTGCCGTTCCACGGCAAAAGGTACCTTACCGTCTAAGTATAAAATTAAGGTAACATCGATAACAGACATGTCGATATTTCATTTTGACAATCACTATCACTTTATTTTGCCTCAAAAACTTCTATTCATTAAAATTCATTCTTGATATCAGAAATTATCCAAAACATTTCTGAATACCACAGCAGCAACTTATCCCGCATATACTTATGAAACATATTTCTCAGTTTGAGGTTTAACTCATCATCATCATCATCATCATCTCAGCCATAAGACGTCCACTGCTGAACATAGGCCTCCCCCTTTGGGGGGTGTATGCCATAATCGCCACGCTTGGCAGGCGGGTTGGCGATCGCAGTCGAGTCCACCGAATTTGAGGGACGCTGCTGCCCGCCCACCGGTGATCTTGGACGTAGTTTAAGGACATACCCGGGTCCAACTCATACCTACGACAAAAGAAAACACATAAATATTTAGTTTTTTCACTCCTTTGTGATCCAATCGTTTCCTCAAACTAACTTCCTCAAGGAAAACACTTTTCCTCAGCCTCAACAAAACAGCCGCATTAGCGACAAACAAACTTGGGGACATATTCATAAGGTAAAATGTCTGCTTCTCTATGGGATTTTAGCGTCAAAAATGAATATACAACTTTAGTTCTTATCACAGAAGCGTAAGGTGCTGAATTGTTAACAATATTTGACTGCCATGGCACAAATTTGCGTCAAAAATACGTATACATTTTTCCTCTTATCACAACCGCGTAAGGTGCAAAATTGTTGACATGTCTTTGACTGCAGCAAGCGCGTCGGATGGGAAACCGCCGCTGTAAAGTGAGCCCTCAACACGTAACAAGTGTAAGTGATCTAAGACCAAGCTATTCTGGTGAACTTGAAACATGGGAACGGAACCCCTTATCAGGCAGGTAAGCTAAGGGAAAACGTTTGGTTAAATGGCTGTAAGATAAGTTTTAGTGAGAAATAATAATGTTTTGATAACATAGTGACTGGAATGGAATATGTACCTATACAGGGCGTCCCACGGCGATGCCACATGGAGGGAAAGTACCTTAAATATCATAGATAGCATATTTTGCTGAAAGAAGACTTCATTTTATTTTTAAAACTTAGTAAAGTTGCATTCATACTTTTTTAATTTTTTTTGAAAAAATGTATGGAAAAAAATTATCGCGTCTTTGGAGGAAAAGTACCTTAATTATTGTAAATGAACATCTTACTGAAAGAAGACATTATTTCGATTTAAAAAAACAAGTTGAATTGCATTTTAAATAATTTCATGGTTAAACCGGGAATCGAACCCGCTACACGAGAAAAAAAAATACCTTGTACCAAAAAAATAATTCTCACATTGAAGCCTTTCGATCGGTATGACAAAGCTACAAGGTATTTTTTTTTTCTCGTGTAGCGGGTTCGATTCCCGGTTTAACCATGAAATTATTTAAAATACAATTCAACTTGTTTTTTTAAATCGAAATAATGTCTTCTTTCAGTAAGATGTTTATTTACAATAATTAAGGTACTTTTCCTCCAATGACGCGATAATTTTTTTCCATACATTTTTTTTCAAAAAAAATTAAAAAAGTATGAATGCAATTTAACTAAGTTTTAAAAATAAAATGAAGTCTTCTTTCAGCAAAATATGCTATCTATGATATTTAAGGTACTTTCCTTCCATGTGGCATCGCCGTGGGACGCCCTGTATATGTAACAAGAGCTTTCTACTTTAATTGTACTTAGGTACATACAGTATGTAAACTTACTAAAACCATTTACTCAAACCCGTTAATGTGTAGATCACACTGAGCAACTTTTATTAGGTATATCGTCGGGTGACAAGCAAAAGTCACTAAGTACTATCAAAAAATTAAAGTAACAATGCACTTTATTACACTTGTAACACCGTTTATTGTCCAATATTTTCAATAGTGTTAGTTAGTGACTTTTGCTTGTCACGATATATAGTAGGGGTTGTGTACAAATCACGCGAGGTGTTTTCGGCTACTCTTTGTCCCCCTTGGTGATATTTGGTGAGGTTTGGCTACCCCACTCCCCCTACACAACCTCACGTGAATTTTTTTTTCATTTGATCTAATTTTAAGAATCTTAAGCGCTGGTGGCCTAGCGGTAAGAGCGTGCGACTTTCAATCCGGAGGTCGCGGGTTCAAACCCCGGCTCGTACCAATGAGTTTTTCGGAACTTATGTACGAAATATCATTTGATATTTGCCAGTCGCTTTTCGGTGAAGGAAAACATCGTGAGGAAACCGGACTATAATCCCAATAAGGCCTACTTTCCCCTCTGGGTTGGAAGGTCAGATGGCAGTCGCTTTCGTAAAAACTAGTACCTACGTCAAATCATGGGATTAGTTGTCAAGCGGACCCCAGGCTCCCATGAGCCGTGGCAAAATGCCGGGATAACGCCAGGAAGAAGAAGATCTAATTTTAAGATAAATAGTATTGTATGTAGAAAATCTTGTTTATTTTTCAATTTTCGTTCCATAGACTTGCAAGTGCAGAGTGAAAATGTATGATTAACGAAACCGAGAAAAAGTATCTACACATGTGGTAGGTTTTTTTTCTCTTAGTTTCGTTCACTGTAGAAAAATACACGTGAGTTTCCTTCCTCCCGAGAATTGGCATAGTCACTAGTTTCTACAGCGACAGTCAAACCTCACCAAACCAAACACGTCACTTTTGACACTGAGAGGTCCGATCCATATCTAATCCAGATCGAATCCATATCCTATAATTAAAATTAGAATACGACTGTAACACTACAAAAGTTACGTTGGTAGCTCCATTTCCTTTTCCGTCCCAGTCAGTTAAATGTGAAAAATCCGTATTTGCATGCATTCCATTATGTATCTTAACCTCATATGAATAGGAGCTGGAGTTGCTTGAATCGCTTCAAAGTTTTTTACTGCTGGCTACGTTAGTTGGAAGAATGTAAGAGTCATGCATTAATATGAACTTTTGTGTTTTCTTGTTAGAAATATCTGGGGGACCGAGCTTTGCTCTGAAAACATATAAAAACTCAAAAATGCGCGTTTTCCCAGAGATAAGACCTAGTTAGATCGATTTATCGCCCCCGACCCCATATAGCAAATTTCATCGAAATCGTTAGAGACGTTTCCGAGATCCCCGAAATATATACTTAAATGAATAAATAAACAAGAATTGCTCGTTTAGAGGTATTAGAGAGATAGATAAGTACTTACTATTTAAAAACGAAATATTTGATAAATGTAAGGTCATATAAATATCCTTTTAACTTGGCTAGTGGCTCCAGCCTACTTAAGAAAGCTTTACCAAATGTTTGTGTCGTTTTAGGCTCATATTTACCCTCAAACATGTCAACATATGTTAATAGCTTCCAAATACCACCCTTATCCCATACTTCACCGTATTAAATAAACACCGGCAGGATTTCACGGTTCCCTTCCCAAATCAAAGATTTTGCACCAAAATACTATCATCTTACATACCGATAAATAACTTTCGAAACCTCCTAACAAATTATGCAATTTTTAAAAATCAACCCTGTATCAGTATTTTTAAAGTTCAAAATCATTCTAACGCTCAAACATATACGTGCTTGCGAAGACTCCTTTGACACTTTAAAAAATACCTGAACATAATCCGGGATTAAATTGTCTTGTATGAAGACCATCTGCGAGATTTACCAATAGAAACTGAACCGTATTCGCTGCAAGTTAAAGTTGAATTTGCTTCGGCAAAAGTTGTCTTTTGTCGGGTGGATGTGCGGAAACTACTTAAGAAACTAACTCCGGTGAAGTTTTTTTTCTAAACACAGGATCTGTCGGCGGCTTCATAAATTAACTGTCAGAAACTGTTTTTATTCGTACTCTTTTATCTAAGCCCTTATTGCTATGAGCTTAGAGTTCATAATTGCTTGCTTCATGGGATTAAAGTAAATCTGTTCAGGGTGTGTAACCAACACTGCAATCGTTAACACTTCGTAGCGAACGAAACGGAACTCACTGTCGCACTAATATGGAATGATAGAGAGACACAACGCGTTTCGTTGTCGTAGCGCAAGCGAATGTCACCTTAGCTAGGCACCCAGTGATCGTTATGCGTCTGATTTTTGACAGTTTGTTAAGCGTTTGGAAGTTGGCAATCGTATTTTTGTGACAGAAATATGACAACCTGAGAAGAGTTTTCGTTATTGAGTGTCATAAATGATGTTTTAACAATGTTATGATGCTAGCATCCTTAACTTTCTAAAATTCGCCAAAATTTCATAAAAGTGCCCAGACAACAGACCAGACTCATTCTGCAGTCCAGAAATTCGCTTGATATAATGTCTCGAGTTGCTTTTTAAACGAGTATTTGATCTACTCTGATCGCTTTCATAATTTCCAAGAACATCTCTAAACTTTGTTTAATATCTTGGCTTCAGTATTTACATACAATACGTGTCTAAGATAACAAAATGAAACTCCCAACTACGCTTCTGTTAGCAAAATTAGTTTTCTAATGACGAAACTGTTTATAGAAAACGAGCAATAGTTATGCAAATCCGACGTATTCCAAGTAGGGATGTGCCGTTCTTGACATTTTCCCGAGAACAGAGAAATCTATATAATAGAAAACCTTCTTGGAAATATTCTCTGAGAGTTTTACCCTTTCGTCGCAAAAGCGATGAATTATTTTGTTTAATCGGTTAGGAGGAGGAGCTGTAGGAGATAAGATAAATATGGATTACTGGGCACCGTTCATAGCAATATAAAAAAATTATAGTAAAACAACATAAAATTGCCCAAACAAGTTATTTGAGGCAAAAGGTATAAACACGCGTATTCGGGAAACGAAATAATCACAAGATCTAGAGACGATATATAGATCAACTAGATTTTCATTAGATATCGACTAGATGTGACTTGGATATCTAAGTCATAACTTGTCGAAATCGTTCAAGAGGACCTCCAGAATCGCGGAAACGTCAAATTTGACATATCTATCTTACAAATATCTTTAAATTATCCATATCGTACCTTGTTGAGGTCTAGTAGAGATCTAATTCATTTTCAGAATCGAGCCGAAACTTAACAAAATTGAATAAGTTATATATGCTAATAAGAGAACGTTCTCGATAAAGTTGGAAATTTTCCGGGTATTTCTTCGGAAAGGAATTCTCTTAAGCGAGAACGTTCTCATCGGCACGTCACTATTGCGAGTAGAGCTTGCGTCACGGAACTGAAGACGTTATACGATCTGTATTAAATAGAATTAGATCGGTTTAAGTCTTGGAGGATATAACCAAACGGAGACGCCTTGTCTGTAATTTCCTGTACATAACAGTCTGCAGATTTTTGCGGGAGAGAGGCACGTCAAATGTATACGTAACGTAAAAATAGCCATGTCAGATAAACGTCAGTCCGTACAATGTGTATGACCATTGGCCGTCTGTTTTCGCCAGAGGGGAACGCCTGTTAATTGCTACTCCGTTTAGTTATATCCTCTAAGGTTTAAGTATTAAGTATAAGCTTACTCAGAACTAGGTTAATGGAGTCTTTTCTATCTTCTAGTAGATAGAACCTTAGCCTGTATTGTATGTTTTACCTCACTCCTCCTAGCCTATTCGGCAGTGACTGCGCCTACGAAGCAGGACGCCCCAGGTTCAAACCCTGGTAAGGGTATATTTGTGTCCTTGAGGTCATCTAATCTTTCGTGCGCGGTTGCCACATGGGTTCTTAAACTCAAAGCAATAAACTGCGGTACAGTTGTGACACAAATGTCATATACGATACAAAAAATGACCATGGCCTCCAGTGCCCAGGGCTGATGGGAACGAACCAGCGGCCTCTGCATACGCAGCAGATGCCTCTACTACTAGCCACCCAAGTGGCTCGAATTTTCTTGAGTAGGTATAGGTATATGTACCTTTACAATCATTTCTTAGGGCCGATACAGACGGATTACAATCTGACTGCAACTTGTATGGGAAATTGGGAACTGCACGCCGACGTTGCAGTTAGTCGTTGGTCGTCGTTGGTTGGTGGTTGGTCGGTGTGCAGTTTCCATACAATTAGCAGGGTTGCAGTAAAGTTAAAGTATTACGGTGCGCTTTCGCTAACTCTAAGGAAAAGCATCATCATCATTGACCTGTAACATCAATAAGATGATGGTTTAAACAGCGTCCACAAGAGTGCGGCACTTCCGCAAATGACTATTAAGACCAATGCGAGGGCGGCAGCCGCGACCGCATAGCTGGCAGGAGAATGCCGTGCCCGGTGACGAAGGTGGGAGAGAGGCGCGCTGGTGTCTCAGTTCTCGCCAAGTATGAAGAAGGCTAAACCACGCTTCATCCTGTGCAACTACCCGAAGGGGTAGCTGAAGATCGCGACCATCGAAGGAAAATCCTGGGTGAAGACCCAGGGTGAAGACCCAGGGTTTTCCTCCAGTGGTCGCGATCTTCAGACTCCCTTTCCCAGTTGGTGGGAACGATCCGGAAAGACATCATGTCTCGCTATCCTTAAAACGAAGCATTGGCCGCCCAACCGGTCCACACACGACCCAGGACTGAGCTACCTGGAGACACATGATACGGAGGGCCGACCCCAAATAAAATGGGAAAGGGCCAGGCAAAGAAGATTGGCCGCCCAACCGGTCGTTAAGCGTGCGTTATTTCGCTCAGGAGAGTCTTACGTGGTAAAGGAAAAGCATATTATTTTCAGATTCCAAACACTTTTATTCAAAACAACAACCATAGCCATCGACCGTTAACTTTTGTTCCACATTCCGCGTCTGTCACATTAAAAGGACCCCGCTGCGCCGCGTTGCATTAAAAATGCACTTTATGTGACTTAGAAAATTGTATAGAACAAACAATTTTATTAAGGTCGACGAAACTTGCGTCCGTAGTGATGGGACGTGCTCAAGTTTTCGACTTATTAAAGTTTTCGATTTATTAAGTTGACCTAATTCGAGTGAGTGCTTGGTAAACTTCTAAGAAGCACTTTTGTATTTCTACTGCATTTAACCGTAAACCAATAATAATAGCACTGTACCTATAATCTCGATTATCTCGAAAAGGCAAGTGACATCATCACAGAAGTGTGGAGGACCATTTTATCTGAAATTCTGTTAGAATGGTCTTTATTGCACATGATGCATAAGGACCCTTCTTCGATATCGATAAGGACGCAATTATGTTACTGGTCCCTTTTTCTAAAAAAAAACACTCGAATATATATCCTATCTGGTTTAATTGTACTCTTATAAAACTATTAAAAGAAAAGAATAGTGCAAGAAAACGTTACAAAAAATTTAATAATCCGCGTGACCTAATTGAATTAAAATTACTTAGAAAAAGATGTGATGCATACGCAATTTCTTGCTATAACTCCTATATTTCTCACGTTGAAAGTAACATACATAATAATCCAAAATATTTCTGGTCCTTCATAAAAGCAAAACGAGGAGGTGCGAGTAGCTTTCCTGCTTCGATGACAGATGGGGTTACTGTAAGCTCGGAAGGACCTGAGATCTGTAATTTATTTGCTCAATACTTTTCATCAGTTTACGGGGAGGAAGACAGCAATAACCTCAATATGGCCAGTATCATAAGATCATCTGAATGTCTTAATAACGTACCTTTAAACCTTGACTCGATTAATAAAAAACTGAAACACCTAGATGCTGCTAAAGGAGCTGGCCCTGACGGCATCCCCCCATTTTTTATATCTAATTGTTCAAAAACATTATCTTATCCGCTATATATTATTTACCGTGAATCGCTTGAAACTGGTATTTTTCCGGATATATGGAAAAGGGCTAAAGTTACCCCAATACACAAGGCCGATGATATTAGTGTAGTAAAGAATTATAGACCGATATCTATACTTTGCACTTTTGCCAAGATCTTTGAATCCCTTATTTGTCCCTTTATTCAATGTCACTTCAAACAGTATATAACCGAACACCAACATGGTTTCGTCACTTCACGGTCAACTTCCACCAATCTTGTCTCCTTCTCTGAGTATGTCACTAAGGCTGTTGATACTAATAAGCAGATCGATGTTATCTACACTGACTTTAGTAAGGCCTTTGATCGAGTTTCTCATACGGTCTTGATTCAGAAGCTTTCTTCCTACGGCGTTACGGGTCCCCTACTAAAATGGATTGACTCATATCTCCATAACCGATCATTTTATGTAGTTATTAATGGTTTTTCGTCTCGGACTTATAATATTCCTTCTGGCGTCCCACAAGGCTCCCACCTTGGCCCTATATTATTCAATATATTTATAAATGATTTGCCCGTCCAACTTCATCACTCCATCCCGTTCATGTATGCAGACGACCTCAAATTCGCTAGAGTGGTAAATTGTCCTTCTGATGTCGTCCTTCTCCAGGCTGACATTGACAGACTTAACAAATGGTGTTCAGAAAATGGTATGTCTCTCAATGCCAAAAAATGCTCGTCTATTAGTTTTACTCGTAAAATCAATACAGTTTCTTCATCATATCATATTGCTGGCGAATGTCTTCCTAAAGTGCAAACCATACGTGACCTGGGAATTATTTTTGACACAAAACTCACGTTCGTTCCTCACATCGATGCAATAGTAAAAAAAGCTTCATGTATGTTAGGATTTGTTTTAAGAAACGGAAAGGTATTTCGTAAGATACAAACCAAAAAACTTCTCTATTATAGTCTAGTACGCAGTCACTTAGAGTATGGTAGTATCGTCTGGCGACCACATTATGCAACTCATTGTCTTCGGATTGAAAGATTGCAAAAAAGATTTATGTGGCACTTGTCTCGATCGGTAGGTCTTGCGAATAGATCTTTCTCTTATAAGGATAGGTTAAAACATTTTAAAATGTTATCACTTGAGAACCGTAGAGATCTACTGGATTTAAAATTTCTCACTAAGCTTTTAAGAAATAACATAGATTGTCCACAACTTTTGAGTAGCTTTCGATTCTCAGTGCCTAGAAGAACACCGCGTTTTGCTATCAAACCACTGTCTCGCCCTAAGCGCCGAACTGTGTTAGGGTCAAACTCCCCGGTACCACGCCTGAGCAATTTAATCAATAAATATAGCAACAGATTCGATATTCACTTTGACTCTCTGACCAAAATTAGAAATTTATTCACTAGTAATTAATATATTTAGTTTTAATTCCATACTTATCTAGTTTATTCACTTAACCAGTTGACATCATGGTTGCGCTTTGCTCCTTATTCTACAATAATAAGGTGTTTAAATGTGCCGGCTCTGTTGTTGACTTTGCTTTTTTTAATTACTTGCATGTGGTGTTTACCAGTAATTAGTTATACATTCAGCATGTTGTCATTGTTTGTATAGATGTAAGCTTCAATGTAATAACTGTTGGTGAACCTATAAATAAATAAATAAATAAATAAATAGATAGAAAGCCAGATTTCATCACCACGATTATGCCAACAGACCTGTTGTCATGAAAATTTAATTATTACTGGCAATATTGTGACGGCCAATGCATTTCCGCGTAGAGCTACACAAGCCTATCGCTGCACGTCTTCTTGCCGCATAAGTCGCATGTGTGAATTTGTTGAGCCTATGGATTCGAGACCAAACTACCAGTCCGAAGACGCATTTGCCTTTTATGTCTCAAGTATTCCAGCGACCCTTCGTCGTGCTTCTTCACTCCTACACATAGGTCTCTACGCCACTCGGGTCTCATTGCAGCACTCGGGTCTCACTCACCCATAAAAACAAATTGTAATAATCGAGGTCTTCCATTTAGGTGCCGACAAAGCAGCCCAAAACTAAAAATACCTCCTAACTACCCGTGCAAATGTTCCTCCATTCCAAAGGTGTAAAGTGAGTGCATTAGAGTTATTTCCACCGCATTTATTATTATAGTTTGTTTCTCCATTTTGGAATTCACGGGCCTACAAATCCCGGTCTTTTGATAGGCTTGCGTGGGGATATAGATCCAACACGTAGAGGCCCTTTGGAGAGCTTTAATGTCATGTAGAACGCCTGCTGGAACCCGTTCACAGGCGCAACAATAAACACCCATGAACCGGTTGCAGCAGGCATTGGGACTATTGCAGAAAAAGTGAATAGTATACCGGTCTATGGATTGAAGTTTGGATGGACAATGAGACTGGGCTATTGTAGAGAAGTCCGGACACCTGCCATAACAATGCTAAAACACGTTATCGAGGCAGGTGGTGACTTGCCGCTGACTAGATGGGCCCCTGAAACTGCCGTCGCGAAGACGACCAGGAGCAACATCGGTGTGAGCGGCTCAGGGGTGTCGAGAGGTGTGCGCCGCTTTCTACCCAGTGGCTGTTAACAGCCACTGTGCCAACTCGCGTCTTATGCATCTTTCACTTCCACCCCTGGAGCATATAGCTCTAACGACTCCTCTCTGGACGGCCAATGAAGGCAAGCCAGAGCTGAGAGTCCTGCGGGTCCCCTTGGGGTCCACTCCGACCGACGAAGACACGCCGGAGACGGAGACCCTGACCGACTCTCGGGAGCCCTCGGGTCCGTGGGGTCGTTACTCCCCAACAGCTCGCCACAAGCTGCCCTGCGGGCTTATTATTATTATTATTATTATTTCGTTTTAGACAGGCAGCTGATGCTGGTGCGTCTAAATCATAGTTCACTTAGCACGATTTCACTGTTTAGATAGTTTATCGAGTCTATTTTTAAATTGATTCACACTTGTAGAGTTCACAACTTCTGAGGGTAATTTGTTCCAAGCATTTACTATTCGGTTTGCAATGAAGTTTTTCGCGATATTTGTTTTATGTTTTGTGGTTACTAGTTTAAGGTAGTGTCCTCTTGTGCGCGTGTTTGGGTTTCGAGTGAACAGGTCGCTTAGTTCTGGACAGTCGTAATATCCATGAATGATTTTAAATGTCTCGATCAAGTCGCCACGTTCACGCCTTTTTTGCAGTGTTGTCAAGCCCAGCTTGACTAGTCTTTCCTCGTACGAAAGTGACTTTAGCTGTGTGGGAATTTTAGTAAATCTACGCTGCACTCGCTCGATCATGTCAATATCTTTTTTGAAGTATGGATTCCATATCTGAAAACCATATTCCAGAATTGGTCTTATGTAGGTCTTATATATCTTGAGCATTGTTTCGGTGGTGAGAATACGAAAAGCTCTTCTAATTATGTAGATTATAGAGTTAGCCTTTTTTACCATTTGTGAAATATGGGGTTCCCACTTGAGATCGTCAGACATGATGACTCCTAGGTCTTGTTGGGTCGTGGTTCCTGCTAATTGTACGTTGTTTAAAGTGTAGGGCAACTTGGGGTTTTTCTTGTGCATGTGGAGGACTGTGCATTTTGATTCGTTGAGGTTTATAAGCCAGTCTAGGCACCAGTCCCTAATTCGGTTCAGATCTGCCTGTAGTTTGCTATGGTCTATCATAGGGTTTACAAACAGCTTGGAGTCATCTGCAAAGAAGCTGAAGTTGGATTCGATGGTGGTTTGTAAGTCGGTAACAAATATGCTGAACATGGTCGTTGAGATGACCGATCCCTGTGGGACGCCGCTCCAGACATCAAATTCATCAGAAACACTGTCAGCGATTCGCACTCTAAATTTTCTATCTCTTAGAAACGATTCTATCCATTGTAGAAGTTTTCCTCTTATGCCAAAGTGCTCAAGTTTAGCTAGGAGTCTACGATGAGGCACTCTGTCAAAAGCTTTTTCATAGTCCAGGTATATCACGTCGATTGGTTCTGCATTATCCAGATGGCTAGACCAGACCTTAACACATGCTAGTAGGTTAGTGACAGTGGATCTTCTCTTCATAAAGCCATGTTGTTGGTCGACAATTATGTGATTCCTATCTAGGAATAGCCTTATTTCGTCGTTTATAATAGCCTCCATTAGCTTAACTGCTAGACAGGTTAGACTAATTGGTCTGTAGTTGTTAGGGTTAAGTTTGTCTCCCTTTTTGTAGATAGGTGTCACTAGAGCGTTCCTCCACTTCTGCGGCACGATTGATGTGTGAAATGACTCCTTCATAATATGCGTAAGTGATGGCAAAATAGCTTTACATTTCTTTAGCAAGACTGCTGAGATTCCGTCGGGGCCCATGGAAGTATCTTCACGTAGCTTCTTCAATTTGTTCCAAACTTTATCTTCCGAAATAGTGACGTCACATAAGGATTCCTGGATCCGAGGGCATGCAATAAGAGGTACCGTGTCGTTTGACTCCTTACCATAGTTTGCTTCAAAACGTTTGGCTAGGGCATTCGCAATGTCAACCTCGCTTGTTACTGTCTTGTCCCCATCGTGCATAACACGAGGAACTGAAACTTTTGTGCAAAGTTGTTTTCTAATGTACGCGTAAAACGCCTTGGGTCCGAGATTTACAATCCGGCTTTCATAATCAGTTCTGGATTGCCTAGTTATACTTAGAAGTGTATTATTAAGTGTTCTGTAGTGCTTGTAATCATCTCTGCATCCTGTAAGTACATATTTGTCCCATGCCTTTCGTTTGTCCTGTATTTTTTGTTTTATATTTTTGTCAATCCAAGGTTTCAGTGGTGGTTTACGCGGTGGCCTCGCGTTCGGTGTGTGCTTGTTGGCCACCTCGAGGATGGTGGATTCAAATGCTTCCCATTTGCTGTTAGGTGTATTATGTGTGCTTACTAGATTTAAAAGGTCGCGTTCGTATAAGGCCGAGTCTATACTCTCAGTGTCTGATTTAAAGTAGTTTTTCCTGTTCGATTTTATAATTTTACTTAATGTATTGTTATTTTCTATTTGCATTAACAGTAGTAAAAAATCATGATCGGATTTTCCTACAGGCGGTTGGTGTTCAACAGCTGTAATAAGGTTTTCGTCCTTCGTCATGACCAGATCGATGAGGGAGGACCGGTTGCCTTCTCTGTGTCGAGTGGGTTTTTGGACCAATTGATATAGATTGCTTTGTACGAACATTTCCTCAAACATATACTCTCTTCTATTGTCACTATGTTGAATGTTTGCTAATGGCCAGTTTATCTCCCGGTAATTAAAATCTCCAGTAATTATGACGTTACACGATGTTGACGCAGATGATATCTCACTTATTAATATTTTTTCTTCATTTATACAAGAATCTTCTGGTCGATAGATGCATGCAAATAAGAATTTGTATTGGTTTAAAGTTATATCTAACCATAGCGTGTCAATAGACCGCAGAGAAGAGTAGCTGGTATTTACTTTAGCAAGTATTTGCGATCCACATACCCCCTGGGCAACATACACAGCGACACCTCCGCCTCTTCGGTCAGCTCGGTCCTTCCTGTATAGATCATAACCCGGAATACTCACTAAGTTATTGGGTATATTCACATTTAACCATGTTTCAGTCACAGCTATGATTATTGGTTGGGGTTTGCATGTAAGAACACGAGTATGAAATAGGTCAAATTTAGGTTGTAAGGAGCCTAAGTTAGTGTATATAATAGTATTGTCTAAGATAGGTAGAATTGTATTGTTTTGTTTGCATGGTGTTATTGTTGGGTGGCTTGGTTTTTTGATAAAGTTATTATTTTAGGGCAACCGTTAATGAATTTAATTGTAAGGTTTTCCTCTCCTTCTTTGGTGCGTTCCTCTAATTCTGTGCGTAGCATTTTTAGGTACTCTTGTTGTGAGGGTGTTTGGTCCGACCTGATGTTCTTGCCATTGGAGTGCCTGCCTTTGTTTTTAAGAATCTTCAGAGCGTCATATTTGTTGTTAAACATGATTTTGGTTGGTCTCGGTCTGGGTGAACCGTTACCTGGGCGTCCGAGACGCACGACCTTGACCCCGGACATGTTGACCTCCCCGGTTATAGTGGCTACAATTTTTTCACATTCTCGTACATCATGCTGGTTCCTTTCTTCCGGTTGGTTAGAGGAACTTTCCGGTACATTGAAAATAATAACATTTTTGGCCCGTCTTTTGCGCTCAATCAACTCTTGAATGACCTCTTCCCGGCTTGCAATGTCATTGCGCCTTTTCAGATCTTCGACCTGTTTTTGGAGCTGTTGAATCGCCTGCAGAATGTTTGGGAGCTCACGCATAGCTTTCTTGCAGTCCGTGCACAAGAATTGAACCACTCTTTGGATTGTTTTTAGCTCAAACACGCGCACCTCTGTTGGTGAGAGTCCTGCACATTCTTGACATAGTTTGGTCGAACAGGAGTCACAACTAATGACTATACATTTAGCACCACTTGATTTATTACACTTTGAACACTTCATTATTGTTTTTGATATTAATTAAATTATTTTTATTTTATTAAATTTTTTAATTGTTATTAGTGCAAGTTGTGGGTAGGATGATACACTGTTTTAACTTTAAGTACAAATTTTCACTATTTCAGTATTATTTTGCTTGGATAACACTAGTGTTAGAGTATTTCACTATATTTCACAGAAATTCGATGATATTTATCGTAAAAAACACTTTTAACTATTTATTTAAACACAGAGCACAGCAAAAGCTTGCTATCGCGTACGCGCCGAACTACCCTCTCCTGAACTGTTTATCATGTTATCATGTATCAATTTATCATGAACTATTTGGAATTAATCACATGCCTTTGTATAAACTGATAAGTCATATACCTTATTACAAGGACTTAAGGTCTACTTATGATCGATTAATAGTCTTGCTGTTAGTAGTCATGTGTGTGACAGCTGTGCATTCAGCTGCGGATTTTGGTTCCTGTTTAAGTTGCCATTCGATTTTAAACCTTGTTATTAGGGGCGGAGAGTTAGCTTTCGTAGAGTTCAAAATCGATTCGACTTTAGATTTTTGCGAATTTTAATTGGGAACCGGAATGTGTCTAGAATTATGTTCTATTTTTAGGAAATATTAATACATATTTTTTATGAAATGTGTATTGTCCTAAAGTAATGTGTTAAAATTACACTTTCACACGATGGTATCCCAAAGGGACTACAGTATCAGGTTCTTCGAGAAAGGAGTGTTATGTTAGGTTTTTTCATGTTTGTGAGTTATGACAAGCATATGTTTTAACCTCAAATGTTTATTTTATTTTATTTTTACTTATATAAAACTAGGAACAGTAACAAATTACAAACTATGTAATAGTTATAACACTACATATTGTTATCACACATTATGTTACAATCTACGCTTGTAACTTAACAAATGTAACCCTACCACGAGTTTATATTAGTGCGAGCGAGATCTAGAAAGTAATTTACGTATACGCTAGCAAATATGTCAGTGTCAAACTCATGGTAAGGCTACTGTTTTATGTAAACTTTAAATTGCAATCAACAAGTCTAGTTAAAGTTTTTATGTAAGGTTTGCCTTTTTTAAAAGGCTTTCATTCATTGTAAGACAGAGCACTTACCAATCACGAAGTTACGGCCCTGTTTATACTGACATTTCAATGTTGGTAAAGACATCTGTCACTGCATCTTTGTCCTATACAGTCGCATGTACCAGTTTCCTTGTATGGGACATTCCTTCGCTTCGGGTCGGTGCGCCACAGCAGTAAGTAAGTCGAATTTACTCGAATTTGGTCGAATTTCCAACTAGGTGACATCACTAGTTGTGTACACCGTGGAAAATGAAAACGCAGCTATATTTGCTGTCTCCCCGTTATTTACTCTTGCAAAACCAATAATTCTTGTACCCTGCTTACTCCACTAAAGCACAATAGATGGTAGCAATAAAATGTAAACAGGAACACCAGTTATTTAACTGTATAGGTGCGTTGACATACTTTTATTGGCACAACTTTGAATTGAATACACAGTATATGTACACACTACATATATATGTATATAAACAACATATGTATGTATATGTATGTATGTATGTATGTGGGGTGACATATTCGTTCAATCGAAAAAGCCCCTTAATAAAGAAAAAAAAAAACCCAGAGAGTAATTACTAGGCCTTATTGGGATTAGTCCGGACCAATCCCAGACAGGAAACCCTGTTTCCTCACGATGTTTTCCTTCGCCGAAAAGCGACTTGTAAATATCAAATGATGATTCGTACATAAGTTCCGAAAAACTCACCGGTACGAGCCGGGGTTTGAACCCGCGACCTCCGTATTGAAACTCACACTCTCACCGCTAGGCCACCAGCGCGATTAATTAGTTAAGTTTGTACTGGTAATATTTAAACTGCGTCAGCACTAGCAGCAATAGTTTAATTACCCCGTGTCCGGACGAAAACGCCTATTGTTGTAGTTTTATCGTAGAAGACACTTTAATTTTCACGAGTGCCATTAATGCTTATTAGCTGCTAGCTGCCGTCCGCGTAAAAGTCGTTAAAATAACAGCTTATGCTAACATTACAATGAATTAATGAATGAATGAATGGATGGATGAATGAATGAATATTCTTTATTTCAGACCAGGCGGTCTAGCATAAGTTGAGTTCTCGCGCGCGAGTCAATACTTGAAGGTACGCTTGATGTATTGGAGTTGCGCGCCAGAACGCAACTAAGGAGGTTCAAAGTTATTGACAAACAAATATTTTGTCACGCACACTTTTAAATAATACATAATTAGTTATTTACGATACAAGTGCGGAAAAGAGGAAATTCGAAATGAGTGGCGTTAAATTAAAACACGACGAAAGGGAGTGGTTTACATCGACACGCGAGCGTTCGCGTTTGCCGTTGTCTATTTTTGTATGCGATTTAGAACAGCGCGCCAAGCGGGGCGTTTTGGAAACTCAAAATCCCATACAAAATGAGAAACGGAGACGCGTACGTCACGTCACGCTATCGAATGAAATTTTTTAACCTCCTAAGTCCCTGCGTACAATTTTTTGTACATATTCCAAAATCTATTTTGAACTTTTATTGTGTAACTAAGTGTTCCAATTTCAAAAACCAAACAATTGCTTCTGGGTCTCAGGAGGTTAATTTACCATCGTCGTAGTATAAAATCAACCCAACATTTTCAATCTCCGATATTTTCCTCGAGAAGATCAAATTTAAAAATATGCTGCGCCAAATTAGATATTCCCCTATACCGTACGATTCTGATATCTTGTGTACCAAATGTTACATATCCCTGAATTTTGATATGTGGACCTTAAGCTAATGTATTAAGATTTATATTTGTATGGCTAATCTGGTTAACTTTAAAGGTGTTAACACACTGGTTTGAATAGTCGACAATGTTTTGGATGTGTGTGTGTGTAATCGTAATCGATATGACTTTTCTTCTGTTTTAGTATGTTTGAACGTTTACTAATAAAATCCTTTTTATTTTTCAGGTAAACATGGAATTATTTTTTATGGTAAGGCAGTAAAAACAAAGTAGTACAAGTCACAAATCGTGTATGTAAGTGAATCATTCAAGTTCGACCAAGGAATTGGTCAATATTGCAAAAACTTTTGAACCACAATTCATTTGGATCTTGGCCAGCAAGTTGTGTCACAAATTGTCAGCTTATCGATTGTCAAATAGGCTGTCATTTCATTTCATAGCAATTTTATTGCCAGACAAGAATTAATAATTTTTTGTGACACAATTCGTTGGTCAGTCTAGAAACCTGTGATGAAATGCGAACATTAGAGTGAATTGCAGAGAAATTGTACATAGTACACCTGTAATTAGTCTAAAGTAATTGATTCCATTGTGTTATGACAATGAAGCCATTTTCTATTTAAGTTAGATGCATGAAAGTGTGTTAGCGTATGCTATAGAGACTTATATGTGTACGAATGAAGTACAATACAATACAATACTTACTCACTTACTTACTCCGTTGGCTCAGCGACCCAAATGAGACTTGGCCTCCGACACAAGACAGCGCTCAGCAACGCGTCAGCAGCGATTTCAGTAACGCTGCGTTTATAAACGCCAGTGTGGATGCACCCTTAGCATAGGTGCTATCTGGAGGCAAGACATATTTAATTCATGAAACCTTACCGCTGGCATGCAAATCGGACATGCTCGGATTTTATACATTTTTGTATGACTTTTGATGAGGTGGACGTGTTAAATTCACAAATATGATGGTAACATTCTCGTTGATTTTTTACATTTTGCTACTCCGTGACTCGAAATAGCTGAACATAGAATAACGAATATTGCCCGTAGATTCCGATGCCCAACTGTTAACTTGTAACTATACATTATTACATATGTATAAAAAAATAGAAGCAAGTATAGTAGTGTACCCTATAATGGGCGTGGAACCAGTAATGGGACAAAAAACCACAAATCCTCTAAAATAAGTGTCTAAAAGTAGTTTATAAACACTGCCTGTATATTATCATAAATAAGAGCCCTAGAGCTGTTTCAGTTTGAATTTTTATTAAATTTGGTTGTTTTTTAAGAAATTGGCGTCAACCCAAAAGTTGTCGTGTCTCTGAAAAAAAATACCACTACGAATTCTTAACAACTTCGTTAAGAGAGGTGAGTTAATTTATTAAATTTTAATTAATTAATACTTGATGAAAACTAGAATGTGTTTTGTTAGTTGCATTTACTATGAGATAAAGGTATACGACATACTATGTTGTGACTCCACAGATGTAAAAAAATAGTGGTATTTGGCCCAATCCCATTATAGGAGCCGTAAAACTGCATACCTCCTATAATGGGACAATTTACATAATGATGCTTGCCATGCCATCATTTCATATTTAAACAATACAGAAGTAAAATGTAGTTACGAAATATGTCAACCAGGAGATATGCTCGGACTTCGGATAAATTAATATCGTTTTTCCAAACTTTCATTTAACTTGCCCTGTTAGTTAGTGTGGGTCAAATCTTGGTAGCCGAATTTGAGCCACTTTCCGATTGAGTTGAAATTTTGTATTCGTAATTAAATATGCAAATCGGATGATAATGCAATATTATGATCACATGGACCAGATCTGATGACCTATTTTAATATTTTATACTGATAGAGCAGTGTCCATTACTGGGGGGCCCATCACTGGAGCGTTGGTGACCATGACTGGAGAAAAAAAGCATAGTTTTAATTTGTTAAGTACGTGGAAACTCATCGCAGTATCTTTGATACAACACGCCTGAAACATGAAAGACGGATAGGACTTTCATCTTTTAATACGTTAAGCGGTAGACCATTTACATGTATTGGGGAAATATCACAAATACTTCAAATTCCCTCTTAAATGTCCCATGACTGGTGCTGTTACTATAAATAACATACACAATATTATAATGATGTTTGTCTCCAAGTTTGTTATTTAAGTTATTTTTAGTAGACTTTAAGTAGACGAGGGTAAAAATTGACATTTATGCCCTTGTTGTACACTCTGATTTACATTTTGATTGTGAGGAAAATAAAACACATTTGCACGGCAATTTACACCACGAAATTGTCGTAAAGTGAAAGAACATAATACATAACTAATTCCCGCCAACTAACTTTTTAATTTTCAACATGTGATCAGAGTTTCAGACGCTTGGTTTTCTGCCAAGTCAAACATTTCGAAGCATTTTTGAACGATAATCGACTCCTATTTTATGTGATTTACTAAATTTAATGACAGAAAATACGGATTTCTAATAAATTGTAGCAAAAATAAAATAATATAACAAGTTTTGTCATCTACACAATTTTATTGCTCAGTAAAATTGTGCAATATGTTTTAACTGTTTGGCTGTTGAGACCGATTACCTTAGTCTTAGAAGAAAATTTTACTTTTATGCTCTAGAGCATAAAATGCGATTTTATGTCATCTACGCACGACATAAAGGTGCACTTTTTGAGCATGAGAGGTGAAAACAAAATTAACAACACATAATGCTTAAAACATTGCCCGTTTATCCAACCCCACGTTGTATGCTACAATCATGAATGACCTGACTACTCCACTGACAGTGTAATCACTCAGACACTCATCAAATATGCGTCTGCGGTGTACACTGGTACATTCACAAAGGGTCATTGCGCCAGTTTTCGTCCGGCTCTAGTTTTCGTCCACATGACGAAATTTTAATATAAACCTTCATCGCTGCACAAATTTGGACTTATTGCAATCCTTAATATATAAATAATTTACCTGTTTACATAAAATTATATTTCGCAAGTAGTACCTAAATTAAAAATGAATCCGTCAATCCGCAAATCCGTCAAGTGGAAGGAAACTGACATTGGACGGTAAACTGACGCAATTACCTTATTACAACGGACAGACAGAAATATTTTGAAGTTAACTCAATTTAGGTCACAGTTTTGGATACAATTTAAATAAGAACAGGTAATAGTTATTTGTTTTACAAGGGGGCAAAGTTGTTGTTTAACCGCTCGTGCTAATATTGAAACCCGAGCAAGCGAAAGATTCCAAAATTGAACCACGAGCGTAGCGAGTGGTTCGAAAAATGGAATCTTGAGCGTTGCGAGGGTTTCAAAGCACGAGGGTTAAACAAAATTTGCCCCCGAGTGAAACACAAAATTTTTCACCACACCAACCCGAAGCAAATATTCAGAGATGTGACTTATTTGAAATACTTGTATTTAAAATGCAAATACAAAATGCAAAATACCTATTTTTTATTTTGTATTTAAATACCTTTTGAAGAAAACTATTTTGTATTTTATTTGAAATAGTTTTTGGGACCTATTTTCTATTTTCAAAATACAAAATACTTTATAGTAGGTAGGTAATGTAGGTAGGAGTTACAATCTCTTCTGATGTTACAATCCTGGCAACTCTCTCATTCTTTTAACATGGAACTGTTGAGTCTGCTGTTTAGTAACGTCGCACATGACCACAAGCGTAGCAAGTGGTTAAAAAAGTGGAATCTTGAGTGTTGCGAGGGTTTCAAGGCACGAGAGGAGAACAAACTTTTTGCCCTGGTGAAACACAAACGAGACGTTTTTATCACACTAACGAGAGGCATTATAATAGCTGTAAAACATTACAAATTAATGCTTTAAAAGTTGGCCTTTAAAAACCATCATCCATACCTACATCCTACCGGTTAATATGAGCAAACAACTAGAAATTTGCACTTTAGATAGAGGATTCATTTCAAAGAATAAAGAGAGTCTTTTCAACTCGGAAATTCCGAGTAATACTTTTTAATTCAGGCTAGGTATTCACTACTCTACTACTACTACTACTACTAGAGTACCTTTTATCGCAAAGTATTTGTATTTTAAAAATGTATTTTGAAAATACCTATTTCGTATTTTGTATTAATACAAATTCAAAAACTATTTTGTATTTTGCATTTGAAATAGTATTATCAAGGAAGTATTTGTATTTTGTATTTAAATACTTTTTATAAAGTATTTTTCACATCTCTGCAAATATTTAATGTAAAATATCAAACAAAATCAAACCAAATCAAATCCAAATGAATGTTATTAAATATTTATCATCCAAAATCATCATTTAAAAGTCATATATACCAGCAAACATAAGAAAACAACTCAAAATTTGCATTTGATTACTTTGCCTCACATGTGGATAAAATGCAACTTTGCTATTCGTTTTTGAAGTGCAAAGTAATTCTTTCCGAGCTGGTGTGGTGAAAATAAACATAATGAACGGGTAACGCAACCTCAAAACAAATTAAATGTGCCGTAAATAATCAAAAAGCTACAAGTAGATACGAAAATACATTTTAGCATCGAATTTTTGCACAATGCCTACGATAGATGGAGGACACCGTCAATAAACGTATGAAGCCCTAGTCCTGTGACTAATATAACTTTATAAACCTCCTATTTCTAACATAGTGATTTAAAAGTGCACCTTATTTTAAGCGAGTTAAGGTTCACTTTGAACATACACGTCTATGAGATATAAGGTTTCAAAAGTAATCGGTTCAGCTCTTCAGCTTGTATCTCCTACGGAAATGGACATTTTACTCAAAAGTCCAACAAGCAAATTTGTACCTTAATAAACAAGGCGTAAAGTCTGTTTTTCAACGTTAGAGATTCAGGTTCATTCATTAAATACGCTTTGGGCACATTATTTCCAAAACAGCGACACCGCAAGCACAATACGTTATTGTTCCAAATTCGAATTTCTAAGAAGGTCACTGGCAGGCAATTCTTTTCGTTCGAAAATTAAAACAGTGATAATTACTTCGAAAACGGAACGGTCGGCGTAACATTGTTTTTTTTTTCTTTTCTACATATTTGGTGGCAAAGGTTTTGTGTTTGAGGAAGTGTTGTAAATTAACGTTTTTTTGTTCGAAATTCGAAAGTTGCTGCTCAATGGTGTTGAAGACATTTTGAAATATTACAAATTAGTCCTTAGAACTTGGTTGTTCAAGATTTATTTACTGTGAAATTAATTGATTTTGGCCGTTGTTGACATAACAAGTATTACTCAATTGTAGAGTTTAACCTGAACTTATGAAAATTAACTAAGTAATTGCTAACTTTGTTTTAGGCACAGGTCTTTTGATAAAGTTTACTCAAAAGTGGTGTAATATAATTAAATTAAGTGTGTAATAAATCAATACAGTAAAACTTGGTTATTTGAGACCCTGTTTATAAATAGCTTGTAACTTCCACCCACAGACAAAACATCCTCCAGACTGAGCATAGTCGCGCTACCCCCTCTGCCACGCATACGGTAATTTTACTCCATGTTCGACTCGAAAGTGTCTTTGTGTGACGTCCGTGTCTTTGAACGGACCAATCACGGCACGGCACTTCTCTCACCTCGTCCCGCGCACCCCCGCATTTTTGGCATCATCGGTTGCATGAAATAATTGTTCTAAACTCGGTCTAGAGGATTCCTAGTCTATGCTTCCTCCAGAGCTTCAGCTTTGAGTTAGGTACCTCTATTATATTGGTGATAACAAGTATATTTCACCACTTTTACCGAGAATATATTTTAAATAATCCTTTTTTTTTATTTACTAGGGTCATTGCGCTAGTTTTCGTCCACTTGACAAAATTTGAATATAAACCTCCATTGCTGCACAAATTTGGACTTATTGATATCCTTAATATTTAAATAATTTATCTACATAAAAAATATATTTCACAAGTAGCAAATTATAAATGAAATGTATTATTTGCTAATCCGTCAAGTGGACGTAAACTGACCCTATGTTTTGACCTCGGTATCTGAGAATACGTCAATTTATATTTGATACACTAATCATTTTATAGCTCCTCTACACGATGGGCCAACGCCGGCCACTCCAAGGGACGCATTTATGCGTTATCCCCTCAGCTGTGGGAGATGAATATGGCCGCTCCCCCTCATCTGTGGCAGCCTAAGGGGTCTGCTCCACAGACAGGGTTTCTAGGTCCACGTGCAAGTGGAAAATTGCGATTTATTCCGTTATTTACAATGATACAGTCTATAGTTTGTATTTTTTCTGCTCTTTATTTAATTATCTAACTGCTACTTAAAATTACGACCATTAAACTAACATAAAATAACTGTACAGTCGAATTCAAATTATAGGTACCGAAATGTATCTTTCATTTTCTATTGTAATAAAAAAATAAACAGTTTTTAGGCGTATCTGTTACTCTAATAATGTACATAATGTAATCATACACATCAAAAAAACATAAAATGTCAGGCTTATCTATTAAATACATGAAATATACCATTTGAAAACTTTATTGAAATTATGTCTGCCCTAGAAATGGCGCACGTAAATAAGTTTCTAATTACATGCATTGTGGAGTCCTACCACACCCTATGTAATAATTTTATACATAAATAAGAAATTTAAGTTGTAAACTATCTGTGGCCAAAGTAATAGTAATGCAGGTGCAGTAGTTATATGGTAAGAAATGTTTAAAAAATGCTTTTATTTATTCATGCACCATTGATAGCCCACAAAATGTTGAAAAATCACAGCAACCAGCAACCTTAATCCAAATAAATTCCGTTTCTCAGGGTATTAATGAAACAATATTTAATAATAAATAATCGCACTTGTTCTTATTAAACAAAAAACATCTAAAAACTTGATCTGAAAACAAGACAAATATAGACCAAATCACATCTATATGGTTTGATTAATATGGACATACCTAGACCGTAAGAGCAATAAAGGGATATTTCAGAATGTGTGAAGAGTAACACCTAAAATCTTAATAGCAAACCCCACCACCATCATCATCACTGTCGCCTAGTACCCATATTAAAACCCTTGCATAATTAATTTATATTAAATTTTTTATACTCGTCAATCTCAGTATAAAGACTTCATGGACCAAACTATAATCTTACAAATTAAATGTCCAGCCCTTGCTCTCACTCATTACAGTTGCGCTGAGCTGTGTTATTATAGCCTATGTGGAAAGAGAAGTATCGTAGAATTAGTTAGTAAGTGGAATGTCCATGCTATGCAAACGTGCGTTAGTAACATGACAGCGCCGTCTGTGGCGACAGCCTGGCAGGTGCTCGTCCAGTCTGTTGCGACAGCCCGAGAGGTTATGTGCCGACCGTTATTTAGTTTGATAGCTATTATTCACTTTAAACAGATTTTAAACTAATTTCATTGTATTTAATATAATCTATATGAACTACGACATATTATGATTGTTTTGAGACATAGTAAAACTTATACAAGTAATAAGAAACCGAGTAAGAAAATTTCGGCTATGACTTGGCATGTCATTTCTTCACACCTTTAGCACTTATATTATTCTAAAAACACACCCAAACATAATATTAACAAAAGTTTACTGACATTTCCTCAGCTTTTTAACGGTTTCACCATAAAAATCCACAATTTTACTATAAAAACACGTAACATCCTACTCGTCACAGTGGCTGTTTTTGACTGACGAAAGTTAACGACTTTTTCAACCGTTGATCATTCAAATGTTCGCTTGCTAGCTGTCTTGCTTCATTCACTCCACGATTAAATATGTCAGAGCGAGTTAAACATATGTTTCACTGATATTTTACCTTAAGTTTAGGCGCAAATTATGCGAACCTGGCAGGTTGAGCCACAGATAAACCGCCAATTTTATGACCGCCTGAAAGGCGCTCCCACAGTTGAGGGGCTATAGGGAGCAAGTGATATTGTTATCTCATTCTACTGCATGGCTGCGTCCCTTGGAGTGGCCGGCGTTGGCCCATCGTGTAGAAGAGCCATTACATATTCATGTAGTCCCCAAGTCCCCATATGCTATTTCTGTCGCTCAAAACCCACAGAAATGAGCGAAATGTACACAAAATCGCCCATTAATAAGTAGATACTATATGTGATATTTCATAAGATTTCAAGAATAAATTATAATTATTTTGCGTGAGTTATGTTAAACTTATGGCATTCAGTGGGTAGTGATTAAAAATGTGATTTGTGTTTACCCGAATATTTGTTAATTAATCTGTGGGTAGTCGCGAAAATGACCCTACTCTCCTACCCGCCAATTCTAATGAGGGAAAAGTATAAAATGTAACTTACCATGGGATGGAGGGATCATTCTCGCTTGGCGCTTGAACCAGTAACATGTAGCACGAAGGGTACGGCTTGTTAACTAAATATTGTCAAAGAGTGTTGAAGTAAGAAGTTGGAGTAAAATAAAAGTAATTGATTGTACGAAGGACTTTGATTCATCACAAGTCAGAAGCGGGGATCAACGGCGCCCATAAAAGGACTAGAACGTGTGAGTACCTAGTATACATATACATATTTTATATACTCAGACGTTATGGTAGTAAGTTTTAAGTTGCAATGCTTGTAACCTCAAAACCTGATTAAGAATACATGTAGATTCGCGATCATGGTCAAGTTGAAGTAACGAATGCAGACTTATTACATAATTTAGAATTCTGCTGGTAATCAAAATCGGTACAGGTATTGAGCGAGTTAACCTTATTTTTTTTACAAGAGCCATGTTTAAGATAAGACCGTGGTTACAAGTTGTCTTAGAATTTGAATACTTACTTACGATTAGTGTGTACAGTGTAGTAGTATGTTATTTTTAGTGTTCCGTACAAAACTTTGTTTACGGAACACTTATTTTGTGTAATATCGATGTTTAGCCGAGCATAGGCATATACGATACGTGATCGCGATTATAGTGAAATTGGATACGATTTGGATAAATATTTAATGAATCCATTAGCAATTAAGATACAAACATGTATAATTGTACGTGTACGGTTATAGGCAAGTAGGTAAGTTTATTGTCATTAAAGGAACAATTTCATTTAACAGAGTGGTTTTAAATTTAAATAGCCCATATTGTGAAGAAACATACAGCGTGAAGTGCTCTGTTTTCATGCAGATTTAGTTTAAATACTTGCTGTCGTTAAAATGAAAGTATTTACATCATGCATATTGAATATATACGTGAGTTTCGAATACTGATCTTAATCTATTCTAATAAATAGTATGAGCTAAATTATCTAATAAGTAAAGTCATACATGATAACGCCTTTGATTGGTTTCTGAAATGAATAAAGGGCTCCATTAGGTTAATGACACGTTGTCATTAACAGTGTAGTCACCATGTAGGTGGTGTACCATCATAGTCAGACGGGTCAGACCCTAATGTCTTTGTTATACAGATTTTTATTGGTAAATTTTTCATGTCATTCAATTTTTACAAGTAAAATTATTAATTATAATAAGTGAAAATGTTATAGTAGGTAAATAAGTAATTAATAATGGGAGGTAACTGTTAGGACTTAGAACCCTATTCAATACGATGTGTTGGAATCAATAATCGTTTTGCATAGATAATATAGATTCGTCAATTGAGTAATAAGCGTGTTCTAGAAGTAATTATTTCAGTTTTTGTTGAATGTTGTGTCACTTTTTGATTCCTTTATGTCAGTCTGCACTGAATTACAAAGTGTTAGTCCATGATCTTGAAGAAAGGCTTCGTCAGCAAACATAACGCAGGTTGTGTCTGTGTTAAGTATCTTTGGCAGGTCAAGAAATAGTAGGCATCCACAAACGCTTCCCTGAAATATTGACATAATGGAATAAACAATATGACGCGATTTTGATGTCACGGTCTTTAGTTCCTCGCGGTCCTTATCTAAGTGTTCTACTTGTACGCATTGTTTACGGTCTCAGAGGTACGATTTGATTTGAACCAAATATACAGAGTGCCGCGTATTCCCATCCCGTACAATTTACAGAGTAAGATTTCGTGTGATACTTTTTTATACGCTTTTGTCATGTCCACCAAAAATCCTAAACTATGTGTTCTGTTGTCTTTATGACCTAAGATGTTCTATATGTATTAATAAAATGTAAATGATAAAATACTGTACTTTACGAAAAAGTTGTGTTAGACTCCATTTATTAAGATAAAATCGGGTAAGAGTGCGATAGGTCGATATTGGTTTGGATGGATTACGTCACCGTTTGTAAATATGGGTTTAATAATGGATATTTCATGGATATTAAGTAAGTCCGGGAATATTCCTTGATTAAATGACTGGTTAATCAGTTTTGTCAGTGGCTGTGCTAACTTTACAAGAACGGGCGGGATTTCATCGACTCCAAGACTATTTTTATTTTATTTTTTGAGTTGTTTTATAATTTTTATTGTTTCGGTCACCGGCTGAATGAATATTGAGTTGATGGCGGGGTATGCACACGGCGCGCGCGGTCCGTTATCGCTCCTGCTTTATTAAATATGAGAACTCTGGCGCTGATTGATAAATTGTTGAACTATGGGGAAGCTATATATCGTAACATATCATATAGGCGGTACCCTATAACAAGTGCTATGTTGCTCGTGGACCCGATGTTCCATTACCTGAGTACGGGAAGAACGATCTAGTTGCCACGTTATTACCTACATATATTTAATATTATACTACGTACACAAGAGCTTGATCCTATGATTAGTGGTTTGAATATATATGTTTTTGATAGTATCATTGGGTACAAGACAAACAAACCACATGAGATCTGTTATTGAGTTCACTGCAAATGGATATTAAGACTACTATATTACGGGTACCATTTAGGTTTGTTTGGAGGTGGTATGTTATAGCTAGACCCAACGTCTAATGAGCCAGTTATGTGTGATCGCTTTGATTTTTTTGTTGAATTATTTTGAGCCATGTAGGCGAGCTGTTTAGGAGTGCATCTGTTTATGAGTGCAGCCATCTATTAGGTGTGCTACCAGAAAGTCCACAGCCATGTAGATGTGCTGTTTATGAGTGCGGTTATGTAGTGCGCAGCTAGAAAGTCGATAGTCATGTAGATGTGCTGTTCATGGGCGAGGCCATGTAGGTGTGCTGCTCGAGTCTACAGCCATGTAGATGTGTTGTTTATGAGTGCGGCCATGTAGTGTGCTGCTGGAGTCTACAGCCAAGTAGATGTGTTGTTTATGAGTGCGGCCATGTAGTGTGCTGCTGGAGTCTACAGTCAAGTAGATGTGCTGTTTATGAGTGCGGCCATGTAGTGTGCTGCTAAAGTCTACGGCCATGTAGATGTGTTGTTTATGAGTGCGGCTATGTAGTGTGCTGCTAGAGTCTACAGCCATGAAGCTGTGCTGTTTATGAGTGTGGCCACGTAGTGTGCTGCCAGAGAGTCTATAGATGTGGTCGAAAGTCAGAGTTAGGATCTGAAGAGTTAAAGAGTAAAGAGTTAAAGAGTTAAAGATGAATTAAGTTATAAAGAGTTGAATTGAGTTAAAGAGTTGAATTGAGTTAGAGAGTTGAATTGAGTTAGAGGGTTGAATTGAGTTAGAGAGTTGAATTGAGTTAGAGAGTTGAATTGAGTTAGAGACTTGAATTGAGTTAGAGACTTGAATTGAGTTAGAGACTTAAATTGAGTTAGAGACTTGAATTGAGTTAGAGGGTTGAATTGAGTTAGAGAGTTGAATCGAGTTAGAGAGTTGAATCGAGTTAGAGAGCTGAATCGAGTTAGAGAGGTGAATCGAGTTAGAGAGCTGAATCGAGTTAGAGAGCTGAATCGAGTTAGAGCTGAATCGAGTTAGAGTTGGATCGACCTAAATAGTTGGATCGAGTTAAAGAGTTGTATCGAGTTAAAGAGTTGGATCGAGTTAAAGAGTTCATGGAGTTAAAGAGTTAATGGAGTTAAAGAGTTAATGGAGTTAAAGAGTTAATTGAGTTAAAGAGTTAATGGAGTTAAAGAGTTAATTGAGTTAAAGAGTTAATTGAGTTAAAGAGTTAATTGAGTTAAAGAGTTAATTGAGTTAAAGAGTTAATTGAGTTAAAGAGTTAATTGAGTTAATTGAGTTAAAGAGTTAATTGAGTTAAAGAGTTAATTGAGTTAAAGAGTTAGTTTTGAGTTAAAGAGTTAGTTTTGAGTTAAAGAGTTAGTTTTGAGTTAAAGAGTTAGTTTTGAGTTAGAGTTAGTTTTGAGTTAAAGAGTTAGTTTTGAATTAAAGAGTTAGTTTTGAGTTCAAGAGGTAGTTTTGAGTTTGAGTTAGTTTTGAGTTTGAGTTAGTTTTGAGTTTGAGTTAGTTTTGAGTTTGAGTTAGTTTTGAGTTTGAGTTAGTTTTGAGTTTGAGTTAGTTTTGAGTTAAAGAGTTAGTTTTGAGTTAAAGAGTTAGTTTTGAGTTAAAGAGTTAGTTTTGAGTTAAAGAGTTAGTTTCGAGTTAAAGAGTTCGTTTCGAGTTAAAGAGTTCGTTTCGAGTTAAAGAGTTCGTTTTGAGTTAAAGAGTTCGTTTTGAGTTAAAGAGTTCGTTTTAAGTTAGAGAATTCGTTTTGAGTTAGAGAGTTCGTTTTGAGTTACAAAGTTCGTTTTGAGTTACAGAGTTCGTTTTGAGTTAGAGAGTTCGTTTTGAGTTAGAGTTTGTTTTGAGCTAAAGAGTTTGTTTTGAGTTAAGGAGTTTGTTTTGAGTTAAAGAGTTTGTTTTGAGTTAAACTGTTTGTTTTGAGTTAAACTGTTTGTTTTGAGTTAAACTGTTTGTTTTGAGTTAAACAGTTTATTTTGAGTTAAACTGTTTATTTTGAGTTAAACTGTTTGTTTTGAGTTAAACTGTTTGTTTTGAGTTAAACTGTTTGTTTTGAGTTAAACTGTTTGTTTTGAAATGGACTGTTTGTTTTGAGTTAAACTGTGTGTTTTGAGTTAAACTGTGTGTTTTGAGTTAAACGGTTTGTTTTGAGTTAAAACAGTATAGTTTTATTTTGAGTTAAACAGTTTAAAGAGTTTTATTTTGAGTTAAACAGTTTAAAGAATTTTATTTTGAATTAAACAGTTTAAAGAGTTTTATTTTGAGTTAAACAGTTTAAAGAGTTTTATTTTGAGTTAATAGAGTTTTATTTTGAGTTAATAGAGTTTTATTTTGAGTTAAACAGTTTATTTTGAGTTTAAAGAGTTTAACAACTCGCTGGCGTAGGGTGATAACAAAGTTTAACAACCAATCATGCAGCGCACTGAAATTTAATTACAGGGTAAAATGGATTCCGATATTGACACCCGAGATCACCTAGACTGTCGTCACGAGCACGACGGATGCAGAGTCGCGAGCGGTAGACGCTGAAAGTCAGCGACGGTGAATCTACCACAGAGGACGCTGTGGACTGCGACAGCCGAGCGTGAGGGGCCTGAAGACAGATGTCGTCACCACAGTAGGCGCTGACGACAGGGCCTCTCTCAGATGACCAGTACGAAGAAGGCGACGCTCAAGAGGGACTTACAGTGGAGGACGTCATCAAGTTTGTAACTAAAGTATTGTAATTTGAAAAAGAAACATCTGATTTCAGAGAAAAAAATCATTAGATAATTGCATCTGTTAATTACAAACCTGATTAAGCCGTTAATGTAATCACGTAGCTTCCCCAAAATATTATTTCCATAAACAGTTCCTACATTTACTATGGAAGGTCTAAAAATTCGATTATTAATGTCAATTATTATCGCTCATGCTGTGGAAGTTGTTTCTTTCTTCTTATATCAGGCAAAATTTTATTGCTCGCGTCATGTTTGTTATAAGTAGAACTTAATTGAAAATAAGTATGTTACAGTACTAAAATCAATGCAATGAAATTTGGGCTTATATTCTATAAGCACGTGCCGATAATAATGTGTCTATAACCCTGCGTGTAATTAGGTAAAATAACTTATCGTATGGGGATGTAAATTTTAGTAAAAGTAAAGGGTTTGACAGTGTGGACGATGTATTTCGTGAACCTTTACATGATTAGTAGTATAAGTAGGTATTTAAATATCCCTTTTTATGTAACAATAATACTAGTCTGAAGAATAAATACCGTTTACATCTGCAATACCTGCTACCATGAGTAAATTAAATAATTTGAAGTTTACCTCTACTTAAGTTGCTGTAATTCTTTGTATTATTTTATTGTATTCTGGTGTACAATGATTACAATGAAGAGTATTGGTATTGTATAAATAGACTACTTTTAACTAAAATAGGATTGAAAAGGCAATAGGCAACACGGCCGAGTGTGATATTATTGTTGATCATGCACCGGAGGTAGCACGCAGTCGGATGGCCGAGTGTGATATTTCATAAGATTTCAAGAATAAATTATAATTATTTTGCGTGAGTTATGTTAAACTTATGGCATTCAGTGGGTAGTGATTAAAAATGTGATTTGTGTTTACCCGAATATTTGTTAATTAATCTGTGGGTAGTCGCGAAAATGACCCTACTCTCCTACCCGCCAATTCTAATGAGGGAAAAGTATAAAATGTAACTTACCATGGGATGGAGGGATCATTCTCGCTTGGCGCTTGAACCAGTAACATGTAGCACGAAGGGTACGGCTTGTTAACTAAATATTGTCAAAGAGTGTTGAAGTAAGAAGTTGGAGTAAAATAAAAGTAATTGATTGTACGAAGGACTTTGATTCATCACATATATTTATAAGATTTATTACATTTTGTTACGAAATTCGTACAATTAAAAGGGTTCGGAATTTAATTAGTAAAGGGCCAGGGCCGCATTCCGGTACCTGGCGGGAATGTAATATCGACACGAGTCTATTTTGGACAGCCCTGGACTTTCCTTGTAAGGGTTTTTTTGTATATGCAAGAATCAAACGAGTATTTTTAGGGTTCCGTACCCAAAGGGACGGGACCCTATTACTAAGACTTCGCCGTCCGTCCGTCCGTCCGTCCGTCTGTCACCAGGCTGTATCTCACGAACCGTGATAGCTAGACAGTTGAAATTTTCACAGATGATGTATTTCTGTTGCCGCTATAACAACAAATACTAAAAACAGAATAAAATAAAGATTTAAATGGGGCTCCCATACAGCAAACGTGATTTTTGACCAAAGTTAAGCAACGTCGGGAGTGGTCAGTACTTGGATGGGTGACCGTTTTTTTTTTGTTTTTTTTTTTGCATTATGGTACGGAACCCTTCGTGCGCGAGTCCGACTTGCACTTGCACGGTTTTACTGTTCTTAAGTACCTATGTCAAAGAACTTTGTAGAAATTCAAATTTTCTATGGGAGGTTAACCGTCGCGCCTACATTTTTTATAATTGCCGCTTTTTTCTACTGACGGATATATATAGCTTGACAGACTATAATATAATCGTCTGCATCGAATGATGATGATTAATCATACAGTCTATATCCTTCCCGGGACCTCAAAATATCTCCATATACCAAATTTCATCGTACATCGTTCATTATGCTTAAAGAGGTAGTTAACAGACAGACAGACTGGCAGACGCTGAATGACAAGCAATAATAGCGCTACTCCTACTGATAGTTCCATAAGACCATCTCTTTCGGTGATCTTCTCCTTCCCCCCTTGTCACTTCTATTAATATTGTTCCATTTCAAAATATCATTTACAAATAGCACTTCAAATTGACAGCTTGATGCCAAAACGAGTCTTAAAATAGGCATCATATCCACCATTAGCATTGACGAATATCCGGATTCTAATAAAGCCCGTCAAAGGATTTCGGGGCGATGACGTCACAAATCTGTCGCCATTCGGAATCAATTCGGCAATGCAAATGACTAAGTCTAAAATGGCCAATTAGATGCCATGGCTCATGCTGAGATTTTGGGGCGGCGGCGGGCGTGCGACTAGTCGCAGGTAGCAGTCGCAATATAGTCGATACCACGTTCGACGCGATGCCTCTGTCGCACTTGTAAATTCGTACGTAAATGTGACATAGGCAACACATCGAACGTGGTTCGCGGTAGGCGCTTTGTCTCGGTACAGCTACAGACGGGACGATCAAATCGGCCGATTTGATCAGAAAAGAAATTGGTGTCAATCTCCAATTTAATCAGCAATTTTAGGTTTATGGTGAAATTCTCTAAATTAAAAAATGCCCACAAACACGAATACCAGTAAAGTTAGTATAAATACTAGTCGCAGGTAGCAGTCGCATGATGCGACTTGCATCAGTGGATTATTGTCAGAATTTTTTGACCTGTCTCTATGCTCTTGAAGCAGTACAGAGATTGAATTATAGGTAAATTATTGTGTGGTTCACCTGACTGAATGAGTGATTATGCAGACATTACGGTATGTTTAGATTGTTGCGTTCGTTACCATGGACACCTTGGTTATGTCTCCTGGGTCACTCTTTGATAATTTTGTATTGCATATTACCAAGTGCATTTTTGTGGAATCATTTTTTATACCTTGCCAAGTACTAAGTAGATATGTTAGATAGTAGAAGGCTACACGATATTTTTTCTCAAAAACTGTATTACTGTTGTCTTGTCTACTGGCTGACGTGAAAAAATAATAAGGATATGGTGTGTCTAATTTAGCGTATATTGAAGAGTATTGTTATGTTATGACAGCCGTATTCGAACAATGAGATACGTCAAATACTAGATATTGAAACGATATGGATTAGATATGTCAGTGTCAAACAAGTGTCAAAAGTGACGTATTTGTTTGAAGAAACGTCAATTTTGACACTTGTTTGACACTGACATATCTAATCCATATCTTTTCTAGATCTATTAACTGACATATCTTAAAGTTGGAATCGGGCCGTGAGACTTTTGGAATCATTTTGATCATTCAAAATATTCAAATTATGGTGGATTCATTTCTTTTCTTTATCAGACAATCCTAACAATTAAATTATAAAAATAGTTAAAAGTGAAACATAACTAATAAAAACACTGCTAAATCCCAAATCGGCCGACATTGGCCAGCCTAAACTCAATAGCCAGACATCCTAATTATCGAGCGTCGAATTTAGCTCGTCATTCACTAATAAAGGACTCCGCCGTCGCCCGGGTTCAAATATATCCTGTATACTTTTAATCAATTAGTCATTATTCAACAAAGCCCTGCTGGTCGCGTGATTTATGGACATGATAGGGCTTTTCGGGTGGTTTCCGTCATTTGAAGCAGAGTTTAGGTTATAAGTATGTTCCTACAAGATGGCGCAAAAAATACATTGAAAAAAGTTTTTTTTTACACGTCTTTCACAAAATGTAAATAATAATTAAAACTACAATAATTTAACTAAAACGATACGTATTGTTATATCTACGTATTTTTATGTCACCTGTACTCAAACTTGCACAAAAAAGATTTTTTAGATATTTTTTAAATTTTTGTTTTTTATTATTCAAATCGATTAACAATTAATTACAAGGAATTGAATAATAAAAAACAAAAATTCAATCAAACAGATGATAGAGTCGAAAAGTGGTAGACCACTTTCTTGGCTGACAGTACAGAAAAAATATCCCGAATTTTCTTAATTAATAAAGAAAATTATATTCAATATAATGGAACTTTTGTTACATTCGTACAAATATGTATAAACAAATTTATTTATAGATAAACAAAATTACCTAGCATGTTTTAATGTCACTAATGGCTGAGCCTGTTTAAATAAAAAAAAAATGCGCGCTAGTATTAAATTCGTACGATACTCAAAAATCAAAATACTGTCTTAAGTTTCGTACAAAGTACCTATAGTACCTATACGTGATTAAATAGTTTGACCCTCTTGTTATATCATGCCATTTTTTTATAAATTCCTAAAGTAGCAAACAATGGAATAGGAAAAAACCAAAAGCACTTAATTTTACTAACAATATCTGCCCACCTAATGGGCCCACTTGACATACCGACTTCATTATCAATCACATCAATCAGGGGTTTTTAGAAGAAAAGGAACTGTCAACGAATACCTTAAAAACAATAGCGAATCGTCTCTTATCAAACTTTTCTCTTCTCATTCAAATTTGAACTGAATTTCGAAGATATTAAAGTATATTTTGCAGCAATAAGATTGTGTGAGATATGATGTTGAAAAGGTTTGATGTCGGGGTAGCTTTAGAATCTGTCTGGAAATGCCGCCGTGATTCTTTCAATTTAATTTTTTGATGGCTCTGAGATGTTCCGAGTAAATGCAGGGAGGTGATATTGTGTAAGCTACGCTATGTTGAAACTAACATGTAACAATAATTATGAAAATTTAAAAGTATGAAACTGTAATGAAAATACAGGTTTTTTTTGCAGAGAAGGTGGATCTATTTGGAATGGAAGTCGATTATAAATAACCTTTGTTTTCCTAGCCATCAAAACCGGCTAAGTATTTCGACGCTTCACGACATTCGTGAAGCACATTACTTAAACATCGAGGACTCACTAATGTCCAAAAATAAACTGGTAAAAACATAACCCTTCCATTCGACTTCGTAGTGTCAGCTGAATATACTTAGATGTCTCTAAAGAAGATCAAAAAGTGACCCAGGAGACAAAGTTGGTTGAATCAACAAACTACAAATTAATACAGAATCCTCCATATTAGTGTCCGTGCTTAGAATGAATATTGAATAAAATAATATGTTCCAAAAATACTAAATTATGATAAAATGCACCAAAACCGTCTTTATTTTTACAATCGACACTTAGTAACTACTTTTGAGTTACGTATACATATAATGTTATAAAACTTATAGAATATATCTTTCGCCTCGCTTTTAACGCGTGAAAGCCTTACAAATATCATATTTTATCATCTATCAGTTTTTTCGCCGTCTGTCATCCATCCTCCTTTGTCTAAGGGCTTGGTTTATTCGGGTTCACGGAAAAACGGCAGCCCGAATCTTAATTATTTATACCCTTATGAATTAAATATTTAATTTTAGTATGGATTCTGGAGAATTTATTTAACGGCCTTTTAATCAAAAGGTCTGTACATTATTTGAATTGTGGAGTTAATTTGGTTTGCGGTTAATTGAGAGTAAGTTGAAATGACCAAGTTTACTTAAATATGAATTATATTTTACTACAATCTTAGTAGTCGTTATTCAAGGAACTTTTTCTGACAGGTGAAAAAACACACAAATAAATGAACATATAAAGTTTAATTTTTAACCCTTTGTTTATTTGATTTGACAAATAAAACGACTAATTTCAAATATGTAAGTATAAGCGGAGTGCGGACTCATTTAGCATGCAATCGCTATTGCTAACGATTTTAAAATTAAGTTATTTCGTTACACAAAATTAAAATCGTTTTTAGATGTAAAACATTTAACTAATAGTAGGCTTATTGTGGAATGAACATGTAAACCAAAAAGTTAGGTGAATTAATTTAAAATCCTGTGAGTTCATGGTTCTTTTTGAGCTATTTTCACTATTCAAAGGTTCTCTAAAAAATGTTACTTCTTAGTGGTAAGAACACTGGCTTTTCGGTCAATTCTAAAGAATACTTATTAAATATGTATTACCCGTAAATATGTAGGTACATCAAAAGCGGTTACACGCATTTAAAAGGTGAATCTCACGGTTATCTGGAAGATATCGCTTTCTAGCGATAAGACCGCCTGTGGTTTACCTCTGCTTGTGTTGGTGTTTCTTTTATTGAGGTGTGCAATAAAGAGTACCTATTGTATGATTGTACAAATTGTATTGTATAATTATATTTTATTACTTAATAAGTGACCCAGGAGACAAAGTTGATCCAATCAACAAACTACAAATTAATACAGAACCCATATTATAATCAAGAACGGTCCAGTGTCAGTGTTTAGAATTAATATGTACATTCGCGGTGTAGATTGCAAATGTGATTATGTAAAATGGACCGCTGGTCCTTCGTGCCGGATCGCCTAGATAAATATATAGTTTGATATTCCGCCATTGTTAGGCGGATTAAATTTAAAGATACATAAAACTAGTTTATATGTTTGAGCAGTGACAGCTTGTGGGTAACATGGAGGGTTTAAAGATAATATTTGTGGTATGTTTTATCAGTATCGGGTTGAATGTAATCCTTAGTTGTTTGAGTGAAAGTTTAAGTAAATGCGGATTTGTTTACATCACGTACAATTTTGTGAAATGATTTTTCTTAGCGTTTTGTTGATTATTCGCAATATGTAAGATTAATAATTAAATATTGATGTCCAGGCCAGGATAGAGCGTAGTGGAAGGAGAAAAGTAGGAAAGCGGACCCCGTCACCGTACGGGACAAACGCTAGGAGGATGATGATGATGAAGAATTAAATAAAAACTGAATCTATTTGCTTTTTAGCCGCTTGTCAAAATAAAACAAAATTGCAATCGGCGGTTATTCTTCCGTTCAGGAGCTTCATGATTTTTACAACAATGCTGAAATTATCAATAACTTCAAACAAAACTACATATATGCAAATTGTTGGTAATGTCAACGACCACGTACACTTGAAATTAAAGATATCATTCGGATTCAGATTACACCAGCGTTATTTTTGCAATATTGCGGTGCGACATTGCTGTCGAAAATGTCATAAATGCGTGCATTAACATTGTTTTTGAATATTGTGCAGTCTGAATCCGAATGGAAACTTTAATTGTTGCGAACGCAAGCTTTCATTTTTATAAAATCTTAATACATTCCCAATGCAGTAGCTAAACGCCGTCGGGCACGGCTAGTATTTGGAAGTTTTTTCTAAAGCACCAATGGGGCGCTCCACATACTCTGTATCGCGGCCAATTAGAGGCACCCAAGTTTAAACCGCCTTTTGTACTGATCAAATAATAGCAAATCACCCATCACCATCAGCCTCCATACAATAACCACCGCTTCTGCATTTAACCGTTTAGTTAAGAACCCTTGTAAATCAGTACCTTTGAAAGATTTAATACATAGTTTACCTTCAAATCAGCTTTTTATTTGAGTTATCGAGATCCTGACCTGCACGGCGGCTATATTGACCTATTGTATTTTGTCACAACGCTGGCACAAAACCGCGCTGGACACCAAAGCCTTACTTTACCACCGACGGCTTCAGATTTCCAATTTGTCCAGGTTTAAATAGTGAGTTTTCCGTTTCTTGTTATCCGGCTTTCATTCTCATATTGTTTGCTGAAATTGGATACAGCTACGGCGGCGGTTTGATTTTGCGGTTACTGTGACGATAATAACTATGGCTTTCTGTTTTAAGGTGGTGCCAGACGGAGCGATAATATATCGGCAGATACCATAAGATACCGCATCTTATGATATCTTTTACGTGCTATTTGACACAGTCCACACACGAAGTTGTAATATATATTTTGTCAGTGAAGATATCACGTGTAATTTTTTTTTTCAAAGCTAAAAATAACAATATTACTCAAAAATGTAATCAGGTCAAATAATCCGTGGAGGTTTGTGGTGGAGGTTAAAATCACCAAATATCACCAAGTATATTTCGTCTCTCTCACAATGTATGTGCTAAACAGAGAGCTATATATATTTTGGTATCGTTGGCGTGTGTGTTACTTAGCGATATGTACTCTAAGATATTTGTCGGTATCTGCCGATGTCTGCCGGTATCTGCCGATATATTATCGCTCCGACTGTGACGGGCTTTAGTCCCGGATTCGATGGCTGTTGGAAAAACGGTGTTTCATTTATTTTCGATTTGGCCAAGAGGGCGGGAAACTATATGAGGATGCAGGTTTTACCAACCCTGAGGGCCTACCGCGAACCACATTCGACGTGTTGCCTCTCTGTCGCACGTGTAATTTCATACGTAAGTGTGACAGTGAGGCAACACGTCGAACATGATTCGCGGTAGGCCCTCTGAACCCCTAGTGTAAATGACGTGACTTACGCGTTTGCGTTAAGTGTCATTTTGTATGGAATTTTGAGTTTCCAAAACGGCCCGCTTGGCGCGCTGTTCAAAATCCCATACAAAAATAGACATAACGCAAATGCGAACACACGTCACGCTATTATAGGCCCCGTGCATGAACTATCGAGGGCAGCATAGTTAGGAGCCGTCAGCTTTTTGCGTAAATGTGTCGTTTATGCTTCCGATGTAGCCCACAAGATGACAGACCCTAATGCACAAGGAAACGTATCGACGAGAACAGTAGATAGCACTTGCTTTGGCTATGTAGATACATGTGCAGGTGCATATATGTTTCCGATCCAGGACACAAGAGTATACCCTCCAACGCGCACGGTCCCTATTAGAGATGCAACGGATAGTTGTTTGGCCGGATACCGATTCGCCCCCGAAAATCCGGTATCCGGCCGCCGAATATTCGGCCAGCGGAACTATACCTACATTTCGGTTTTTCAGGTGCGCATTTTGCAGGTTTGACCTGTTTTCTAGTAAACGTTCGCGCGGACACATTTCTAGGTTCGAAAAGAGTGCGCTTGCAAGTCAGTGGAACAGAGGCGTAACTAGGGGGGGTTGGAGGGGGCACGTGCCCCGGGCGCCGTCCAAGGGGGGGGCGCCAAAATGTGCAAAAGACCTGTACCTCTCCGCCTTGCTAAAAGGCAGCAGGGAAACTTTTGTCAGTCATATTTACCACCACTGTGAAGTGTGAAATGCGGATGGTATTCTGGCCCACAGCGCAAAAGAGAAAGCCGATTTTTTACTCTTACTCTTTTTGCCTCGAACTCGACCTTGACAGACGACGGTAGCGCCCTACCGCCCACCATCCCGCAGTGCGAATACTCTATGCAAGAAACTTCCATCAAGGCGGGAGTTGCTATGCTTTCGTTTTATAAGGCGAACGGGCCGAGTGCTTCAGAGTTGTGTCCCGTGTTAGCGCGTCTTTTCCGTTAGGGGTCTCCTGTCGAAGTTACCATCTTATGGACTCTCCAAGAGACTACCTATGCAAATGGATCGCTAGCCCTTTGTCCGGCAGGCGCATATGAGCCGTAGTAGACGGAACCTGGCCGCGTAGCCAAGATGCCAATCGCTTACGCTCTGTAGCGATCGAAACGCAACTGTCACTGTCACACTAATAAGGAAGAGTGATAGAGAGACATAATGCTTTTCGTTGTCGAAGCGATAGCGATTGTAACCTTGGCTAGGCCGGCTGCTTCAATAGCTGCTGCATATCTGTGACATGTTGTCTATCGACGACATTCATCGATATGCGGACGACAGTACTATACAAGGATGGCTAAAAAATAACTAAATTCCCGTTGCCAGGGAGGTTTTGGGTTTTGGGACTGAGCAACTTTTACTACGGGACTAACCCCGAAATCGCGAAAAAAAAGTTTACCCTCCCATAGAAAATGGACCAGCCAAAATGTAGGAAACAGCCAAATTTTTTTTCGCGACTTAGGGGTTGGACTAATAGTAAAAGTTGCTCAGTATAATCCAAAAACCTGCCTGGCAACGAAAATGCAGTTATTTTTTAGCCACCCTGTATACCTACAGGCTGGTCCAAACCTTGACGCCCATAATTTTTTTTTAGAATCCTCGTCGTGAGTTATCAGAATATACCCCATGTACCAGATGTTAGCCGATTTTTCGTAGTTTTCGAGACTTATAACTTTTGTTAAGAAATTCTGGAGTGAAGCTTTGCTTTGCTTTTCTGCCTTCTAATAATTGTTCGTGGTATTTGCACTGATAACTGAACTGGACTGAACTGAAATAGCGATGGGGAAGTGACCCCATAAAATAATAGTAGAAATAACTGTGTCAGGTATCGAGGCATTCTATCCAGAGTTTCGGTGTGGGATCAGGAAAATTTAATCCGATTCAATCCTACCATGACTCCAATTTACGCGTTTACCGCTAAGAAAACCACTTTTTTCAAGGCACAACCCTTCCCATGTCAGGGAGTATTGGGAGTAAGGTTTGCAATCCGGATCCGAAATGTATGAAATTATCCGGATCTGGATCCGGATCCACGGATCTTCTCATACATTTCACATCCGTCGTGCAAACCCTAATTGGGAGCCTCGATCGGTGTTGACATCTCCATCAGTGACGTCCAATAATTTCGTAGCCACCTTGCTGGGTAGGCTGCGCTCGTATCAAAAAAAACTCGGTGTGCTCAATAAAGGGAGGCCACCGCCATACTTTACTCTGGGGTAGACTGATCCCATATATTGAGTACTGCTGTCACCTTTGGACAGGAGCACCTGGATGCCACCTTGGGTCCTTCAAATCAGTCCAAAGCCGCGCTGTACCTATGAATAAGATCTCCAAAAAAGAAGTTTATAAGTTTTAAAACGGTCGGCAACGCGCATGTAACACCCCTGGAGTGTAGACGTCCATAGGATGCGGTGACCGCTTACCATCAGGTGGGTCGTAAGCTTGTTGGCCACCGATGTACTAAAAAAACATAGGTACCTACACTGTATTTGTCTACATTAAAAGTAAACTTATTAAAGCAAAAAATAACCCTTTCGTTTCGTTAAGCAGGCCACTGATGAGCCTTCCAAATGGATGCCGTTACAATGGATTCATCCAAATGGACGGCATCCTAATTTTTTTTTTAATTTATTGAGAAAACCAAACAGTCATATAAACATATCAAAAATACAATACAAGATGTACTGCAACAAAAGATACAATAAAAAAGACCTGGAGGTTCATAAATTATAAATTATGTTAACTGTGTAAGTACAATTATAACTACATAACTAATATTAAACATTGTACGTTTTTGACATTCACGGACCGATTTTGGATTGCAGCCACGCTATTTGGACTGTTGGAAGGCTTGTCAGTGGCCACCTTACGTTCATTTCGTTGGGGGGGGGGGGGCGCAAATTTGGTGTCTGCCCCGGGCGCCATATCCTCTAGCTACGCCACTGCAGTGGAATGATTAAATTGTTTTAAAATAATAAACAAGTACGATTATGACCGTGTCTGTTTCTTAAATCCAATTTGTTTACTCCGAAATCAAGCAATGTTACTATCCGGTATCCGGCCGGATAGTAGGTCACTAAAGGATAGTAAAACGATAGCCGGATAGGCCGGATACCGTATAGTAACCGGATATCCGGTGCATCTCTAGTCCCTATCGAATTAAATTTACACTAGGGGTAGGCTGTATTGTGAGACCTAGCTTTGTCCTTAAAATACACTGCGGTGTATTTGAGGTACCTACGCCTCAAACTTCGTCACATCTATTCTAACATGTATTAAACTACAATGAATTGGCAACATAGTTCCTGGCTCGATCATTACTGGCACTCAGTCTTAGCTGGAATTATTCAGACCGACGGAGCGCCGGTCGGCTCATTGCATATTCTCATTTTAAATCACCTCCGATAAATGGAGCCAAGGAGGCAATTCGAACTGCAATTCTGATTTTGACTTCGGTTCAAAAATGTGTTGAAGAAGTATACGAATAATAATATACAGGGTGTCTTAGAATTCGACGTCAAGCCGTAAACGGATGATAGACCAAGTCATAACAGTTATCATAAAAATACAAAAAAGAAATCCAACTCATGTTCTTTAAAAATTATGGTCACTTTAAAAATTCACTAAAAAATCCACACCCTGTAATGGTTCTTTAACTCTTGTTACTACAAATTCCATAATTTATTCTAATTTTTTTATTATTGTGTAATCTTGAATAATTACAGGCTGTGGATTTTTTAGTGAATTTTTAAAGTGACCATAATTTTTAAAGAACATGAGTTGGATTTTTTTTTGTATTTTTATGATAACTGTTATGACTTGGTCTATCATCCGTTTACGGCTTGACTTCGAATTCTGGGACACCCTGTATGCACTTCTATTATGGGAAATGTCAGTCACCAGAGCGTACCAACGACGCTTTCAGATCGCAGTGAAGAAACGCAGTCAGGCGTGGCTCACTCCGCGATTTCGTCGCTTTGCTACAGGTAGCTGAAAGTACATCCGTTCCACCCCAATTTTGTGGAAAGCCATAAGCCGCGCGTGGCGCTGTCGCCACCTAGCGGCCATATCTGTGCTGATCGTAACAGACGCGTTTTGTTAGAGAGTGAGTCTTCTGTGCCTAGAACTATTATTTAGTCTGTGACGCAGTCGCTGTGGCCGAAAACGGCTAGGAGAGGATGATGATTTTTTTATATTAAAATTATATCATTTGTTACCTTAGAGCATTTAACCGAAGTCGCTATAAAGAGCTTACCCCTCTGCCGAAAACCTTGCACAATTGTGCAAACTTTTATATGGACTGGCATTGATATTTGTACGTTACGTACCAATCATGTAGAAATAGTTACGTTTGACGTCCCCTCCCCCGCAAAAATCGGCAGACTGTTTTGTACAGAAAATGACATGGCGTCTCCAATTACTAAATGCTCTAAGTTCGCCACAGTTCTCATGGCCACAGAATAAATAATTTTATTTTATTTATTTATTTTATTTTATTGATCAAATAAGTAACACAGCATTACAGTATAATAAAACCAAGGCACTATGAAACTACAAAGTAAAAGAAAAGACAAAGAAAAACAATACACATAAAAAATTAAATCAACTAAACATTAGATTTGGGCGACGACGTAACGGCGTGGCTCCGTAGCGTCGTCTGACTCGGCGTAGGGTTCGGCAGGTTGCCCCGGAACCGCCGAAACACCACACCCTTCGGCCAGAAGTCCGCGCTTGCGATGGTGTCCTGCAGCGACCGCGGCACGCGCACCACAAATGAACTGAAGTGCACATAGTGACGCGACTGTAGCTGGTGCACCCTCAGCGTGAAGCCAGTCAGCCAGTGAATAGTACTAAGTACAGAAGACTCACTAACAAAACGCGTCTGTTACGATCAGCACAGATATGGCCGCTAGGTGGCGACAGCGCCACGCGCGGCTTATGGCAAACCCCAAAATTGGGGCCGAACGGATGTACTTTTAGCTACCTGTAGCAAAGCGACGAAATCGCGGAGTGAGACACGCCTGTCATGGCTCTCTACACCGCCAGACAGAAACAGTTGATTTTCGCTCGTATTGTTCGTAAATGTATTAGCGCGAGCGAAACGGATGATAACAAAATGATAACATTTGTAAGTTGGAATGAACTCCGTCCTTGGTACAATACTGGTAATGAAACATGCATTTGAAGGCTTCTTGCACAATTCGCTGATTCTGAATTGTTAAAACTTAAAGCGTGATCAAAAATGCAATTGTGGAAATCTGATTGTCTCGATCGAAAGGCTGCTGCTTGCTATGGAGTTGCACTGTCCAATTGTCCATTAGGCGATTCATCTGCTCGTGCAAGTCGTGCATTACTCAAAATTTATAAAAAATGAGGATACATACTTGGAACATAACCACATATCCTAATGGCGTAAAACCGAGATATCCCATTGTCTGTCTCGCTCTAGAAGTAAACGATAGTGCGGGACAGCGATGCTGTGACAACTGCTGTGTTATTTCGTGTTACTGTAATAGTCTAAGAGGCGATGACGAGGTTTGGCGTCATCTTGTAGTAGGTTAATATAGGTTCAATTTGAACAGCGAAGATTTTTCTTTATTCAATTTTAATCCTTGTCACGGTTGTCACTACGACAAGTGCTCATTCCATGCAGCGTCGAGCACTAGTACTTCTACCTTACTTCTAATTCGTACCTCGTAGGATATCTAATACCTTTAGGCCCACTTGCACCATTCACTAACCCGGGCTTAACTGGTTAAGCCTGGAGTTACCATGGTTACCAGCCAGTACAATTTGACACTGGGTTAACGGTTCAACCGGCAAGCCCCGAGTTACAAGTGGCGCTTAAGTATACGAGCAATTCTTGTATATATTATTATGGATCTCGGAAACGGCTCTAACGACTTCGGTGAAATTTGCTATATGGGGGTTTTCGGGGGCGATAAATCGATCTAGCTAGGTCTTATCTCTGGGAAAAGGCGCATTTTTGAGTTTTTATATGTTTTCAGAGCAAAGCTCGGTCTCCCGGATATTGAATTAAGAAAATACGAGTAGCATAATTTTTTGACGGGAAATGGTATCACAATAGGAAAAGAACTCTAGGACAATTTCTTATCCCCTTAGGATCGAAAGAGCTCATGATTCTGAGTAGAAATTACACAAAAGTGGCAAAATAGGTCACAATATATAAAAATGGCAAAACATAAAAGAAACCCTCTTCTATGACATGACAGGCGATCACGTGATGCTTTCCATAGAAAACGATGCACCCGAAGCTCCGGGCCCGGACACGGCCCGGTCTAACGTGATTCATCGTTTATTCATAATCACAATTTTATTTTCACTAACATAAAACCCATAAACCTAAGATATCCAATCTGTATAAAATCTTAAAAATAGACATATTTTCCAGCCCCGCTCTTGCACTATGATATGGAAACGAGAAAGCAAATTTGCGTCCGATATTGCTAGCGATATTACGTTTCTAATCGAATCGTGGCCGACTGTACCGCGATAAGAATCTTAATGTACACTATTTCAAGCAAATACGAGTGTGGGGGAATGTTTAGTCGCTTCGTCTTTTGTGATTTGAAGAATCATATGAGAGCTTTGACTCGACCAATGTTTGGATTTTTATAGAGACAAGTAAATATAGTATGATATTTTCCAGTTGATTTTTGTTGATAATAAAACTACGTAATAGGATAATTTAAAAAATAATATGATGTCACAATACAAGCAATATCAAATTAATATCAAGTACATACCTAGTGTTGAAGAAATGCAAAAAAGTGACTAATTCAGGTCAGGATCCTTATCATATACGGACAAGAGATTAAACTGTTCCCTCCCTCCAATGGCTCCAATTACTTCTTAATAACAACTACAGTATCCGTGTGGGAAAAGAAAACAGCAAATAAAACTGCAGGACATATATTGCCAGTTAAACGTCGGTTTTATCGTCTAAAAGCGATGTCTTCATGGCGAGAAATTTACGACACATCTAGTCTTATAGTGTCAAGTTTACGAGTGCGATAGTTTTAACGATGCCGAGTAAAATGTGGGGTAACTACTGTATTAAGTGGTTCTCGTGTATAAAACGCGACAAATTATATCGTTATCCTCATGAGGCCGAAAATGTATAATATATAATTATATTTTTCATTAAAGTGCTAGGACGTCCACAAAATGGACAGACGACCTTGTTAAGGTCGCCGGAAGACGCTGGATGCGGGTCGCTTCCAACCGGCACGTATGGAGATCCAAGGGGGAGGCCTATGTTCAGCAGTGGACGTCTTATGGCTGAGATGATGATGATATTTTTCATGTCAACTACAGTCAGCAGCAGAAGTTGCTAAGCGGGCCAGGTGTTCAAAATGATTTTGACGCGACTTTATCATTATGAGAATAAGAGCGTGTCAAGGTAATTTTGAACACCTCGCCTGCTTAGCAACTTCTGCTGCTGACTGTATTATATTAATGTAAATGTTTTATTGAATTGTGAAAGAACCCTTGAGGCCTACTCGCAGAATTATTATTAATATTTTAGAAAAATGAAGCTTAAAATGCTAAACCTACAGTCAGCAGCAGAAGTTGCTAAGCGGGCCAGGTGTTCAAAATGATTTTGACGCGACTTTATCATTATGAGAATAAGAGCGTGTCAAGGTAATTTTGAACACCTCGCCTGCTTAGCAACTTCTGCTGCTGACTGTATTATATTAATGTAAATGTTTTATTGAATTGTGAAAGAACCCTTGAGGCCTACTCGCAGAATTATTATTAATATTTTAGAAAAATGAAGCTTAAAATGCTAAACCGTGTGGCTTCAACCATGCCCCTCGTTTTCTACCTCGTAATATACCTAAGTTTAATAAATAAGGGGGTTAGACGCCTAAATCTACCTATCACTATCAAAACCAGTATATGAGAGACAGGTAACGGCTGAGCTTCGAATGAATTACTCAGATCCAAGCCTGGAAATAACTCTGCCATTCATTAAGACGTTTGAATCGATATTTCATTCTTAGATTAGCTTGAAACACTTAATGTGTGAATGTCACGCCCTCGCCAGACAAAGAATGAAGGACTTTGGAGCAGGATATCTGGAACCAAAGGACTTTTAAACGCTACCCATGAGCTCCATCATCCGACACATGGATATGGTGGGAAAAGCTCTTGAGTAGCTGACGGATCTTCTCTAGGGGGTAACTGCTCAAAAGGTCCCTATGGGTCGAAGTGTATCCGCAAGGGCCCCCGAAAACAATAAGATAAGATAGACTAGCTTTGCCTGCGACTTGATCCGTGTAAAAGTCGTTTAACTACCCAACAATGGTAAGGGTACCATTGTACTCTTGGACTTTTCAAACCCTTTTACACCATGCCGGGTGTGGCTTGGGCTGTTACCGCGAAAATCGAAGTTCGCAAATTGCGTCTTTCTTTGTTACTCTAATTAAGCCTTCATCGGAGTAATAGAGAAAAACCCCCGCAATTTGCGAATATCGGTTTTCACGGTAGCCTCTCTGATACGAGCAAAAAATGTAACTATATGCTGTATTCCTCATACCGACCAACATTTTTTCAGCGTCTTTTAAAAATAACTTGGAAAGGGAAAAAAAGCTTTATAGGATCTCTATTGCATTTCTTTGACTATCTAGGTGTCTGTTTGTCCGTCTGTCACAGGCAATTTGCTACAGCGCGAGTCTGATTCGCACGTAGCAGTTTTTTTTCATTTATCTGTGATTTTCTAACCCAATCTCAGAAACTATTTTAACTCATGTTGGGGTGTTGAGCCGATTTATAACATCTCCCATTTTGCGCGAGTTACAATTTTGAGCGCGCTATCATAAAAACGATATAAATAATGACGTCACGCCATCCAATCATATCATATCATCGATCACTCACGAATCTCACGAATCGAATAACGGGACGATTCGAGAAATGAATTAGAGATGCACTAGATATGAAATAGTAAAGATATGCGACGTTCCACGGAAAAAAGTACGTTATGACGGCTGGCGCTATTATTAACGCCGCTCCAATATTCAGCCGGGGCAATGGTACCTTTTGCCGTGGAACGTCACATGTCTACTATTTCATATCTATTGAATCTCTAATTCATTTCCCGAATCGCGCCGTGAGTCAATTTACTAACAGTTAGTAGAAATATGGCAGTGGCCTATAAGCCGTAATCAATAGAGCGCCGACACCGAAGCACGCTGGATAATTTGCGGCTGACAGGGCTTTGGAAGATACAGACAGGGCCATCTTAAACTATACTGGGGCCCTGGGGCTCATAAGAATTTGGGGCCCTTTTGGATAGTAAAGAAAGCGATTTAAACTAACATTTTCTATTATCTTTTATTTATTATGGGTAATCAAAAATACTGTTACTGTCTGTCCTTCGGGGCCCCTTGACGATGGGGGCCCTGGGCACGGCCCCGTGTGCCCTTATGGTAATGACGGTACTGGATACAGACAAGACCTAGAATAATATTATTTCATACAGAATGGTCACGCTCGGCCCAGCTCCAGATGGGGACCTCACCCCGCGACGGCAAATTTAAACTCGACTCGATTTACAACGCGATGTACCATCACCATCAGCCGCAAAAGTGCATGGCATTATCAATGAATTCATTCATAATTTCTCCATGCAATATCACAGTCCACTGTACGTTAAAAATGCAGGTGTATTTCGCAATGTATGTATGTGTTATAGAATATATTGTGATATAGAATACATTCTACACCACGCCACTCACACATCAATATAATCATAATACATTATGATTATATTGATGTGTGAGTGGCGCGAATTAGTGCAGTGGAGGTGCATATTTTACCTCTACAAGTTTTTTAAGTAGGTAACTTAAACCCTTTCCTTTAGACGGTCATCTGACAGCCGAAATTAAATGCATTATTTTATGATGCTAAACATTCTAGCCTAGCTCTGCCCAAGGTTCAAAAGTTTCAAAACTATACCTTTTGTGTTATTTTTGAGATGTTTTTAGAAACCCTTTTTTAATAAAGCTTCTGAATGAGTCGCTTCTAAACCTACACAGGTCTATGGCGTTGCCATCCGAAGCGACCGCAAGCGAAGCCGGTCGAGTCACTTGTATTATGTTACCGATACCACTCGATTCACCGGTCGTTTGATAGATTTACCCGCGTTTTCGTAATTGGACCTCCAATAACAATACCGTAAAATCAGGTAACTTTAGTCCACAACTTACTATGGTCCAAATTCAAGACCAATGTTACCTGATTTTTAGGGTTCCGTACCCAAAGGGTAAAACGGGACCCTATTACTAAGACTTCGCTGTCCGTCCGTCCGTCCATCCGTCTGTCACCAGGCTGTATCTCACGAACCGTGATAGCTAGACAGTTGAAATTTTCACAGATGATGTATTTCTGTTGCCGCTATAACAACAAATACTAAAAACAGAATGCTCCCATACAACAAACGTGATTTTTGACCAAAGTTAAGCAACGTCGGGAGGGGTCAGTACTTGGATGGGTGACCGTTTTCTTTTTGCTTTTTTTTTGTTTTTTTTTTCCATTATGGTACGGAACCCTTCGTGCGCGAGTCCGACTCGCACTTGCCCGGTTTTTCGGTATACACAATTAGTATATTACGGCTATTAAAAGCTTTTGTTTTGATTTATGATAAAAGTGACATTCCATTTCCAACTGCAGCTGCAATACTGTTCATTTTCTATGGCAATTGACAATGACAGCGACGCGTTTGTAAAATGAACAGTATTGCAGCTGCAGTTGGAAATGGAATGTCACTCTAATGGACACCTAATTGTCTCGATTAATAGTTGCCTGTTGAATAAAAAGTAGAGTCAGTGATAAAATCCTGTATCAAAAATGAAAGTTTGAAAAAAAAAATTGTATTTGATGTTATAGCAGCAACGCCGGCAACGAAATACAACATTGTGAAAATTTATCTGTCACGGTTCATGAGGTACAGCCTGATCACAGACAGACGGACAGTGGAGTCTTAGTAATATAGTCCCGCTTTTACCCTTTGGTTACGGAACCCTAAAAAGTGTAGGTAACTATATTTCCCAATTTATTGTTGTTGTAAATCAAATTATTATATTTGTTCCCAGAATAAGTTCTTATTCCAAACAAATACGCTATTTTAACATTTCCCGGTAAAACTGAAGCTGAAACCGGTTCGCTCTGCATTACTCTGCATAGATCCGGTTATATCCGGTTTGCTCTAGTCCCGTGGCGCCGCTAAGTGATTGGCCGGTACCGACGGTTAAACTCTTTGTCCGTTAGGAATACGAGTATTTGCTTATTTATGTTTCAAGAAATCCCTAGTTACCTACTTTTTTATATGAAGAAGCGAACTTATTTATTGGAAATGTAAAGGTACATGAATAAAACTATGACTAAAAACCAAACTAAAATTAAAATAACACTGCTAATATAAAACTATCTTAAATCTAAAAAAGGCCCATGCGGCATAGTACCGAAAACGCTGGCAGCATTTCCTCGCTGGATTGTTAAACTAATACGCTGAGCGAGGAAGCTGCCAGCTCTTCGGTTTCCTATGGCGTCACCGAGTCTCTTCGACAGGTTTTTGAAGAGCATGCACCAAGGGTCCCAACGCCGAATAGAATAAAATTATATGTATTACTTAGGCGCAGAGTCCGCCGTATTTCCCTACATTGGTGTTGTCTTTTTTTTGCCTGGGGTCCGCTTGGCAACTAATCCCAGGCATTGGCGTAGGCCCCAGTTTTTACGAAAGCGACTACCATCTGACCTTCCAACACAAAGGAAAACTATGCCTTATTGGGATTAGTCCGGTTTCCTCACTATGTTTTCCTTCACCGAAAAGCGACTGGTAAATATCAAATGATATTTCGTACATAAGTTCCGAAAAACTCATTGGTACGAGCCGGGTTTGAACAAAATTGGTTGAGCGGGTTAAGCCTGAATAGGGATTTTAAAAAATATGTTTTTTTAAATTTTGGTTTTACTTCGAAATAGTGTTAATGTGATACCATAAATGAATTCAGCACCCCCGATTTGTATGAAAATGATACCAAACATGGCCTAACAGCTTCACTGATGTAGATATCAAGATAAAATTAAAATCCCTAAATAAACTTTCAAGAGCGGGTATCTCAAAAACTATTCAAGATATCGAAAAACTTGACTGGATAAAACTTGTAACTAATTTTATCAGCTTTCGGTTTGTCTTAGTAGTCATGTCGCTAAGACGCAAAGTTTCCAAGATATCAATGAAAAACCGAAAAATTCGACCTTCTTACCCCCCTCTACCCCCTAGCACCGGGGCTACAACCGGGGACTTTTGATATGTTCACCTCTTAACTAGTCCAAACAAAGTTACGGAGTCAAAAATTGTGTTCCAATCATTTCCCTCTACAACGTTTTTTGAGCATTCATTTACTGACCTACTAACATTAAAGTTTAAACACAAATCGCAATGATTCAACAATAATTAGTAAGTACTTATAAATGATTCACTTACAAATAATTTTACACAAATGGCTCAATCAGAGGCAATAAATATTTGTCTAAAACATGTAAACCTATAATATTATAATTGTGACGTCCCACGGGTAAAGGTACCTTATGGTGGTTGGCGCTTACGCTATTATTAACGCCGCTCCAATATTATTGCGACGCTATGCGACGTAAGCGCCAGCCGCCTTAAGGTACCTTTTGCCATGGAACGTCACATATTGTATAAATTAATAAAGGCTTTATAGTATAAAAGCACATTGAGTTTAAACTTGAAAGCCCTAGGCAACGTTTTATTAATAATTAACCAAAACTTGTTGTATTAGTTTGCTCTTTATAAATTCAATCGGCCAATAATATATTTTATTTAAGTACATTTTCACCTGAAAATTCAGTCATACGAGTACAAGCATTGATATGTAAAATATGGACTTATTGTTACTGACGAATGCCTCGGTATTTTCAAGTAAAATAAAAACGAATACCGCACTGCAGCAATATTTAGTATAGGTAGGTACTTAGCAAATTCTTTTTTGTGCAATTATCGTAAGTTTAGACGAGGATTTTAATCAAAAGCATCGATAGGTAATAATTATTATAACGTAGGTACTTTTATTCGCTGGCGAAGAATTACTTTAATGTAAGAGATCTAAAATCTGTTGTTGTTTACAAAAAACAATCATGATTTAAGCAATCAATTGAATATGCATTTACAAATTATACCTACTCAAATTATGCGAAACTCTTAAAAACTTGGTGTGGCAATATAGTTTAGCACTGTAGCATGATTTAAGTTGTAAAAATTTACTTTCTATATTTATTATATTATGTGAAAATAATAATTGTGTACTTATGCAAGAAGTGATAGCGTATTTCGGTTGATAAAATACCTAATGATTTATACATTTTAAATCTGAAATAATTGTCCATCGTTTTTGTATATCTATATATTGGAAACAATGCTCCATATTTAAGGTATTTAGTTTCAATTTTGTGATTTGATGACATTTCAATATTGTTTTATGTATTCAAATGTAAGTTGTGTTTGTCTGAGTGAACAATTTTTGATGAATAACTCTGTACTTACCGATATTTTATATTTTAATAAAATACTACTGGAAATCCAGACACGAGTTTTCCAATATATCTCAAAATATTCGAGTGAAATTAATATTACAAAGTTTAAAATGTGAAAATTATTATTTCGGTTTTCAAAATGGAATTCACAAAATATGCTGCAGTAGATATTAGGTACCTACATATAATTATATAGTATTATACCTATCGGTTATTTTGCTTTTCGAATTTATGTGTCGGGTTTATAAATACATATATGTTTTACAGTACATATGGTACTACTTTACCGCACTAGTGCGACCATTAGCACATTACACATTACGTAATTTAGTCGAAAATTTTAAGGGCCATATGTACTGTAACACGTTGTACGATACATGTGCGAACAGGTAATTCGCAATGAGTGTCGATAAATTAAAACACTACTGAAAGGAGTGTTTTAAATCGACAGTTTCCTTTTTGGCACTTGTATATTAATGTACTATTAAAAATGCGCTCTTAAGATAATTTTATAACTCTCTTGCAGATTTTATTTTTTCAAAACATTACTCTAAGAGGCTACTTAATACAGTTGATATTCCAACAACAACAAACGGTTGATAAGACCTTTTCAAAGTTACGTGCAAACGTTCGAAATCTGTTTGTGGCCAGTTGTTGCTCCAATGCACGCGAGTATTTGCCTCAAGTACAAACTAATTAATAAATCATAATCATCATCATCATCATCATCTCAGCCATAAGACGCCCACTGCTGAACATAGGCCTCCTCCTTTTTTGGGGGTTGAATACCATAATCGCCACGCTTGGCAGGCGGGTTTGCGATCGCAGTCGAGTACACCGAATTTGAGGGACACTGCTGCCCGTCCACCGGTGGTCTTGGACGTGGTTTAAGGACATACCCGGCTCCATAAATTAATAAATGTATAATATAAATACAAAAATATAAATAAAAGTACCTGTTCTTATAATCTTATGTATAATCGTAGAACAGAAGTGCATTGGTGCATTAGAGGCGATAGCTCGGAATGCGTTTGAAATTGGAACAGTCCAGTGAAATAACTCGAATAAAAAGTTCCAATTTCAAAAATGTTTTCAACTCATTCAGATTGTCATGTGTCCTTCTATATAAAGAGGAACCCAAGGGTAACTGGCGCTTACATCACCTGGTGTCTCAAACATTTCGGCTATCACATATCACATGTCAATATTTCCTATAACTGCAGATGATTTACATATTTCACACCTCAGAGTATGATCAGACATAAAATCACTCCGTATAACTTCGATGCTTTGTGATGTAACCGCCATATCATTAAGGATCCCTTTTTAATAGGAAGGACACATAAATGTGGCGAAATTTGTGCGACGTAATAAAATCTACATGATTGGGTTTGTTACAGTGTAAAACGGTTAAGTAATTGCATATTCGGATTTCGAATATTGCCTATTGTGATCGTTCATTTTGTATTTTAGTACGATTGCATCTGACAGTTGGAATTTTATATGACTGTTATTTTTATTTTAAATTTTATATTTGAAAGTTAATATAGGGTAATTGCGTCAATTTACCGTCCAGTGCCGGTTTCCTTTGCGTAGTTACTATAAAGAATTGCGTATCATTTGAATGTAGGTACCTACAGGCACAGAATAAATAATAATGCTCGTACAGAAGACTCGCTCTCTAACAAAACGCGTCTGTCACGATCAGCACAGATATGGCCGCTAGGTGGCGACAGCGCCACGCGCGGCTTATGGCAAACCCCAAAATTGGGGTCGAACGGATGGACTTTTAGCTACCTGTAGCAAAGCGACGAAATCGCGAAGTGAGCCACGCCTGCTACAGGTCCATTACGCATTTCTTGAATATATGGACATGTATTCAAATTATACGCAATTCTGTAGCGGTTTTATAACAATTTTTCCACGATTTTAACAAGCCTACAAAAGTTTCGGTTTCGTTTTCGGCCGAAACTAGAGCCAAAGCCTTCGAGCAACACGGAAGGGAGGCGGCATTCGCACTATTTCCCCTCTGCCGAGGTACAAGATAAGCGCGTCAATTTAATCTAGCGCGGGTAATAAAACTAGTTGCACTTGGATTTTTCACTAGACCGAGTCCAGACGCGCGCGTGAACACTGCTGCACAAAAATGCCTGTTTGCTCGGTTTTTTGTTATAAAAAGAGGTCGGGGACATCAAATTTACAAAAAGAAAGTGTTACATTTCACATGTAATATTTTTTGTTACATATCATACGTTAAATTACATTTAAATACAATTATTATATTTTAGTCTCAAGTAATTGTTGGATTTATCGATTTTGCTCGCTCAGTACAAATTGCGGATCGGTCGAGCGACAAATCCGACTTCTCATCTCTCAGAGTACAATGACATACTTCAACGAAAATGTGTTAGTGTGCGTGTTGTGACACTACTGACACTAGTCACTCGTCCGTACACAAAAAGAGATCGAGGTTTGCAAGATTTGTCTTTGACGTGTGTCATTTTCTATGTATTTGTGTCGTCATTACAGATTGGATTTTGTAAGTAAGTGTGTGAGAAATGCGACTGTGTGCACCTTTCCCCCCGCGAAAAATGGCAGAAAGATTTGTAAAGACATGTCGGAAGCCGAACGTTCGGTTTCGACAATAAAACATGTTTCGGTCGGACAATTTAATCATTTAAACCCTTTTCTCCAGCCGAGTAGATCCCACTCAATCACCGTTATCACCGCGATAAAGGCTCGAAGCAATAAAAATGTAAATAACCACTTAATTGGTCCGTGGGAACCGATCTAGTGTTTATCGGACCCTTTGTGTCTATCCTATTGTCAGTGAGACACTCCTCTTTTCGGGCAAACTCGGCTCCGCTCGGCTCAGCATTGCTCCGAGCAATTATTAGGGTTGGCACCACTTGACGTCCTTTTGCGTGCACGACCACAGATAAGATCACTTGAATTTTGACAACCCTAAATAGCCGAAAGGGATAGTGCCATACATTAGAAAGGGACAGCACGATTCGTGCCTGAATCGCTGTCAAACTTCGGTTTTGTAGGAAGTGTCCTTTCTGTACAGTAGTAGGTACTATTATTTATTTTGTGGTATTAATATAGAAAAGAAAATACGGTAATGAGCTGAGGGCCGGGTATGAGCGAAACAGCGCTATGCACGTGTGTAGTGATGTCCCACTCGCAGCGTGCGGTGCGTCTATTTAGACCGCCATAAGGCCTGTGCACACCAGCTGCGCGTGCGTGACGTGCACGTCCGCGTGCGGTGTTGTAGTATACAGATCCTTATGACAGACGGCACACCGCTTGCGTTACGTGTGCGGCTCCAACATTTTAGAGCATGCGCACGTATGCACAGGCCTTTATTGCGATTTGTGCCGCTCTATATAAAAAGAGGTCTTAGTGGGCTTTGATTGGCAATTACATCACTAAGTTTTAGTAAAATTAATTAGTTTACTTCTAAACTTCAGCCACCTTTTAATAGAAAATACGGCTCAGATGTAGTACCAATAATACAAAAGGACTAAAAATAGTTGACCTTTACCTCTGACCTACAGGGTTCCATTGAATTGCCAAATAAACCTTACTGATTCGGCGCTATCTGTCTGCCCGACCTTAACAAGACTTATTATATTTAATTTAGAATCATTCATTACATATAAGTAGATACCTAATTAGTAATTTTTTCACATTCGCTGAAAATCACGAACCAATTTTTTGTTATAAATCAAATTACAAACAACAGAAAAATACAAAAAAGAGCCCGTCGAAGCTTTCTCCAGAGATTGTGACAAAGTGTAACAGTCTCACTATAAACGTCAGTTTACATAGTTTGACATTTATGATGGCACTTCCACCTTGTCCCTGCAAAGTCTGTGCAGCGTTATCTTGGTCCGAATCTACGTAAAACAGCGTCTATAGTGTCATTAGGGTTCCGTACCCAAAGGGTAAAACGGGACCCTATTACTAAGACTCTGCTCTCCGTCCGTCCGTCCGTCTGTCACCAGGCTGTATCTCACGAACCGTGATAGCTAGACAGTTGAAATTTTCACAGATGATGTATTTCTGTTGCCGTTATAACAAAAAACACTAAAAACAGAATAAAATAAAGATTTAAGTGGGGCTCCCATACAACAAACGTGATTTTTGACCGAAGTTAAGCAACGTCGGGCGGGGTCAGTACTTGGATGGGTGACCGTTATTTTTTGCCTTTTTTTGCATTATGGTACGGAACCCTTCGTGCGCTAGTCCGACTCGCACTTGGCCGGTTTTTTAAAAATAATCTTTATCCGTGGAGCGAAATCCGACTTGCACTTGACAGAAAAAAACATCGTATTGTTTACTGTGAGCTCACGTACCTTTCTCCCGAGGACTAATAAATTACTCCCCACTAAGTGCTAATTAGGAGAAACAATGCCAGTAATTATCGTACATTCTTACATAGCCATGTACAAGCTTCGTCCTACGGATTTGCACGATTTCTAACTCATTGAATAGAAATACATCAGTGACGTCCCATGGGTAATGGCTCCTCTACACGATGGGCCAGCGCCGGCCACTCCAAGGGACGCAGCCATGCGGTAGAATGAGATAGCAGTATATCACTGGCTATCTAACGCATAAATGCGTCCCTTGGAGTGGCCGGCGTTGACCCATCGTGTAGAGGAGCCATAAAGGCGGTTGGCTCTTACGCTATTATTAACGCCGCTCCAATACTATTCCGGTGCTATGCGACGTGAGCAACTGCCGCCATAAGGTACCTTTTCCCGTGGAACGTCACAAATAACTTTAGTGGTAGAGTTGTAACTAATAAAAATATTTCATTTCAATGATTTTGTTTTACTTTTCAATCCAGCTTTACAAAAACCCGTTTGTAGATCACTTTCAGCTCAGTCTCTAGAAATGTTCACAGATGATGTAGGTATTGGCACAGAATAAATAATAGTACTAGGTACAGAAGACTCACTCTCTAACAAAACGCACGTATGTCACGATCAGCACACATATGGCCGCTAGGTGGCGACAGCGCCACGCGCGGCTTATGGCAAACCCCAAAATTGGGGTCGAACGGATGTACTTTTAGCTACCTGTAGCAAAGCGACGAAATCGCGGAGTGAGCCACGCCTGGTATTGTACAATAAAATCCAATTAGAAGCAAGTATTTCTATGGTCAAAATGTCGTTACTTGAGAATGTCCCTTGTCTTTCCTGAACTTTGACCCTCGGGACCTCTATGACCTCAGTTTCACTCGCTCTGAGTTTCCGTGCTTTGGAAAGGCTAAAGATTAAGCTTTATTATTGAGGTCTTAAATTATCAAAATGGCCAATATCTTAAACATAATTGCAGAATTCCATTAGATTACACTTAAAACTGCATGTATAATTTTGTATAATTTTATTTACATCTTCCTTACTTAGACTATCAGCTTAAATTAATTGTAAGCAATAACAGATATGTAATTACCACAATATATCAAGTTCTTTGATATTTTTGTATTTTTCTGTCTGTCTGTATATAATTTTGTCTGCTGTTTTTATTGTTGTTGTTGTCCTTTTTTTTCATGTTTTTGTCCTGTGTATGTGTGTGATTTATCGAATAAATGATTTGAGTAAGGTAAGGTGAGGTAAGACTATCACCCGGGTAAGACTATTACTTGTATGGAATCCTCATACAGTTTGTTTTGCCCCGTGCAAAATAAACTATTTCCGTCTTACTCCACCTCACCTTATAGATATTTCAGCTTTTTTGATTTTTGAATAACCTTGTAGTTGTAGACATAACGTGTTTATAAATAAAAATAATGCATTAATTAATTAACGTTTTGTTTGTTTCAGGTAATATATACGGAACCCAGAGGCGTGTTTAATTGCCACGATTATGGCAACTCAGCAACAACTGTTATTCAAGTTTGAACTTTAAGGCAAGGGTAGAATGACTATTTATCTTTAATATTTATTACAAACACAAACACATACAAATCCCGGCTCGTACAATGAGTTTTTAGGAACTTATGTACGAAATATCATTTGATATTTGCCACTCGCTTTTCGGTCAAGGAAAACATCGTGAGGAAACCGGACTAATCCCAATAAGGCCTAGTTTCCCCTCTGGGTTGGAAGGTCAGATGGCAGTCGCTTTCGTAAAAACTAGTGCCTACGTCGAATCGTGGGATTAGTTGTCAAGCGGACCCCAGGCTCCCATGAGCCGTGGCAAAATGCCGGGATAACGCGAGGAAGAAAGGAATAAGATAGTGTATAAGTAGGTGATATTATATAGCCAAAAACCTGACTGTCAAGGTTAACCACGACCTGAATACATCCCCCTAAACGAGGGTGGCAAATAGTCAACCCTGGGATGTTATTGAAAACGCTCAACTAGCGAAGGAGTCGAACCTGATGCTACACTGAGAGAAAAGTACAACAAAAATACACTTAGAATTACAAAAATAAACTTAATCCGGGGACAAGGAGAGTTAACTAATTCTGATTTATATTTATAAACAACAAAAATTCAAGGAGCCGATGTGTACTAGTTAACAGCAGCGCCATCTTCCCAGGAGCCGATGTGTACTAGTTGACAGCAGCGCCATCTTCCCACTAATAGGAACAAAATTGACTTTTGCAATTTCTATTAGTTCTTATAATTTCTCTTATCTGCTTGTTCAAATTATATTTGGGATTACTGAGCTGTTTGTAGAAATAAATAAACTTTACAGAAATAGTGAAACGTCCATAATTATTACTAAAACTTCATTTTTTCCCCCAGTACAGAACTGTTTTTTAATTCCTGATGATGATTTTTCTCTCAGTGTAATACAGACTGTTTAGATTTTCGCACAATCGTAAAGACAGACACTTTATTCATTTCCACATTGAATATAAAATAACTTATTAAAATAAACTAAAACTACAAACAAAATAAAATTAATACTAAAATAAAAGAAACTTATCGTAAAGACTAGAATAGAAATTAAAAAACCGGGCAAGTGCGAGTCGGACTCGCGCACGAAGGGTTCCGTACCATAACGCAAAAAAAAAACAAAAAAAAGCAAAAAGAAAACGGTCACCCATCCAAGTACTGACCCCTCCCGACGTTGCTTAACTTTGGTCAAAAATCACGTTTGTTGTATGGGAGCCCCATTTAAATCTTTATTTTATTCTGTTTTTAGTATTTGTTGTTATAGCGGCAACAGAAATACGTCATCTGTGAAAATTTCAACTGTTTAGCTATCACGGTTCGTGAGATACAGCCTGGTGACAGACGGACGGACGGACGGACGGACGGACAGCGAAGTCTTAGTAATAGGGTCCCGTTTTACCCTTTGGGTACGGAACCCTAAAAATTAACTAAAAAAATTCTGGCCAAGATGGGACACTGACAATACCGATTGTCGTATGTGTGGCGAAGAGGAAGAGACAGTAAAACACCTAATGTATGAACGTCACGCCACCGCCAAACAAAGAATGAAGGACTTTGGAGCAGGATATCTGGAACCAAAGGACTTTAAAAAGCTACCCATGAACTCCTTTACATGGAGATAGTGGGAAAAGCTCTTGAGTAGTTGACGGATCTTTTCTAGGGGGTAATTGCACAAAATATCCCTATAGGTCAGCAAGGGCCCCCGAAAACGATAAGATATCTCTTCAAAGGACCCGGGTATGTCCTTAAACTACGTCCAAGACCACCGGTGGACGGGCAGCAACGTCCCTCAAATTCGGTGTACTCGACTGCGATCGCCAACCCGTTTGCCAAGCGTGGCGATTATGGCATTCACCACCCATTCATAAGGGGAAGGCCTATGTTCAGCAGTGGGCGTCTTATGGCTGAGATGATGATGATGATGATGATAATCTCTTCAAAGATCTAGTTTTGTTACACTGGTTGCTTAAACGGTTCGGCTCATATCTCAGCCAAGGGAATGGAGTCTGACAAGACCTCTCAGCCCGCAAACAAAGTTTCCCTCAAGGATTTTTCCTTATATTTATCATTGTATGTATGACAGCCCGTTTTACAGGCACCTTCTCAACGTGTCAGGCTTGACAGGTGCGCTTCCTTTTGTTTTTGTAAAACAAAATGGCGGTTACGCTAAAGTCGTAAGCGACGTGTTTTTTTGTGTTTTTATAGGCTTTTTTAAATTAGGGGTGGAGTATGGCGAAAATAAGCACGTAGAAGGTGCGTTTATTGTATTTTCTCGTATAAACTAAATCTATCTATGACGGGAGGAAACAGGTACATTAAAGTTACATGAATTTGCACCTGAATTTGCCAAGTTTTGTTGGATTTTTCGCGTTTTTGTTATTGAAATGTGTGAATCTGTATAAAAAGGGACTGCAAAGACGATTAGAACTTTTAGAAGTATCGTATTGTTCTCGCAGCGTGTTTTTAATTGCACTAAGTCTTAACATCCCTCTTAATACGAAATGGCACATTCAGTTTAACATGAAGAGTCGCCGGTATTTTATTTCGTTTTAATAATTATTGGGTATACTGATGCGAATCGGATCAAGCAAGAAAATCGTTTCTATATATTCTAATATTGCACCGCGACCCTTATTATTTTATTTTGTTCCTATTTACCATGTCATCCGATTTGCCTCTGTCTACCCTATCGTCAATTGACAATCTCCAACCAAAATAAAATTAATAAATGCTAACAAACACTTGAAATAAACCTAAAATTTCAACCCTCAAGAGATAATGGCACCACTGAGTAAAAATAAAATGTAGAAAAACACCCGAAAATTCAAACGACCGTTATTGTCAACAAAAAATTGAATAAAATTAATCCCATTGGACTGGACCGAGACTCTGATTTCTGTGTTGTTAACTTTGCTTAAATACTGAGAGAAAAAATAATATTATCCAATAATATTTTGTATTACGAGAATCGGAATAGCAGTGGTTATAAAAAACCGGGCAAGTGCGAGTCGTACTCGCCCACCGACGGTTCCGTACTTTATAGTATTTGTTGTTATTGCAGCAGAAATATATCATCGGTGAAAATTTCAACAGTCTAGCTATCACGGTTCATGAGATACAGCCTGGTGACAGACAGACTGACAGACTGACAGATGGACAGCGGAGTCTTAGTATTAAGATCCCGTTTTTACCCTTTAGGTACGAAAAAAACAAAGAATTCGGCAACATTACATCCCTAAATCCCTTTGACGGAAATTTAAAATCAGTAGAAAATTAAAAGAGAATATCAAATAAGGTGTGGCGAAATCAGGGCTGCCACTTGCATTTTACGTTAATAAAATAATAAACATGCGGTGTTTACGTACATAATGAAAATTAAATTTGAAATAAATCTGAGTGCTGTACCTTGATCGTTTGCCTACATAATGTTTACCAATTCTTATTAAAGTTTGTTTATAAGTTTTGCTAACGCTAAATCGTACCTATTAATATACCTAAGAGTGTTCCAAGCTTGAGGAAAAACTCTCTATGAAACGTCAAACTATTTCCTATTATAAAGTTTGAAAACAAATTATATTATAACTTTAAAGTTTGCAATTGCAAGCCACTTTAAAGTTATTACAAGTTTAACATTACTTTATAATTCACTTCGCTTGACTGTAGGTATCCATACCAATTGTATTTAAAATGTGAAAGTGCAGTGCGACTAAAATAGTAGAAAATAAAGGAGGGCGCCACTTTCTTCGTAACTGTCAAATTTTTGACGTAAAATGCTAAAACATGGCAGCAATTATGTATGGAAATTGTTTAGTTCCATTGTATTTGATTTCTACTCTTTCATGTCGCTCTGTAGTTATTTCTTTTTGTATTTTTTTTGGTGGTGGCCTAGCGGTAAGAGCGTGCGACTTGCAATCCGGAGGTAGCGGGTTCAAACCCCGGCTCGTACCAATGAGTTTTTCGGAACTTATGTACGAAATATCATTTGATATTTACCAGTCGCTTTTCGGTGAAGGAAAACATCGTGAGGAAACCTGCATACATCTGCGAAGAAATTCAAAGGTGTATGTGAAGTCCCCAATCCGCATTGGGCTAGCGTGGGGACTATAGGCCAAGCCCTCTCGCGCTCGAGAGGAGGCTTGTGCCCAGCAGTGGGACGTATATAGGCTGAGATGATGATTTCTTTTTTGGCGGATTTTGATGAAACTTGGTATGTAGAAATTGTAGAAAACTTAAGCTGTAAGTAGGTACCTATCCTCCTGAATCCCTGAGGCCCTTATAAAGATTTAATCCAAATCGAATTTTGAATACAAGAAGGTTTCAAATTCAAAACTGCAATAATGACGGGGACTTCGGAGGCTATAGTAGAAATGGAGAATGGCTAATTTATTTTAAAAAGATTTATCCCTTTCATAACTAAGAATATACGACGAGGATGGAATATATACGACAGATTATGCTTTTAGGCGATTAGTCTGCGCATTTGCCTCTTATATCATAAGAGAAACAGAGAGAGAGAGAACTAGAGAGACCCTAGAGAAATATAGTATTCCTGCTTACTACATATATTTCTAACTGTACTTCAGACCAAAATATTAGACTAAAATGTACAGTCAAAGAATTCAATTTCACTACGATTTTGTACCGGTTGGAAGCGACCCGCATTCAGCGTCTTCCCGCGACCTCAACAAGGCGTCCTTCCATGTGGGTGGACGTCCTACGCTGCGCTTGCTAGTCCGTGGTCTCCACTCTAGCACCAATGGAAGTCGAATGGAGGTCCAAGGGGGGGGGGGGAGCTATGTTCAGCAGTGGACGTCTTATGGCTGAGATGATGATGATGATGACGATTTTGCACCTTGTCACAGTGGCAATAATATGAGGTCCCTAGCGATATTCATATTGATTGTCACTGTGACAAGATACGAAATGTTACGGATATTAAATTCTTTATTCATAAACGCGCTACAAACCTCGATTAGTAATAATCGTTTGTCTTTATCTGTCATCTTAACTTATGTATTTGTAAGAAAGGGATAAAACATAATTTAACTAAATCAGGCCCGAAAAGTTTTATAAATAAAGGGGTTTGACTATACGTACGGAAGCCAACCCTAGTGACAACCCTATCCAAGGCTTGTGTATTCAAATATTTGGGCACCTCAGACCGCTGACGCGAGGCGGCTGCCTCACCGCCGCCGACAAACAGAATCATAAACAATTTGGTCACTGCCTAGACATACAGGGTGATATTGCGAACGTGATTATATTGATTAAAACGTGTGTGGGTTTCTGGTTTCTTATTACATACTCGTATTATATTAAACAGAAAATACTTTTTTTGTCAAATATTTCATATTTGACGTAAGTTTTTATCGCTGACTGTACTTTTCTTTTGCAAGGCCACTTCTAACAAACCGAAACACAATTAGGTTGCGTTGTTTTATCACAGAGTTCCCATGGCCACCTCCTGTCACACTATCAGCACGATGGTACCATAATATTGCATTGTCACCCAATTACATTATGTAGGTACTATTATATGGAGTTATGGGTTCAGCTCAATCAAATAATGAGAAGTGGGTCTAATTTAGCTTGCAAGATTTGACCCGAACATGCATACATACATAAGTACATGCAGTGCAAGTTAAAAAAAGCTTGCAAAAATTTTTTTTTCGCTTCAAGTCGAATGGTCTCCTGTATAAAAAACCGTATCAAGTGACTATTGAGTCACTTTATTCCAAACCGACTTCGTCACCCAGGAATGCACGCAATCAAATATAATAAACATAAACATAATCGGTTAAATAAACATAAATATTGACGTAATCGGTTAAACGAAACCGAATAACGTTTATCTACGGCAGTGGTTGCCAACCTGTGGTCCGAAAAAAAAACATGTTGTAATTTATTATTTATTTTAACTTTATAGTGCCAATTGTCGACTTAATACATAAATGTATTATCTACCAGTCAACCATAAAGAACAAAAGAAACGGTAGTAGATGCATTAAACAAAAAAAATAGATTAAGTAACTTAAAACAAACAATATAGCGTTAAATAATATATAGTAACATTTCAATATGAATTGATTTTTTTTGTACAAAATACCTACTTTTTTGACATTCATGTCAAATATTATGTTAGTGCTCAAATTGAAGAATACAGAACTTGAAACGACTAAAGCAATGCAGATGAGGTACTTATATTAATGAAAAGGCTGTCTTCCATCCTGGTTTGTTCTGAGAAGGTTGAGGACCGCTGATTAATGGTCTCAGGTAGATTTGAATTACAAGAATAACATCTAATTTCAAAAGAAATAAGTTCTTGGTTCAGATAAAGAAATAATTTAATCTTTGTCTTATTGCTATGCTAATAGGGTTTATTTTCGCGTGTGTCTAATTATAATTTGGTGCAAAGATAGTCATGTGTGTGGGATGTAATATTTTAGTTAATAATGTTATTATTTTCAGTAATGTAGGTGTTATGGTTAAATAGTTTCAGAGAAGAGGATGACAATTGTAGCCGATAAGTACCTATAGGTACCTATACCGGGTGTGGCCTGTAATATGAGCAATAAATTAAACCGTTGGCTGTACTCCTCATATTGACCAACATTTGTTCAGCGACTCTTAAAAATTACTTGTGGTTTGATTTTTAATACACTTTGAAGTTTATTCTAAGACGCAATGTATTGCGAATTTTGTTATGTTTAAGGCGTGACAAGCGACCTCAATCACAATGATAATGGCGTGGCGATGGCGTCCATTGAAGATAATATTTATTTTATATGAAAAATAGGGAGTCTAAATACTTCATAATTTTTAAAAGTTGTTGAAAAAAGTGTCACCGTTTGAGGAGTACAATCTATGTTTTAATTATTTGCTCATGTCACAGGCCACACCCGGTATACCTATATGAGTAGGTACACAATAACAGCCGATTCAACGGAGCCACGTTTATAAAATACATATGAGCAGGGGTCGGACAAAAAGTGCGGATGACGTAAAAATGACGTAATCTTGCACACAGGATGATGTTTGAGTTTGTATTTAAACTTCCGTGTCACGTACCTCCAAAAACGGAAAATTGCCACAATATTCGAGTAAAGATGACATTTTAGAGCGTTTTGTTATACATTAGTAAATATAAATTTTAGCTAAATATAATCGTGAAGATACAATAGCTAAACAATAACGAAGTCAATTTATTGTTCATCTGATTGACAATGTGTCAGTCAAAAACGTACTTACTCATTTACAGTGGCGATATCGTTTAATAAAGAGGTTGATAAATGATAAGTGATAATTGTTTATGAAAATCAAAAATACTATTTGAAATCATCCTATAAGTGGTTTGACGTCATCCGCACTTTTTGTACGACCCCTGCATATGAGGTACTTGCGCCTATTCTGTGGTAATTCCCTCTATTAGAATAAGAGCATGTAACAGTAAAAACTCTCATTTCTACCCCCCGGCGTGTTTTTAATTCCCTTGTAATATGCCTAATAGGATAAGCTGCAAGAAGGCCATTAGTGTGAAGCTTAGTGTTGGAGCTTTTGAGGGAGAAAGGAATTTAGTTTAAGCTGCTGGGTTCTGTAAATTTTAAAACTTATTTTTTAGAGTTCCGTAGCCAAAGAGTAAAAACGGGACCCTATTACTAAGGCTCCGCTGTCCATCTGTCTGTCTATCACCAGGCTGTAATTCATGAACCCTGCGGATAGCTAGACAGTTGAAATTTTCACAGATGATGTAGGTATTTCTGTTGCCGCTATAAAAAAATACGAAAACAAAATGAAATAAATATTTAAGTGGGGCTCCCATATAACAAACGTGATTTTTTGTGGTTTTTTGCGTAATGGTACCTACCGACTCGCACTTGGCCGGTTTTTTGTAATTTTTAGGGTTCCGTACCCAAAGGGTAAAACGGGACCCTATTACTAAGACTTCGCTGTCCGTCCGTCCGTCCGTCCGTCCGTCCGTCTGTCACCAGGCTGTATCTCACGAACCGTGATAGCTAGACAGTTGAAATTTTCACAGATGATGTATTTCTGTTGCCGCTATAACAACAAATACTAAAAACAGAATAAAATAAAGATTTAAATGGGGCTCCCATACAACAAACGTGATTTTTGACCAAAGTTAAACAACGTCGGGAGGGGTCAGTACTTGGATGGGTGACCGTTTTCTTTTTGCTTTTTTTTGTTTTTTTTTTGCATTATGGTACGGAACCCTTCGTGCGCGAGTCCGACTCGCACTTGCCCGGTTTTTTTGTACTTTAAATTTTAATGTATGTTCACAATTCTTAAAATCTGGTCCTTTTGATTGAGATAATTATTGAAAGTCATAATCATAATGATTGTCAGATTATCATTAGTCATAATTCTGAAACCATTAACTTTCGTAGTAAGGTTATAGGGAAATAATCCATCCGCGACAACGAAACGGAACCCTAAAATAATTGCACTAATGCGAACCGCCCCTAAATGAGCAACAAAAAAAGCTTAACTCCATGTAAGGAGATTTGCGATCGAGGAGATAACAGCGATTCTCGATCACACGTCAAATATATCTATACATTTGAGTACTTTACTCCATTGTAATAAGTACGAATAATGTGTACATGTAATTGAGATCGAACGTGTCTTGCGAGTTTGGTTCTTACGATCTTCTTGTTTTGAACATTTGTAATGTACGTATAGGAATAATTTGTCGTAAGAGCGTAAGGGACATAAGTTGAATTTCTTACACTTCAGTAAAACGCAAGGCAATGTTTTTTTGGTTTTGGATATTTTTACATTTGGAAACTTTTTTTTTTATTGATAGAATTGTGAGATTGTAGTATCTGCAAATTTGAGGATTTGTTTAAGTAGTGTGTTTTTGAGATGCATAATAATATCTGCTTTTTTATAATTAGTCATGTAAAACTCTTTTACTCTATATATAGGTAATAGGTACGATAGCAATTATTGTATACCTATTTTAACTATTTAGCTTTCATTGTAAAAAGTTATTTTAATCCGGCTTAATTTCTCAAGGGATTTAAACCTAGGGTCCGTGTTTTACAAATTGGGGTGTCATAAAATTTGTCACATTTGCCATAGCAAATGATTTGATTAATTATTAAAAGAACTCTTCATTCAATGTTAGTAAAAATTAATGTATTGTAATATGACCTCAAATATACCTAGATGTTACAGTATTGAATTGATTTTACATTCATTAACACTTTCACTGCCAAGAACACGTATGTGTGTTCATTTAAAATGTTATTTTCACGCAAATGTTACACCACAAATCGACCTTAACAAGATTATTAGATATTGAACGATGTTATATTAAAGTCTTTAAAAGCACTTAAGTTTCGAGTCCACCAGTCTTTTAAAACTACTTAAGTCAATCTTGAAGTTCTTCAACCCACAAACTTACTAATATCTTATCTACAATAGATTGAGTGTCAATAATTGCTAAACCATTACACCTAGAAATTATTCAACGCGGAACTTGGCCGCCATTTTTAAAAACGGCGTCACGGTCATACCCAACTAGTGGTACTTACGTCGTTTTGCGCGGTGTGCCAAATGTAAAATGGCGGCGCTGTCATACACAAATAGTGGTACTTACGACGTTGTGGGCACGGAGTGCTTAATCTCAAATGCGTTTTCCAAAATGGCGTCGCTGGATAGGACGCCGGTGGTTGTTACGAAGTTTTGGTGGGGATAGGCTAAATGTCAATCGAGATTCAATCGAATTATGTTCGAGAACCGATAGTGGCCCTGTTAGAGTTTTAGTGGCAGTGCGGTTTTTGAAGCAGTATCTTGACTTGAAAATTTAGTAACTAAATAACTACCTAAGTAAATAACCTCGTTATCACTTGTCTTTAGCTAACCAATGAGAATCTTCCCTAATTTGTACAAAATAGATATAATTTAATAATAAAAATCAACTAAATTAATTTTACTTTAAGGTCCAGGTTGGTACCTTCAGATCAGAGATCAGATACTTACTTCCAAATAAAATAAATGGTGCATCTTAGGTAAAACAAATGACCTTGTTGGTTGTATGGCTGAATTAGCATAGGGTAATTCGCCAGTAACTGGCCACCTGTTAGTAACTGGCCACCCTAAACTAAAAATGAATTCTATTCACCTATAAACAGAATTAATTTTAAAAAGTACATATAAGGTGGCTAGTTATTGAACGATGGCCAGTTATTGAAACCTTTATACTAAAATGAATTCTGTTTATAGGTGATTAGAATTCATTTTTAGTTTAGGGTGGCCAGTTATTGGCCGGTGGCCAATTACTGGCGAATTACCCTATCTTTTACTTTGGTGTGCCAACAGAATATTCTATCTATAGTTATATCTATGTGGTAAAACAGTACCAAAATCGTAAAAACACGAGAAACTTACCTCGGTGCTTCCTTTATCTTTCTGGTACCTTGTTGTACATTTTGCTGCATTTGTCACCCTCTTTTCACTCTCTTCTCTCATCTACTCAAAGGTTAACTGGAAGAGATCCCTCAAAGGGATAAGTTCGCCTTTGTACTTCTTACTAATTGTATGTTATTTTAATGTCTTTTTGTACAATAAAGAATTTACTACTACTACTACTACTTAACCAACATCACCAAGTCACGCTACTGTTTACAACATTACCTGTGTCCTAGTTTCAGTGCTTAGCGAAATCTAACTCCCCAGTCATTTAGTTAAGTTGTTAAGTGAAATTTGAATATTTCAGCGATCCGGGCTCTTAATGAAGTGCCTCGGTTTGTATTGCGGTTTTAGGTCTCGTTTCATTCGTTATTTTTAATTGCTGATTATTTTCCCTAAGGGGTCATCCATTAATTACGTCACACGTTTAGGGGGAGGGAGGGGGTCAAGAAAATGTGACATATTGTGACATGGGGGAGGGCGGAGACACAAACTTTGTGACGTCACTTTAACTTCATCAGTAACCGAAAATTTATTTAAATTATTTTATTCGCTGTACATTTAAATAACAAGTTTTTAAAACGATAATCGTTTTTATTTGTTTAATTTTCTTTCCTCAGCAGTTTTGGGTTATAAAATTACTAATATTTATATCGTCAAAAATATTTTGATAAAATATTAATAATACTTAGGTACTTACTTAATTTGATTTGGCGATTTCGTAGAAAAAATGTGACGTCACACTAGGGGGGAGGGGTTTGCCAAATGTGACCAAGTGTGACAAGAAATTGGTGTGACGTAATTAATGGATGACCCCTAATGAAGTTTAAGTATCTAGTGCTCGACATATAAAAGCTTAAATAATGTGCTCAGGGCACGCGTGTAGAAATGGAAAACGTCCAGGGATGTTGCGGATGCAGATTTTTTGACATCCGCGGAGGCGGATGCGGATATTTAAAGGCTCACATCCGCGGATGCGGATGCGGATGTCAAGATTAGGTTCTTAAAAAATGTCAATTATTACATTTTTAGGAATTATTATTTAAAAAAAAACGAAACGATTAGTATTTTAGCAAGAATATAGGAGCCTTATAATTAATAAACAGTAACTTGGCCAACTTTTCTAGATCTAGACGATTTCGTTATAGGTAATGACGAAATTGCCTAGCACTTACGCCGCCGCTAAGACGTTCCTGTACCAACTTGTTCGACATCCGCATCCGCATAAGCTTCGCATCGATTTTATGCGGATGGAGATGCGGATCTTCACATAATCCTTACTAACTTTAATAGATTTTTGTTAAGACAATTAAAAGTTATCGTCAAAAAAGATAAAATTATTATGTCCAATCACACGTTCCACTGTTCCACCTTTGATCCAATAATACATATCCCCTTTCGTTGTACATGTATGTTGTGTTGTATGTCCATAAGCTACTTGCACCCAACGTCCCTTAAGCCACCCGACTTATAAGGCCCGAAGGAAATGTCCGGGCTAAGGTGGGGACGCTCAAATTTGTTCAACTCCGGAGCGGACACTTTGGACCGTCTCGGTGCTTCGTTTAGCTGGATTTAGTACAATATTTCTACTAAAAGGTGCACCGTACTTGTTACTTGATAACTTTACTTACTACCTTATTTTTTCCTTATTGTATCTAGTATATAAGTATCAGATACAAAAAATGTATAGGTATATGCATAGACATTACACATGCAGTTTGAGCGTAGTGATGCATTTGCACCGCGCATAAACTTTCATAAGTTTCTGTGGCGCATCTTAGTTTTAAGTTCTTATTGTTTTTGTGATGTGTACCTAAATAAATTGAAAAAAAAAAAACTTTTGTGGAGGAACTCTGGAATAACACTACACTTATACAAGCCTTATTGAACTTACTATGGGCCAGTTAATTTGTGTAATAATGTCCTGTAATATTTATTTATTTATTGAAAACTGTGCAACAGTAACTAGGTATCTAAAATGTTACTCCACAAAAATTAACTGAGTGTTAAAAATTTACTTAATACACCTACAGTTAATTATTAAATGGAATACCTACACTATAGTATAATTATTATACTAAGTGAGATGTAGATCACACTTAAGTGGCGATGATAATTTTAAAATCATGTGATATCAGTAAAATTAACACAAATAAATAATCACAGCTTTTTTAGATTTTTCGCTAAATTCCATCAAAAGCTTTTTCAACATAAATTGAATCCGTCAGTCTATAAAATAGAATTCGCTTTTGTCCACATTTAAATTTAAAATCCAAAAAGGTTTATTTTAGAATTCAATTTAATCAATTTATTTCATTCATTTAAACGATCCAGTTTAATCAGTTTAAATAAAACTTAAAACATTAACTGTAGGTATTTTTCTATCCCGTTCTCAATAGCTTCATTCAGATATTTAAGACTTATTTGTTATAAATCAAATTGGTGTTTCGTATTTAAGCTAATATTTCAGTAGGTGGACTTATAAAATGGTTATTTTAATAATCAAACGATAGTTTTATTATTTTTACAAAGGCACCTGTTGAGTATGTGACACCTCCCATCGCTGTTCAATTTTTACTTTACATCTTTATAAATCTCGTCGGCGTTAACTAATTTTTATTAAGGAGATACGTCTTACAAAATATTATATATAAAAATGGAAAATTCACAGCTTTGGACAAGACTCGCACGCTTCTTTTAAGCTTCGGTAGCTCAGTTAGTTAAGAGCGATTGGACCGGTGTTCCGGTGGGTCGCAAGTTCGAGTCTTGCCGGAGCCGGTGAATTTTTCCTTTAATAGGTATAAAAAACCGGACAAGTGCGAGCCGGTCTCGCCCACCGAGGGTTCCGTACTTTTTAGTATTTGTTGTTATAGCGGCAACAGAAATACATCATCTTTGAAAATTTCAACTGTCTAGTTATCACCGTTCATGTCATGAGATACAGCCTGGTGACAGACAGACGGACAGCGGAGACTTAGTAATAGGGTCCCGTTTTTACCCTTTGGGTACAGAACCCTAATAATCGTTAACGTACTCGCATATCACCCGTCACATTCACAACACTTGTCAAAATCTTGTTCAAGTTCAAAGACGCCAGTAACTGTCGTCTTAGTAATCCAGGCGAGCATCCAAACGGGCTCTTAAAACAAACTCCAGGGGGACCTTTTGACTTGGCCCAAATATTTAACTTGCCAAAACACCGCGCCGCATAGAAATCAGGCAATCAATGAATCCATAGAAATTAGCAATTTTATTAGTTGCTCCAATACTTAATGAGCTCTTTGTTTTTCGCAAGCTATTTAATTTGCCCTGTTAGTGTGTAAGTTTGTTAGTGTGGGTCAAATCTTGGGAGCTCAATTTGACCCACTTCCCGATTTCCATCTGCCTACATACAGTCAGCAGCAGAAGTTGCTAAGCGGCCGACGTGCTCAAAATGATCTTGACGCGACGTTATGGTTAAGATAGTAAGAGCGTGTCAAGGTAATTTTGAACACCGTGCCCGCTTAGCAACTTCTGCTGCTGACTGTACGAGTATGTAAGTTGGGTGACAATGCAATATTATGATACCATGATGATGAAGGCAGTAGGTGGCTGTAGGTACACAGTACATGATGTCACACGCGAGTTGCCGCGCCTTTAAAAAGCTAATAGTTTCGTTGCAGTGTGCAAATGTTTAATTATAACATTATAGTGTTCATGAATAATGTAGTAGCCTGCTTACCCCACCCAGTAATTTTGTCGTGAGCATAGATTACTCCCTGTAGACAACGCTTTAGTAAATACTTGCGACTATGCGCGGTTTACTAGGTACACATATGCATACTTATTATCGCACCCTAAGCAAGTGTCAAACTTATAACTTTTATATTATCATCCGCACTACATTGTTCACTAAACGAGGCCGTTTATGAAATAAACTCAATTTTTAACAGTTTTGAATGATTCACGGTTAGTTTCACTAGACATATCGACCGGGATAACACACACATAACAAAACACATAACAACGGTTCATAAACCGTGATTTACTTTTTGTTATGTGTTCGAGAACATAACAAAAGGTAATCACTATTAGGTAATCACGGTTCATATCCCGGTCGATATAAGTCTAGTGAAACTCAGTTTTTGTTGGTATTTTCAATTTACATCATAGGTCGTAAACGTGGACGCAACAAAAATTGTGTCATTTCCTGGCAAAGAGCCCCATTTTGTTGCTTGCCATAAGGACGCTTAGACAGGTTATTCGAATAAAGATACAAGCAAATCTCGCCCTTATGTTAAGCGGCAAAGACTTCGACACAATTAGTGGCTATACCAAAATTCGTACGCGCGAATAAATAGTGAATTCCAGTTTTATTTGTGTATTTATTTGTCAACGTTTACCTGTCCTATCGGTACTAGGCGATTAAGTTATTGTTACTTTTACCATAGGAACAACCATGATTTTTTTATTTCGAAGTTGGTCCCATAGTAAAAGTAATAGTATGCAGACTATGGAATTTTTTTGAAAAAATCCTGTATGCTCCATCTACCAGGGAGCGATCTGTAAGTTGTAAGCATAGATTACTCTAGTCAGGTATCAAGTAGGGTCTGAACCCTTTCAAAGGGTGACTCCTATCCATTATTAATTTTCAATTTTAAGGGCTGTTTTAACCCTGTAATACAGTTTGTAATTATTTTGTAATTTCTCGTGGACTTATAACGTTGCTATGGGCACAATAATGAAGGAAGATTTATTTATTTATAGATCAGATGGAGTAAATTAAGTATGTTTATATTTAGAACTTACCAAAGGAAATGTTTTTATTACAAAAAGTTTTTCTCATAGCAAAATATATTACAAGACACGCTTGAACTTTAGCTATTATGATATAAAATTTTGAGGCGGTCTAAAATATGTATTTAAACATTTTGTAGTTAAAATAAACTAATATGGATACCTATTACTCATAATTTCAAATGTTTGTACTTTTTTATTTTAAATAAAATCTTTATTCCCGCGTAGTAATTAAATGGTGAACCTATATACATATACCTAAGCTTATATTCTGATAATGGTCTAATTTTTGTATTTTATTTTCAAGTCTTGCAAAAAGGAGCTACAGGTAAGTTAACCAAGTATATTGTGACGTCCCACGGATAAAGGTACCTTATGGCGGTTGGCGCTTACGCCATTATTAACGTCGCTCCAATATTATTGCGGCGCTATGCGACTTAAGCGACTGCACCAATTTTTAATGCTATATGTTGTTTTTTTTTTTATATGCAAGAATTGTATTATGTAAATTATTAGATATAAGATATAGTTATAAGATTGCTATGCCCTAACAGGGTTCATGTTTGATACAGAAATAAAATACCTGAATACCTTGTAAAACAACATGTTGATGCAATAAATATACTGAATACTGAATACTAAGCGCCAGCCGCTATAAGGTACCTTTTCCGCGTAACGTTACATATGTATTAACAATACAATAAACAAGGAAATGCTCGACTTTATCCTAAGGAGCCCCATTGATGGCTTTTCTGACATGAATGACACGAATACTTGTACAAAATGACGTAATTTATTAGAAAAACTTTGGCGGTTACGTCGTTAAGTTTCGAGCAATACACCCATTTAGCAATAATCTTGAAGAGTCAGAGATCACTTTCCATAGATTCCAAGTTATTATATGATGTAATATTGTTTTTAATAATGTTAAGTCACGTTAAAGTAAATAATAATGTACGAAAATCGTGAATGTTTAAATTACTTTAAATCAGTGATGCACGTAGCACAGTAGAACTAATATCAGACCGGCTAGCATGAATTGCGTTCTCGCGCGCGAGTCCTATTTAAGTCGCGCTAGATGTATAGAGTCGCGTGCGAGAACGCTATGTCAGGAGTACGTTTCGGCTTGGGTTGAGAAGAGACTAAACAACGAAACGCTTTGTGTCTCTCTATCTCTTCCACATTAGTGCGACAGTGACAGTTGCGTTTCGATCGCTACGGAGCCTTAGCAATTGGCATTTGGCATGTTGTCTACGGGCTCTGGCTCTTGTATTTCTTTAAACGAATTGGAATCATTTACTTCAGACAACAAAGGCTCGTACAGGAAACAAACTTGCAAAATACATATAAATATAAATAAAATCATAACGTAAGTACCTACTAATTTTATTTAGACTATTATAATAGCGTAGCTCCGTTACAGATCTAATTTTGTATAGGTTTTGGAATGGAAACACCGAAATACGATGCAATTTTGCACTTTGGGCAGAATTCGGCCCACGCAATGATCTCCTGTAAAAGTGAGCGCGGTTCGTCTTCCATGCCGTTGCTGCATCTACTATAAGTAATCCATGTATAGCGTACAATATAGTCACAAACATGTACACAATTTTTTCCCTTATATCTCTGGAATAACGTGAAAATGTGGATATATATTTATGACCACGTATGTACCGGAAAAATGTGTAGTTAGAAATGACATAATTATCTGTTTATTGACAATTGAATGTGACTGACATTGTGAATAGTTCTTTATCTTATTATTGTTTTGGTTTTCCTGTCATTTTTCTTTCTAAATTGAATATATGTGAGGCCGGTAAAGGTACCTTATAGCGGTTGGCGCTTACGCCATTATTAACGTCGCTCCAATATTATTGCGGCGCTATGCGACTTAAGCGCCAGCCGCTGTAAGGTAACTTTTTCCGTGGAATGTCACGTATACACATCAGATACGCCACTAAAAATAATGATATTGTACCTATACAATACACATATGTACCTACAAATAATTTGTGGCTTTTCATCAGAGAAGGGTCCTATTGCTTCCAGGACCATTCTAAGAGAATTTCTGTTGAAATTTCAGATAAAAAGGACCTTATTGCACTTGAACCATACGGACCCACCCTTCTGTGATGTGAATACTTTGTACATAGGCGGTACCTCCCATCTTAAATATCGGCAACGCACTAACAACTCCCTGGTGTTGCGGGTTTAACGGGTGTCTGGGGGCCTACCGCGAACCACGTTCGATGTGTGTCCCTGTTACACTTTCGTACGTATTTACAAGTGCGACAGAGTGACAACACGTCGAACGTGTTTCGTGGTAGGCCCTCTGGTGTTGGAATCGTCTGCTCATTTGCCTCCTATTCCTAGGTCATAATTTCATTAAAAAACTAGTTTTATTTTAATGCTGACTACACATAGGTATATAAGACATATGGGTGAAATGACAGTTGAAAAGGGCCTTTGAAAACGTCGTGTCATTCTGTAAATCGAATAGCAAAATGTATAGACGCGTAAACTCGTATGCTTTTATTGATAACCTCTATCAAAACACATTTTAACACCTTTTGTATACTGTATGTATGTGGATATGTCTAATTGTTTACGCCATATGTTCCACCATGTGATAGTTTAGCCGATTTGGGTATACGTAGATACCTACCTAGGCAAACACTGTGTACAGTCACATGCAATTAATGTTACTCTTCGAAGGCCGCAAAAATATGTGACACGCTCTTATGGCTCTACAAATAAGATCGTGTCAGATATTTTTACGGCCTTCGCTGTGTAACATATTTTTATTGCCGGTGACTTTACCTACAAGGAGAGAACCTAATGTACAGTCGAGTTCACAAACATCTTTACAAGTTAACGTTCCAAAATATGTTTACTCGACTTTATTGTCTTGTCAGTTCTTAGAGGCGTGTAAATATTTTTGGAACGTTGACTTGAAAAGGAGTGCTGGTGGCCTTGCGGTAAGAGCGTGCGACTTGCAATCTGGACGTCGCGGGTTCTAACCCCGGCTCGTACCAATGAGTTTTTCGGAACTATGTAATATGAAATATAATTTTGACATTTACCAGTCGTTTATGTGCTAGTGCTTATGCCAATTCTTGGGATTAGTTGTCAAGCGGACCCCAGGCTCCCATGAGCTGTGGCAAAATGCCGGGACAACGCGAGGAAGACGAAGAGTTGACTTGTATAGGGATGCTGATTCGCAGTAATGTGTCAACCCACATTAATTTTTCAATAACATGTCAACTCAAAATATTGTCGCTTAAAGTTGAAATTTTATTGCAAAATGGATGTGGGATGACTCATTTTTAGGGTTCCGTACCCAAAGGGTAAAACGGGACCCTATTACTAAGACTTCGCTGTCCGTCCGTCCGTCCGTCTGTCACCAGGCTGTATCTCACGAACCGTGATAGCTAGACAGTTGAAATTTTCACAGATGATGTATTTCTGTTGCCGCTATAACAACAAATACTAAAAACAGAATAAAATAAAGATTTAAATGGGGCTCCCATACAACAAACGTGATTTTTGACCAAAGTTAAGCAACGTCGGGAGTGGTCAGTACTTGGATGGGTGACCGTTTTTTTTTGTTTTTTTTTGCATTGTGGTACGGAACCCTTCGTGCGCGAGTCCGACTCGCACTTGCCCGGTTTTTGCTAAACACCATCCAGAAATGTTTGTGAACTGACCTGTAGGTATACAATATCCTTAAAGTGACGCATCTACCCCGGGAATATAATAAATGCATCTACAATTCGTTCCTCCATAGGTAAAACGAACATTTTGTCTATTTGCCAATGATTTGCTGGTCCATTGTTTCCCACATACAATCCATCATCGACCTTACTACCTACAACTTACAGTCGAATTCAGAATGTTTCATGCTAATGAATCAATGGTTTTAACTATTGACCACATTTTATTTCAATTCGCTTTCAATTGAATATGAATCTTAATGGTGGTATTTATGGTTGAATTTTGGATGTGTTTGGAAGAAAGGGTATTATTTAATAAGTGCGACTAATGGTTTGCTTTAACTTGAGGTACGAAGTTACACATATGGGTGCGGGTTGCCACTTATTTGAAATTAAATAGTAAGTTTATAGTTTGTTACTAGCTCAAATCCTTATATTATTTACTAACTATAGTTTGTCAAAGGACTGACAGCCGTATTCGAACAATGAGATACGTCAAATACTAGATATTGAAAAGATATGGAATAGATATGTCAGTGTCAAACAAGTGTCAAAAGTGACGTTTTTGTTTGAAGAAATGTCAATTTTGACACTTGTTTGACACTGGCATATCTAATCCATATCGTTTCAATATCTAGTTTTTGACGTATCTCATTGTTCGAATACGGCTGTGACTCATTTCAATCATATATAGACAGAGATAATCATACTATCTTTGTCTTACACTAGTACTATTTCCTGGTTCTTACTGACTGACAAATTGGTTTGACCAACTATATTCATCTTAAGATCATCAAGTAACAACTTTTTTTTACAAGCTTTTATTTAGTTTTACCTGACCGTTGTCTGTCTGTCTGTAATTAAATCTTGCAAGTTAAATTTGATCCACTTCCCGGTTTCCGATTGAGCTGAAATTTTGCATGCATGTATAAATCGGATGACAATGCAATATTATGGTATCATCGAGCTGATCTGATGATGGAGACAGGAGGTGGCCATAGAAACTTTGTGATGAAACAACGCAACCTAGTGTTAGGGGTTTTTAGAATTGTCTCGATGAGCATTAGTTGTCTGTCGTAAGAAAAGTACAGTCAGCGATAAAAGCTTGTCCCAAAAATGAAATTTTTGCCAAAAACTTATTGCTATTAATTCATTCCGAATACCTACAAGCGGAATATTAAAAAATAATATTACCTTTAGGCGAAATGCGAACGAATGGGAAAATCGAATAAAAATAATAATCTATTTCAGTTCCGATGCAATGTCCAATCCGGTCCCAATGTAATCTGAATGAATGAATGGGTGACCGAATGATCGACGTTCTAGATATATACGTGGTCAAGCAGATCTTGTCAGTAGAAAAAGGCGGCAAATTTGAAAAATGTAGGCGCAAAGGGATGTCGTCTCATAGAAAATTTGAATTTCGCGCCTTTTTCTACTGACAAGATTTGCTTGACCATCTATATGTAGGAATATTGATTTTCGATTTTCGCGGTAGAGCCCCAGGCTCCTTATTAGGATGCAACCGAAGCGCTTAGATGAAGAGTCTCTACAAAAAGTGACACGGAGTTCTGTGGTAACGTACATAGAAAAAAATAAAGTCGAATTGATAACTTAAGCAATTTTCACCGTCCGTTCGAAAATCAAAAAGCACTCGGGTCTAGAATCCAATCTAACTTTCTACCGGCCAGTCGCAATGGCTGAACAAGTTGCCTTCGTCGCCAAACGCCATGGAATTTAAAAAAAAACGAAACTGGCAAGTGCGAGTCAGAATCGCTCGCCTCAGGTTCCGTGCCAGCGTCCAGTCAAGGGTCAAAAATAAAAAATACAGATAAATATACTGTTATATTTAGCGTAGCATAATATTAATAAATATTGCTAAGACTACCTTTTAAAATTAGCTTTCTAATGGTACGAAGGACATATGGTGTCGAGTATAGGTTCATAGATCGAGCATAGGTCCATATCATCGCTAGAAAGCAATAATGATGTAACCCGCACTACAATAATTGTATTGCAGGTTACAGCCTTATTGCTTTCCAGCGACGAATATTTGTACGACGAAAACAACATATATTTCAACTAAATATCATTTTTAAGTTCGAATATGAGAAGATACGGCTCTTAGCTTAACCCCCCCTCCCCCCACATCTAGCGTCTTTCGAGCGTCGGCGTCTACAACTCTATGGCCACGGCTCGACGCAACGTCGACGCAACTGCGCAGCGACGTCCATAGCGCTGACCAGACGCCGACGCTCGAAAGACGCTAGATGTGGGGGGGGCTCTAAGGAGTAGGGATCTGTGTATTTATTTACATGTCAATTTACAGTATTTAAGTTATAAAAATCAATAAAGCTCGGTAAAGTTTATTTTATCCGTATTTTTTTTTATCTAAACGTTACAATCTTTCGGAGACGGAACCCTAAAATCATAACACCGTCGGTCACGATATGGCGGATAACTACCGGAACGGAACATTTTGCATACCTACACTAATGTTTTTTACCTGTCAAATTAATAGCAAACAATGTCAATGACTGTTACGAAATTAGGTCGTAGTTGGCAAAAACATAATTTGTCTATGTTTTTTGTTGGTCGCAAAAAACGATCAGATTATCATCGGCAGTTTTTATACGATTGTGTTCGAATTAAACAGTATTATTTAAAAGACTTCTTTGATTTGGAGGATTTTTGAGTTACGTAAAAAACTGAAGACTAATATTTTATTACATTTATAACAATTAATAACCTTCATACGTAGTTTAAACAATGAAGAAGTAATAGAATAAAGTACTTACAGTGTATTTTAAATGTAAATGTGACGTTCCACGACAAAAGCTACCTTATGGCGGCTGGCGCTTACGTCGCATAGCGCAACAATAATATTGGCTCGAACATACTCCCGCCTAAATGACAGAATGTCATTTCTTAATAAAATAAACATTATTAAAGTTACTAAAACAAAAAATCTTCTCTTCGATAGCTCTTGTGTATGCTGTCTTCACTTCCACCTTCATAGCTCGTGTGTATACTGTCTTCACTTCCACCTTTCTTTTACTCGATTTAGAAATTTGGACTGCCAGGGCTTCCAGAGACAAACTCTCAAATTTGGAAGGTGGAAGCTATTAGGGGATTGTCTAATGACCATGGATCGGATGTTAGATGAACTTCGAATCTTCTCTCTTTGTCTCACTCTTTGTTTTCTCTCGCACATAACTATCTCAGTAGACCTCCAGCGGTTTGACTCCATCTCTTTTTTTATGACTCCTTTCTCGTATAAATCTTCTCTTTGTACGTCTTCGTTAATCTCTTCTATTATCTCTCGTTTATACTCTGGTTTGAAATCTCTTCTCATCTCTGTAGCTATTTTAGGTTTGTGCTTCGATTTTGCTCTCGTTTCTATATCTTGCTTGAACGCTTGCTTGTTTTCTATCTCGTAGTTTATGGTTTGTGACTCTTTGGATTGGTAAGGTGTACTTTGGTATTCTCTCCGCAACAACGAATGATGGCTTTTGCTTGTTACTTCTTGAAACTCTTTTTTTAGGCTTAGTGAATGATTCTGCTCGCATAATTCTGGTTTATCTACTGGTATTGTGTGAAGTGGCTGTGACTTTACTGTGACTTGTGATTGAACATCGACTTCCTCTTTTGTGTACGTATTTGTAGGCTCGAATGATTGGGTTGTTTCTAACATGGGTGGTAAATTGAAAATACTTAAGGTCTTTGCTTCTTCTTCCCATTGCTCTAGGATATCTGTCATATCAGCTGTCAACCCAATATACACTTCCTCGCACTCGAAATAGATGTTTTTCTTAAAATACTGTAAAGCGTCTTGTTCCGCCAGCTTCACTTGCTTCACTATTAATCTATGGTTTGCCGAGAATCTGCTCCAGTATTCTTGCAAAGATTCTAGTCTGGTTTTGATGTGACCGATCGTAAGTTTCTTGTTTGATAAATTTATGATTTTTTCTCTAGCTTTTAATATTCTATCATACGTAAATTCTTGTTCCACGATTAAATCTTGCAATACTTCAGACATCTTGATGTTTAGCTTTTAAAAACTAACTGAAATCTCAACTTGAAATAGATATCTGAAACTTGAACAAGAACTTGGTAGGTGCCTAACTCATTTGCGCTTCTAGGATTAATTCACAAACATTCTCTTGCTTGGCTAACAAACTCGGTAATTCTTGAGACATTTTGAGATAACTATTCTTTGAAAATGAAAATTCACACCGAAATCATGATTGTTTTGTTTGACATGGAAAAAATTTTGACGTGTTCTATAGTTCTATTTCTGAAATCTTGTTTTTTCCAACTCAACAAATTCTTATCTTGTAAATAGCACTGATTTATAGCGGCGAATTTTCTGAGTTTACTCGTAGGCCTTAACATATATTTTATTTATCTTATCTTCCCGAAATCTTTAATTTTAATTTTGTAATTTTGATGACAATTTTGACTGACGGCTTCTTGAAATATTTCTAAATGTTCTAACTCACTGACACTAAAGTTCGATTTTAGATTCGATTGTCCTGTGATTAAAGTTAACTTTTGAATGCACTGTCTATGTCACTTAAGTCGTTTCACTTCTCAACTCGAAGGACCACTTTGTTTGAATAAGTTGCCTAGTTACCAATACCAATTACCAATCTTTTATTTACATATTTGACATTATATACAGTAGAACCCGCTTAAGACGATTCTGAGGGGACCTAGCAAAAAAAGCGTCTTAAACGGGAAATCGTATTAAACGTGAAAAAAAACTAGTACTATTTCATGTCAAACACCATAGCGGTGATAATGAGCGAATGATATCTAGGTAAGTGTAGGTAGATATAAGTTCACACGCGGTTATTAATCTAGGAACAGTAACGATAGGCTCAACTAGAAAGTCGTGGAGTAGGAGTAAGTAATTGCAAATAAAAATCTGGAAGCGATAGCTTGCACTCCGTGGTCCATAACCGTCAAGCAGATGGCATAGTATTCTCTGATAATGACCCGACAAAAGATATTAGTAAAACAAAAAACTTAAGGTAGGTAATATATAAACACATTAAAAAATGTTGGCTAACGGCGTATTGCATAACAATACGGCCGTACGACGGTTATGTCAATAACACAAACGTGCAGATGGTGCGTAACGGGAATTTTAGATGGCGTATTAAGCGGGAAGAGAGTCGTATTAACCGTGAAAAAATGTATGAAACCAGGCCTAAAGTTGCAGGGACCGGCGTAAAATGGCGTATAATGCGGGAAATCGTATTAAACGTGATCGTATTAAGCGGGTTCTACTGTATGTACATTCCATGATGAACTACTGTTACCTAGTTTGCGACTGTAACAGCGCCATCTTTGGTGAAATTAAGACATTAAACTATATCGGCTCGAACAAGTGACGTTAATAAAAGCGTAAGCGCCAACCGCCATAAGGTACCTTTACTAATGGGACGTCACAAATAATTTTATTAGTTAGCTAAGTATGACCTTATGCCTTTTGTAATAAAGTTTACGAATGGTCCATCGGTGGACCTTATGCCTTTTGCAATAAGGTCCACCGATGTACAGTTAAGAGTGTATCTGTTTGTACAGTCGCCATCAGATATATATCGGAGCGGCCAAGGTGCTCACAAATATCTGAGCACGCCTCTATTGTCAAGGCGTTAGAGTGCATGTTCAGATATTGTGAACACCTTGGCCGCTCCGATATACAGTACCGGTCAAAAGTTTAAGTTCACTCTGTAAATTCGGTTAAATGAAGCTATAACACAATGTACTAATAAAAGTGTTTAATAATCTTTTATTACATAATAAATTAAAGGTAATTCTCTAATTTAAAACCACAATTAAATAAAAAAGATCAGTTTTTGCCAACTTTAGACTCTTCAAAATATCCGCCTTTTGCTTTCAATGCTGCCATACACACTTTCGGCATTCGCGTAATTAGTTTTTGCAGTGTTGATGTCGAAATTTTATTCCAACAAATGTATAGGTATTCCCAAAGCTGTTCTTTATTAGTTGGCCGCATTTTTCTCACACCCCTTGCTAAATTCATCCCATAACAACTCAATCGGATTGAGGTCGGGCGATTGAGGAGGCCAATCCATATATTTTAATTCTTTTTGGTTCTCTTTGGATGAAATGTAGTTTTTGCACAACTTCGACGTATGCTTGGGATCGTTGTCTTGTTGGAAAACAAAACCTCTGCCTACAATCCGTTTTCCAGATGGAAAAGCGTGACGTTGCAAAATGTTATGATACATTTTCTTATCCATTATGCCATTGACTCTCACGAGATCACCAACTTTATCACCCGCAAAGCATCCCCAGACCATAACTGATCCTCCACCGTGCTTCACTGTTGGCATCACGCATTGCTTTATCATTCGTTCGCCTACTTGTCGTCGAACATATTGACGACGTCTCCCTCCAAAAATTTCAAACTTCGATTCGTCAGAAAATAAAACTTTAGACCACTGTTCAGACGTCCAGTTTTTGTGTTTCTGGGCCCATTTCAGCCTCTTAACTTTATTCTGACTACGTAACAAGGGTTTTTTGGCAGCAATACGACCTTTTAGACCATAGTTTCGCAGACGCCGTTGCACTGTCGAAACCGATACTCGCTGTTCTAGGGTGGCGTTGAGTTCTTCGCAAATTTCTGGAGCAGTTAGAGTACGTTGGCGTTTGCTCTGCACGCAAATAAATTGGTCTTCGCTTTTAGACGTGACTTTTGGCCTACCTGATCGAGATCGACTGCAATTAAGACCGGTTTTTTGTTTTCGTTTCAAAGTACTCACGACAGCGGTTTGTGAAACCTTCATTTTTTCAGCGATTTTCCGCGTCGTGTAGCCCTCATTTGACAGAGTTACAATAACAGCACGAGTTTCGACACTAAAATCGGCTTTGCGACCCATTTTAAATGATTTCTAACTTCACGAAATCTCATAGGAAATACGGAACAAAAATATTAAATGGATCAAATTTTCCGAATAACATAAAACGATTCCTCCAAGAGGTATTTTTATTGTTATTTGGTAGTCGTGGAAACAATTAAACGTTTGAAATTCAAAACATATTCTATATTTGAACATAATTAAATATGATAACCTTATTTCGCAGAGTGAACTTAAACTTTTGACCGGTACTGTATCTGATAGCGACTGTACCTACCTGTATCGTGAATAAAGGGCTGATTTAGACGGAGCGCGAACTCGTATGTGATTTTAGTTACATTGAGGACTATTTATATATTTATTTATTTATTTATAGCCTTGTATCAGAATATGTGACGTATTGTTTGTTTAATTATTTTCCATTGGTAATTATTCTGTGTGCCCTTTGGCAAAGGCCTCCCCCGACACTTTCCAATCTTCTCTCTTCTGTGCCAGTCTGTTCCAGGATTTGCCAGCTGTTTTTACCAGATCATCCTCCCATCTTCTGAAAGGTTTTCCTCTCTTTCTCTTGCCCTCTCTTGGGTACCATAGTGTTGCTGATTTATTCCATTTGTCTTCTCCTCTAATTACATGGCCAGCCCATTTCCACTTAAGTGTTCTTAGTTTTAGCACCACATCTTGGGTCTTTGTAGCTTTCCTGAGGACTATTGGTTATGGTTACATCCAATTCAGGCGACCAATCAAATACCGCAATGTAATGAAACTCGCATGCGAGTTCTCGCACTGTCTAAATGAGCCGTAAATCGAAACATTAGAAGATTTTCAAAACGGGCCAAGGGCCCAATTGGCAATATTTGGCAAACGCTGGCAAAACTGCCTAACAATGTGTCAGGCATCCAAAAGGGAACGAACTGTTGAAACAATACATACATGCGTATTACTTTCATTGTAAAACACTGATTAAAGTATACTTTCACGATTTTTAGGGTTCCGTACCTCAAAAGGAAAACACGGAACCCTTATAGGATCACTCGTGTGTCTGTCTGTCTGTCCGTCTGTCACAGCCTGTTTTCTCGGAAACTTACTAGACCAATTAAGTTGAAATTTGGTACACATATGTAAATTAGTGACCCAAAGATGCACATGCTTTTTTTATAATTTTTAAAATACATAGGTTCGAAGTTATATAAGTAACTAGCTAAAAATGACTATTCCCCCCCCCCCCCCCCCTCTTTATCTCCAAAACTACTGGGTGTAAAAATTTTGAAAAAAATACACAAAATACTTTACCTGTAGATGACAGGAAAACCTATTAGAAATGTGCAGTCAAGCGTGAGTCGGACTTATGTACGGAACCCTAGAAACGCGAGTCCTACTCGCACTTGGCCGGTTTTTTATTTATTTTTTAGGGTTCCCTACCTCAAAAAGACTCAAAAGATTCCCAAAAGATTTTAACCCTTAAGAGGATCACTCGTGCGTCTCTGTCTGTCTGTCCGACCATGTTTTGTAGATTATTGAATTATTTAAACTATAATTATTTAACTTAATTATAAAAATTACAAGTGGCGGTGTTAATTAATACCTTAAGGCATTCTTTGCTAGTCAACCAAAAAGCAAAACAGAAAAATTCTGATGTGGTTGCAGTAGGAAAGTTTTCAGAAAACATAGCTACTAAATATTAACAATTTTTGGACATTTACTGCATTATTCATAATATTATATTAATCATTTAATGTTTAAGCTTAGAAATTTAAATAATTTAATGATGGCTTTGAACTTAAAGTAATAACTCAAATAACTGTTAACGTTTAATAAACTTCGTACAGTCGCCATCAGATATATCGGAGCGGCCGACGTGTTCACAATATCTGAACACGCGCTCTAACGCCCTGGCAATAGAGGCGTGTTCAGATATTTGTGAGCGCCTTGGCCGCTCCGATATATCTGATGGCGACTGTACCTAGTCCGCTCCCTCGATGGAAATTGTTAATATTTGTGCCCAAACTTGGGATCTATTTATTTAATTCATTTGCAACCGAGCTGGGGTCAAGTTAACATTCAACTATCCGCACACAGATACTCACCTGATAGATGGAGCGTATCACTTCAAACCTCCTTGAGAATTTAAGAAGTTTAGGCCTCCCGTCAATCACTTTGCGGCAAATATTTTCTCGACAGCATTGACGTATTGTACAGAAAGAGAAAAGTGTTTAATTTGTGTACTCGTGTATTTTTTTAAACATTAAAATAATCTAGATCCGTAAAAGATTAGATAGGGTACAACTGAGTGGCGAACTAGTGAGGCTAGCAGCGTAATACCCTATTTTGTAGTAACGGTCAGGCCCGTGTTTCACTAACTTGACACTTCTGACTATTTCCTGTACATTTCTGTGTAGGTAATAAAGTATGTAACAACAGTACATACATAGTTATTTTTAATACTAAGCAGTTACTTCTGCAAACGAACTGAGGTACCGGAGCTTATTGAGCTTAAGCGTGCGAATTTCTATTTCTACATTCATTCCTTTACTCGCTTTAGGGAGGCTCATAGCGACGTCTACCGTAAGAATGTCAAGAAAGGCCGAATTCGAATCTTGCGCAAAGCGGTGTTTTTTTTGATATTTTTCCTTTACTTTAAAAATGTGACTGTATAGTAAGCGCAGTGTTAAGTGACCGCCATGCAACCAAATTTGTATGCATGGGGGTCACTTCTGTTTTACCAATGTTGTGCAATGTAAGTACGGTGAATTATCAATGTCAGGCGACAATTGTCACGGTAGTGAGACGGGCCAGGTACTTGACTGTGTGCAATCTATAGTAAGTAATCAGGTTTTAGATGGGTAATCCAATGGCTGTTAAATTCAACCAAAACTTGCCAAAGTATGGCGAAGTATGGGCAAGTTGGTAGTTAAATAGTTGTCTTATTTGCTTCGGTTGGTTGCCATTCGCAAGTTTGAGACCTTTGACTATCTGGATGTTCTTCAAGCGCCACTTGCACCATTCGACTAACCCGGGGTTAACCGGTTAACCTCTTGAGGTTCAATGTCCTAATACTAGTACAAATTACCTCCAATGAAATTTAAATCTTAATGAAATGGAATAGAGTTTCTTTTTTTTTGTTTCGTTCGATTTTAAAACAAAACAAATTCAACTCTATTTTCTAATACCGTTGATTCAAATTCGATTGCCAATTTTCCTTCTATGGTGGGCCGCTAGAGGTTCCTGGAGTTATCATGGTTACCAGTACAATTTGACACTGGTTTAACGGTTTAACCACTTAACCTCGGATTAGTGGGATGGTGCGAGTGGCCCTAACACGTTAAGATATTAGAGTTAAAATACCACGGCTATCAAAATCGCTGCAGACTTTTCTTGGTCTAACTCTATACTCTAGCTAAGTCCATCTTAGTAGGCCAGTATGATGGCCCATCGTGTAGAGGAGCCATCAGATAAGTGACAATCATTTGAACCGATACTGAAGTCAAAAACCGGGCAAGTGCGAGTCGGACTCGCGCACGTAGGGTTCCGTACCACAATGAATAAAAAACGGAAAAAAAATGCAAAAAGAAACGGTCACCCATCCAAGTACTGACCACGCCCGACGTTGCTTAACATTGGTCAAAAATCACGTTTGTTGTATGGGAGCCCCATTTAAATCTTTATTTTATTCTGTTTTTAGTATTTGTTGTTATAGCGGCAACAGAAATACATCATCTGTGAAAATTTCAACTGTCTAGCTATCACGGTTCGTGAGATACAGCCTGGTGACAGACAGACGGACAGACGGACGGACGGACGGACGGACGGACGGACGGACAGCGAAGTCTTAGTAATAGGGTCCCGTTTTACCTTTTCGGTACGGAACCCTAAAAATTGACTATTGCGTCTTTTTATTTTCCGTCGCTACATTCTTCATGAAAAATGTTGAAAATCAATGCTATATAAAAAAAAAACATATAATTCATCGCACCTTATCATTGCGAACCACTCCAAAGTCACAAGGCTTCTTCAAATTTAATCCTTACAAGAAATATTTTCACCCGAACTTAAAAGGACAGTTGACTGGTGTGTCAACCTGTAATCATTCAAATCTGAACCCTATTTCTTTAGCAACAAGGTACAAATTAATTTTTAGGGTTAATAAATATTTTAACCAGAAACTCATTGAAATTTGTACTTTATTGCTAAATGAATAAGGTGGAGTTTTGGTGTTTAATTTTTCTGGTGGAAGCTTCATTACTTGTGAGGTTATCGCGTTTGTTCAGTCTTGATTTGAATTCAGTTGGGTTTGGGACGGTATGAGGGTGGGAGCGATGCTATGTAATGCTATATTCGCTTAGCTTGCCACTCAACTGTAACTTATTATAATACTTAATAAACATTTGTATGAAGTCTTGAGTTGCCCCACCGGTTCATTATTATACGGTTAGGTAATTTATTTAGATATTTTTGAAAAATCTGCAGTACCATGCCGCAAAATCGTACAAACCCTTATTATTTTTATTAAGATAATTTATTATGATACTTTAAGTAATACCTACTCATTTATTTATTTTTAAATGAAGCTGTTATAATATTTTAGATGGGTAATTTATGTTTATTACCCATTTTATCACATTTAAATCATAAATGAATATGGTTTTATAATGTCAACAATCAACGCTAAAATAATTTAGGTACTTACACAACTGAAAAAAAACATCCAATAATTTATTTTATTTTCTTATGTTCCAGGTAATATACACATCATTTAAGGTGCAACCGCAAACTTAGGCAACAGGGTGAGAGTTGAAAAAAAACCGAAATTCTGTTTCAGTGGCAAGACGACTGTAACTTGTATCAATGGTGCCACCTTTATCGTCTTTCCCCTAACCTCATTTTGCTCCCGTCTCCCCTACTCACGAATAGTCCCATAGAACACTTCAGAACTAGCACTGTTTCTCAAGGATTTCACAGTTCCTTGGAACAAGTGAAAAGTTTATACTTATCACGATCATATGTGACGTCCCACGGGTAAAGGTACCTTATGGCGGTTGGCGCTTACGCTTTTATTAACGCCGCTTCAATATTAGTGCGGTGCTATGCGAGGTAAGCGCCAGCCGCAATAAGGTACCTTTTGCTGTGGAACGTCACATTGCCGATTTGAACTTTAAGATACGTCAATTAATAGATCTAGTAACGATATGAATTATATGTGTCAGTGTCAAAAAGGCATTTTTGGAAAAACGTCACTTTTGACACTGACATATCTAATCCATATCGTATCTAGACGTAATATTTGTCGTATCTTAAAGTTCGAATTGGGCCGATGCTCTTTGTAAGAAGTTAAGAACACATGCAGGCAACGCTATTTCTTCATACGAAATATGAAATTACTCGGTTCTCGCTTGTACGAGTATAATTACGTACATTTAAGGCGATTATGCGTTCGTTTAAGGCGCGTATAGCAGTCTTGCGGCACTTAATGGCGGTATTTGGCGGTTTGTAGTCTAGTCAACGAGGATTTAATATTTGTTTTTTTTTTACTTTTTATTGTAAGTTTGATATTACTGTTTATGGTTTTAATAAATAACACAAGGATGTGTTTATAATAAATATTTAGAGACAATCTTGTACAGATAGACCTACTTAACTATCAAACTAAGCAAAGCTTTTATGAGTACTATGCGACGATATATACATGCTTATATCGATAAATACATACACAATGTACATAGAAGACATCCGTATATAACTCGTGAACAAATATTTGCTACCTATAAACAAAAAATAAATACCCTTAGTGGGATTTGAACGTTTTGGCAATGAAAGCCGAAAGCTGTGTAATACGTTCTCACTCGTAGGTACAATAGTTTCAATTCTAGGCGTATGTGGGTGCTTCTTATCACTGTACCTAACTGAAAAAAAGGTTTGACTTTTATCCACCTACCCCACCTTGGCCCAATATGCACTGCGGACATATTATTATAGTCAGTAGTATTCTTAGATATTCACATCAGTGTTGCCAACTTGGCATAAATGATGCCAGATCTGGCATATTTTCACTCGCTTTGGCACCAAAACTTTCCATTTAGCATCTGGCATATTTTTTAGCATAATTTAGTCTAAGCCAAATTTGCACCGACTTGGCAGCAACAATATGCGCCATCGCCTTATGTGGTTCATATTTTCATATGAATTTTGACTTTAGTGGACGGATGGACGTCAACGGACTATATAAAGTTGGTCAAGCAGATCGTGTCAATAGAAGAAGGCGGCAAATATGAAAAATGTATGTGTTTTAAGTGTCTAATTTCAAGTCATATTTTCGTTTTTTTTAGCATAGGTATTTCAAAAAGCTTTGGCATAATTTTGGTATAATCTGGACATTAGTCTAGCATTTTTTCAAAATCCGAGTTGGCAACACTGATTCAGATAGTAAAATTCACATATACTTAATCCTTTCCGAATAGCATTAGGCGGAAAAATGGTTCTTTATATGTAGTACAATTTTAGGATGTCATTCAATAAGTAACGTCTCTCAATATAGGTATACGCTTCAAGCGTAGTTCTAAATAAATATTTCATAACGTCGGGTGACAAGCAAAAGTCACTAACTAAGACCATTAAAATTATTGGGCAATAAACCGTGTTACAAGTGTAATAAAGTGCATTGTTACTTAAATTTTTTGATAGCACTTAGTGACTGTTGCTTGTCACCCGACGATAATATATCACAGACATAAAAGTGGGGCGTTCCACTGGTTAACCAGCCACCTCTTTGACTGGACTACACATCGCATTTAATGGTGTTATTTAGCTTTGTTAGTGGCAGATCCGCCTAGCATATGCCATACGCCTGTGGTTTTAAATTATACATTCACCAGCAGAAGTTGCTAAGCGGGCGAGGTGTTCAAAATTACCTTGACACGCTCTTATTCTCTCAACAATAAAGTCGCGTCAAGATCATTTTGAACACCTTGCCCGCTTAGCAACTTATGCTGTTGGCTGTACACTTCTTTTTTACAAAAATTGAAGTTTTTTTACTTAATAATAGAGGTCGGAGGTGGCTATTGATAAAAAATTGAGGTATTACTGTAATTATATTATGAGGTGTCAGAGAAATCTTCTTTTTTTATCGGCGCGACAAAAGAGACAACGCAGCGCGATAGTGACAATTTCAATGACACCTGTCACTGTCATTATCTTATGTAGTGTAGTAAACTAGTATAGAAATTGTCGCGTGACTTTTCGTAGCATCTGTCAGTCCGGAATTTTATTTTTCGTTTCGTTTGGCGTTTGTCTATGTACCATTGTCATCTTGGCTAAGCCTCCGGATCAAGGGGTTTGCAAAAAAACTTAGAATTAAGTAGTAGGGTGTAATATAACATTACTAACTGAACTTAGGCATTCTAAATTAACATTTTTATTCAATTAGGTTTCTCCCGCTGCTTTGCACTCGTTTGCTTTTGATTACCCCTTGGGATGTCTACAGTTTTTCAGACAAAAAGTCAGCCATGACACTTTCCGGCCCATAAACTGAGTGTTGCAAAAAAATATCGTTTCCTTAAACTACATTTTCGGTCAAAATTTCGTACAATTTGCTGTATCAGCGTGTCTGTAACCTTAGTGAATTCTTAGATTCAATAAAATTGTATACCTATTGAAAAAAGTATAGTAGGGATGTACTTAGTAAGAACCCACCAACGTGCACACTAGCGCCATTGGTGAATAATCGTGATTACTTAAAGTTAATGACAGGTAGCAGCCCCCTTTTTAGGGTTCCGTACCCAAAGGGTAAAACGGGATCCTATTACTAAGACTTCGCTGTCCGTCCGTCCGTCCGTCTGTCACCAGGCTGTATCTCACGAACCGTGATAGCTAGACAGTTGAAATTTTCACAGATGATGTATTTCTGTTGCCGCTAGGTCAGTACTTGGATGGGCAGTCGCGTGCACAGAGATTTGAGACTGGGTAGGCAAAATTATATCAGAAAACCGGGCAAGTGCGAGTCGGACTCGCGCACGAAGGGTTCCGTACCATAATGCAAAAAAAAAACGGTCACCCATCCAAGTACTGACCCCGCCCGACGTTGCTTAACTTCGGTCAAAAATCACGTTTGTTGTATGGGAGCCCCACTTAAATCTTTATTTTATTCTGTTTTTAGTGTTTGTTGTTATAGCGGCGACAGAAATACATCTGTGAAAATTTCAACTGTCTAGCTATCACGGTTCGTGAGATACAGCCTGATGACAGACGGACGGACGGACAGCAGAGTCTTAGTAATAGAGTCCCGTTTTACCCTTTGGGTACGGAACCCTAAAATGAGAGCTACTAACTCACCAAAAAAATTGCGTGATGGTTTTCATTTTGTTGTCAAGTCTTTTCAAGTCAAGGCTAAACGAAAGCTTTGAAAACGCATCATTTTTAATAGTTTCCACACACACACACCCACCGTACAACTTTCACAGTTAAAATTATCCATTTTTTCACTAATCGCACTTTATAATTTCCGGCAACTTTAATCTCATAAACTCACCAAAACAAACAAACAATGGCGACCGAATAAAAAATGTAAATAAACTTAACCAAATACTGTAAACGAATAAAAAAATAGTCTCGTATTTGCACTAAATTATCATAGCAAATGCTACTTTTTAAAATAGTCACGTAAACATCGGAACTATTCGGAAACTTTCGGGCGTCATTCGTTTAGGTTTGGCACGAAAGGCACTGCCTATTGCGTCTAAGTGTGTGCGTTACTTGTATAATTGTGTGCTCGTACTTATAGGAAGGCCCACTACACTGTAACCGCGTAACGACGACTGACGGAGAGGCACACATAGAAAGATTTAGACGGAAATGTTTTTTGTCTTTGCCGTGCAAGGCACATAGCGGCGCTAGTGCCGCGTGGTGTAAACGTCGTCGCGTAGAATTATAGATGATGACTTGATGACAATGCTTATCCGGTAGATGGAGCGCTTATTAATTTTTAGAATGTTTTAAGTTATATCGATTACTGATAGTACGATCAAGTATAAATTAAATTAAGTAGTTTAGAGGATAGACATCGGAATTATAGTAGAGTAGGCAGTGCCTTTTTGCCTTTATGAAGTGCACGCCACTGTGGATGGGTGACCGTTTTTTTTTGCTTTTTTTGGTTTTTTTTTGCATTATGGTACGGAACCCTTCGTGCGCGAGTCCGACTCGCACTTGCCCGGTTTTTTAAATATCTGTCGTTAAATTTAAATAATCACGATTATTTAGCAGCTCTATATTTGGGCTCTTAAACTTAAGAGCAATGAAAAAGATCAGTTTCTGTGGAAAATGGAAATGTCCGGCTTTTAACGACAAAGAATGATTCTGAATTTTACCTAGATCCTACTGATTTACATTGAATTAAATACTTACTATATACCTACTGTAGCTACTGTAGCAGTACTTAGTTCGTTCGAACTAAGTACTGCTACAGTAGGTATATAGTAAGTATTTAATTCAATGTAAATCAGGAGGATCTTAAGACTGAACTATTTAGAAAAAAAAAAACCAATATGTTTCGAACTTCGAAACATATAGCTGGGGTTCTAAGGTCCACCACCTTGCATTTTGGAGACAAAGCAAACCGCTTGGAACAGGTGTTCCTGGGGATCCCCCCGCGGGTTGCTCACCTTGTCGTGGTGGAGGGGCTTAGTAATCGTGGCTTGGTCACCCACGGTGAAGCGAAGCGGCAACCAGGGCCGGCCTGTTTGACGGTCGGGCTGGCCCGAGGAGGACGCTCCAAGTGGGCTTGTTAAGCCCGCTTGTGACGCGTTGGAGGTGGACCGTCGAGGAAGAGGAGTGTCGGTATTGCGGTGAGCCGTTCTCCCTATCCTCGGCGGCCGAGGTGGGATCGCAGGGGAAGAGGCGTGATGGTATTACGATCGCCACTCGCCCTATCCCCTGCGAACTTGGCGGTGCCGTTCCGCTGTAGCGGCGTTGGTGGGGCTGCAGAGGAAGAGGAGTGTCGGTGTTACGATGTGCCGTTCTCCCTGTCCTCTGCAGCCGAATTGTGGTTTTGCGACAGACCCATAGACCTGATCTGTCGCCGGGCACCGGAGAACTTTCTGGCGCCCGTAGCTTCCTTGTGGCGGGCTCGGGGGGGTCCGCTACAGTGCAGAACGGAGGCGGAGGAGGAAGGCGCGTCGAACCATCTGGCGCGCCTAGCGTGAAGGGCCTTCGGGCATTTGCGAAGGAGCCGCTCGTGGGCGGCTGCCGCCGGTGGGGTCGCGGATGAGTACGCAAGCGTCCCCGTAACCCCACCAATAGGGCGGCGAGGCGGTATATGGGGGGTTTTTAGTGGGTATACCGTGGGCCTCATTAGCCTAGACGGGAGTCCCACATAACCACTCGGGTCACCCCCCGCACCCGGGTGGTATGCGGAATGCATTTTCCCCCCTACAAAAAAAAAAAAAAAAAGGTGTTCCTGGGGATGATCTGAGCCGATTAAGCCCGGTTGCCAAGAGGTTCCACCCAGCAGGTGGGCAGGGGAGGGGGGGCAAAAGTGGCTCTGGCGCGCCTCACTCTAAGCTATATATCTGCATACATCTAGCAAGTATATCAAGTTTGGTGTCTTTTTCGTGTAATTCGAGGATGAAGAATTCATTTCTGTGACTAAATTTTCACTCTTCCATACAAAAAAATCGAGAAATTAAAAATTCCAAAAAAATCTTTACATTTTTGTTTTCGAAAATCCTCTACAAAATTAAAACTATGAGGATTTGCTCTAGAAAAAAAATACCTGTGAATAGCCCAGTTATCCTACTATATAGAATAGTAAACTTGTTAAACATTTTTTTTTCATAACTCTGATAAAAAAAATGTTTTGTGTCGCGCGGCGTACCTGCATTGTAAGAGCGGTATGCAGCGTTTAGGATTTTTAAGTATGTTTCGATGGTTTCTGATAAGTTGTTAGAGTCTGTGCGGAAAGAGAAGAGTCGTGGGATTTGAGGGCGCGCCAGTGCTATTTTATGGTTTTTGCTATGCTGACAACACTGGTCACGTGATTATAGTACGACACTAAAGGTCATGATACTTGAATCCCTTTTGTTCCGGTTTTTTACCACGGCTTACTAAACGGAGCCTGGTGGTGGTGTCGGCTCGTCAACTCAATCCTCTGATTTAGCGCAGGCACTAGTTTTCTTTTTAAAACACACTTGTTTTTATATCTCAGATACTAAAAAGTCACTGCGATTGACAAAACTGCTAAAACTATTTAAGAATCTGCCCAATACAACTGTAATTTTAGTACCAAACAAGATACGAGTCTCATTTATGTACTGCCTAATCTGTGCAGTCCAACAGTTATTAAAACCGGGTAGATCGGGTAGAAATTGGGCAATAGAACTGTAATTTTATCTGGGATATATTTCACCCATTGTAAACTTGACTTGTAATGTATGTGTACATTATTAATAATAAATATGAATATGAATAAAAATAGTGCCTAAGTAGGTAGGCCTTATTGGGATATGTCCGGTTCTCTCATCTCACGATATTTTACTTCGCCGAAAAGTCACTGCTAAATATGAAATATAATTTCGTAACTAACAGAACCTACAAATAAAGAAATATTTTATTAGAAAAAGTTTTATTCAGAACCTAGTAAACGAACTTACAAATAAAGAAATATTTTATTAGAAAACGTTTTATTCTTTGTAATCGAAGTCTGAATTAAAATATTCAATGTCACTTATGTTTAAGCTAGCTTCAAAACAACCAGGGACACTCATAGAACTATCTTCATCTGAACTGGATGTGCTTGAATCCGGCACGTAGATTACGAATTCTTGCATATCACCTACTTAGCGGTCTTTTATTCGAGATACCGTAGGTACTTTTACACAATCCTGAAAACGAAATTACATACAAATATGCATAAAATGGCAAGTATCAAGACTATTTGTCAGTTATTTTAAAGATCATGAATGACCTGCATATTTATGAAAATTAATATATTTTGAATGAATATGCTTACCGATTATGTACCGGAGACAAGTTACTTAGGGGGCTTATTAAGTAGGTAATTATTTAATATTAAATCCAACATCAATACCCGCGAATAGCAAAAACACGTTCCGCGACTTTTTGTAGTCGATAGTCGGCTTTTAGCCGTTTTCTTCCCGCTGACAAAACCGAACAATGTTAAATATAATTTTCCTTGTGGTTTTATGTACGGTTTTATCGTGTTTTGAAAATATTTTATACATAAAACTTGCGGTTTTTGTTAATAAAAATATACATTGACAGAAGTTTGTTTACTTTTTACAAGACAGGTGTCAAAGGTTTGATTGCCATATAAAATTTAAAATGTTAGTTCCCGTTTCTGCCACGACTCTTCTCTTTCCGCACAGACTCTATTCTTCTGGTTGTAGAAAATTACTTCTGGACGTGATATATATACAAATATAAATTAAATGTATAAATATAGATGTTGGGAAAACTTTCGCCAATAGAGTTATTATAAATGTGATAAAATTAACAAAGCAGATGTTTGATTAAAATGCGGGTTAAAATACGAGTAAGATATATATTGTTCGCAATTGCCACTATATGCCCATGGGTCCGTGCATTTTAGTTTTTTCTTAACGCAGTTGCACCTCCCTGCGCATTTTGTTTTGCAGCGGCAACGAATAAGCTCTAAACAAGCAGCAGCCGCCGCAGGTAGGCTTGTACATATGGGCTCCCAATAACCATTTTGTTTGGACCAGCTCCAGTCAGCAGGACATGGAAGCTGTTGCTGAGGGGCTATAATCTGTCCCCAAACATAGCCTCCTTGGTAAACTGCACGGAGAATATGTTTACGTAGGTAGCGCATCTTCCATTGGAGGCAGATTCTCTAACTGAAGATTATTTTTTGTAAAAAGTACTTTTCGGCACTCTTTTACACTTGTACTTGTACCTGATCCGAACACTGTAACACAATGCATAGTATCAAAATAATGTCTAAGGACCAATTCACATCTCGTAATTCAAATCTGTTCAGATTTAATATTGTAAGACTCTTACTTGTCATACAAGACAATAACATTTTTTTCCAAAATTGGCTGCTCAATGTTGTTTTGTTTACCGTATTTAAATCCCTCCGGAACATTACAAGGACCACTAAAACCAGGATTGTCAGATCCCTCATATTTCCTACTTTTCTGTATGCTGTATGTCTCACATGGACACTAAGGGCATCCGAAAAACAGAAAGTGAATGCACTAGAGATGTGGTGCTGGAGACGAATGCTGGGCATATCATGGACTGAGCATCAATTATTGAGGAGCTTGGCATTAAAGAGCGGTTGCTTTCTACGGGCAAAACTCGGTACTCAACTTCTTTCGACACGTGTCTCGTCGAGACGGAACATCTACAGAACGTCTAGTTGTGCAAGAAAGAGTAGGAGGTGACAGGGCTAGGGGAAGATCTCTAATGAGATGTACTGACCAAACCAAATCAGTGTGTCGGTCACAGTAAGCGAATGCTTACGGAAAGCAGCTCTACGGGAGGAATGGCGACGTGTCGTTAAATGAGTCGCTCAAAAGTTTTCATAATGGCCACGACCACTCTATCAAGAGTGTAACGAAGAAGAAGGCCCTCCGTTACAGCAGGATATGCGCTTTAAGCTTGAAATACGCTTTTTTTCCCTTTCCACACACAAAAGAAACTGTGTTGTAAACTGAAAAGGCGTGGAAGAATGGCAAGACTACTATCCTTTCTGGTCCTGTAAAATAAATCATATATCTATGAGTTACAAATAAAATCATATATTTAAAAATAGTTTGCAGCACGTGACCATTAGCCCAGTTGACCTGTCTCTTATTGCGGTGACATATTTATTTATTTTATTTACAATTAATGGAAGAACTACAAACGTTAGCTTAAGAAAATGCAATAGCATGGCACAAGAGGAACAGGTGATTCTTTCCTGTGCCAATCCTCCATTAATTGTAAATAAAATAAATATGTCACCGCAGTATACGAGACAGCTCACCAGGGCAATTGGTCAAGTGCTGCAAACTTTCTTTCATCATCATCATCTTAGCCTTTATCCCATATCCTAGGGTTTGGGGTCGGCTCTCCGTATCATTTTGCGCCATTCTTCTCTATTCTGCTGCAAACTTTCTTTAAATATATGATTTTATTTGTAACGCATAGATATATAATTTATTTTACAGGACCAGAAAGGTCAGAAGTCTTGTCATTCTTCCACACCTTTTCAGGTTGCGACACTGTTTCTTTTTTGTATGGACAGGGAAAAAAGCGTATTTCAAGCTTGGAGCGCATATCCTGCCGTAACGGAGGGGTTTAAATACGGCAAACAAGGCAATATTGAGCAGGCATTGCCAATATTGATAAAAATTGTTATTGTCTTGTATGGCAAGTAAGAGTCTTACAATAGTAAGTATGGACAGATTTGAATTACGAGGTGTGAATTGGCCCCTAGACGTTATTTTAACAAAATGCATAGTATTTTGTTACTGATTTTACGAGTACATCAGGTACAAGTACGAGTGCAAAAGAGTGCCGAAAAGTACTTTTTACAAAAAAAAATCTTCAGTTAGAGAATCTGCATCCAATGGAAGATGCCCTACCCACGTAAACATATTTCTCCGTGCAGTTTACCAAGGAGGCTATGTTTGGGGACAGATTATAGCCCCTCAGCAACAGCTTCCATGTCCTGCTGACTGGAGCTGGTCCAAACAAAATGGTTATTGGGAGCCCATATGTACAAGCCTACCTGCGGCGGCTGCTGCTTGTTTAGAGCTTATTCGTTGCCGCTGCAAAACAAAATGGGCAGGGAGGTGCAACTGCGTTAAGAAAAAACTAAAATGCACGGACCCATGGGCATGTAGTGGCAATTGCGAACAATATATATCTTAACCCGCATTTTAATCAAACATCTGCTTTGTTAATTTTATCACATTTATAATAACTCTATTGGCGAAAGTTTTCCCAACATCTATATTTATACGTTTAATTTATATTTGTATATATATCACGTCCAGAAGTAATTTTCTACAACCAGATAGATAACAACTTATCAGAAACCATCGAAACATACTTAAAAATCCTAAACGCTGCATACCGCTCTTACAATGCAGGTACGCCGCGCGACACAAAACATTTTTTTTATCAGAGTTATGAAAAAAAAATGTTTAACAAGTTTACTATTCTATATAGTAGGATAACTGGGCTATTCACAGGTATTTTTTTTCTAGAGCAAATCCTCATAGTTTTAATTTTGTAGAAGATTTTCGAAAAAAGAAGTGAAAAGATTTTTTGGAATTTTTAATTTCTCGATTTTTTTGTATGGAAGAGTGAAAATTTAGTCACAGAAATGAATTCTTCATCCTCGAATTACACGAAAAAGACACCAAACTTGATATAGTTGCTAGATGTATGCAGATATATAGCTTAGAGTGAGGCGCGCCGGAGCCACTTTTGCCCCCCCTCCCCTGCCCACCTGCTGGGTGGAACCTCTTGGCAACCGGGCTTAATCGGCTCAGATCACCCCCAGAAACACCTGTTCCAAGCGGTTTGCTTTGTCTCCAAAATGCAAGGTCCCCTTAGAAAACAGGACCTTAGAACTTCTGCTAATATTGGTTTTTTTTTTCTAAATAGTTCAGTCTTATTTCCAGTTGATACACATTGAAATAGCCGTAATATCGTCCCAGACACCCATATGGCGTTCAATATCCACTCGCGCAATTTGCGCAGAGATTAAACGCACGCGACACTGCGCAGGCGGCGTCCACACTTCACACCTGCGCCTGCGCTGTGCGCTGTAAAAACATGCGCGACATTTCAAAGGGGCATTTTAAAGAGAATTATTAATAATTTTGTGATATTACTACTCGAGATCACAAGCAGTTTGGAAAGGATAGATTCTTAAGAATTAATGTGTTCTAATATTTTGAATTTATTTTCCTACTTTACACCCTTTCTATATTAGGTACGTGTATTTTTTTACCTTTTGGACGCCAATGACCGATATATCCGCACCGCAGGTTCTACGCCAAAGACTTATTAATCGGTCACAGACTACAGAGCAACATAGACCTACGTGCATATGCATAAAGTTCAATTTCAGTTTTGACACTTCGGTGACGTGGCGTCCGCGTGACAGCTTTTGTGATTGACACGGCGTCGAAAAGGTTAAAGTCTTAGGCTTATAATTTTTCACATTGTTCAAATAAAATTTCTACCCTCAAGAAAGTATTTGAAAATTGCTTTGCCTCTTGCTTTTAACTCGGGCGACACATTTTACAAAAGCCCTAATTTTTTTTGTATATTCAATGAAACTTGTATAAACTCACGAAACTCGGCATCTTGTAACTTGCTTCTTCTAACTCAGTGTTTCTTAACCTGTGGTCCACGGACCCCTGGGGGTCCGTCCGCGAGTATATGTACGGGGGTCCGTCGCAGTCTCACCTGTTCTCACCGGTGTGAAGTATATTGCAGATTTTTTTATTAAGGGGTCCTTGGACTTGTGCTTTATTTCCTAGGAGTCCGTGGATAAAAAAAGGTTAAGAACCGCTGTTCTAACTCCATCTTTGTCACTCCAAACAAGGGTGACAGAGAGAAGATATGATTTTCGAATATCGATCGAAGCACGTGGTTGCGCAGGAGTTTATACTTCACACCTGCCGTCTAGAAAAACTTGTGCATTCAAGCAAATACCATATAATCACTTCAATAGTATGGGCTTTGTATAGGCACCTTTCTGGATGACAGATATTGAGATTAATAGTTTAAATCAATGAAAATGGGTCACTTTTTATAGAAAGCGGAGGACAAAGTGACACTATTTTATTGCTCTTGTAGGTGACCTTGTGAAACGGTGGCGATGTTTCAAACGTAAAAAAGATAATTATTTTCAAACAAATTGTTCAAGGGATTTTTTAATGCATTATTTACTTCTTACTTAAAAGTTTTAAATTTAATTATATGTATAAGTACCCATCTACTTGTAGGTATTCTGTATTCATGTCTGAGAAATGAATCACATAAAGAGCGTATTTTTATTTAATTACTATTACAGAACTATCAAAAATAACCCAAACACTAAACTACCTTATTTAAAAGCGGATAGGTAGGTATACCTGCCTACTAAATACACAAAACTATATAAAAGGGGTGACTAATGGCGTCCTAAGTCAACAGATTGGTTTCTGAGAAAATAGGGGCTGGTGCAAAATCACACCTACTGCCAAATAATGGAAACTAAATCAATTTGAACGATTTTTTAATGGACCACTTAAATGTGAAGTCAAATTAGCTACTCTTTATGAAATGGGGCATTCCAGAAAAGTGTCAGGTACCTACAGTCACGCTCCGTGATTGTTATGCCATTTAGGGTTCTTGCTGTATCGTTTTTTTTAGCATTAGAAATAAGGTAAACAATCTTGATATGTCTGTTAATTAAAAAACACATTTTAAAAATAAGTTACGCGCAAATATGTAACAATAATGAATATATGTACGTAAATACGATCATTTATATTCTGCTGCTTTCATAAGTAATAGTTTTTGATTTTTAAAAAGCGTTTTTTCAATTATAAGACATGTCAAGATCGCTTACATTCTTGCAAATTATTTCTAATGCTAAAAAACCGGGCAAGTGCGAGTCGGACTCGCGCATGAAGGGTTCCGTACCATAATGCAAAAAAAAAAAACAAAAAAAAAGCAAAAAAAAAAACGGTCACCCATCCAAGTACTGACCACTCCCGACGTTGCTTAACTTTGGTCAAAAATCACGTTTGTTGTATGGGAGCCCCATTTAAATCTTTATTTTATTCTGTTTTTAGTATTTGTTGTTATAGCGGCAACAGAAATACATCATCTGTGAAAATTTCAACTGTCTAGCTATCACGGTTCGTGAGATACAGCCTGGTGACAGAGGGACGGACGGACGGACGGACGGACAGCGAAGTCTTAGTAATAGGGTCCCGTTTTACCCTTTGGGTACGGAACCCTAAAAAACGAACTTTAATTGGAAATTATATAGCGTAAGTATTGAACAACCAATTTAGCTAGGACTAGGAATGGCGCAACAATCGCGAAGCGTTATGCTATGTGTGTGCTAGCGAATAAATTATTTCTATTTCATGCAAACTTATGTAGACTATATAAGCTATAAATAATGAAACTTTAATTGTGACGTTGCAAATTACCGACTATATTGCAACGCAATACAATTGTGCTACTAGTATCTATCTTTTGTTACGAAACAAAAAATGTACATACCATAGAGAATCAAAAATTGCAAGACACTTGATAGTCTTAGTACGACCTTCATGGCATGGTTAAGAGGAATGGGGACAACCGCCTCTCCATACAAACGTAGTGCGCATTTTCCTCCCTCGATATTAAGTTAATATTAGTAGTAGTAGTAAAATACTTTATTGTACAAAAAGAAACATAAAACATGAAAGAACACACATCATTAGTACAAAGGCGAACTTATCCCTTAACATAACGTTAATATTATTAACGTTGTTGAAATTATTTTTATGCAATTTGATGTGTATTAACCATAGCTATGCCCCATCGTTTGATTTATTTCTATATTTTGGATTGATATTTTGATTGTTGTTAAGAATAAATAAATACGCCAAATCCTCATTTCCTTTTCCTCAGCTTTGCCCATAATCGACATCTGAAATAAAGAGATTATCGATAAATTGATCGTACACTATTCGTGTCATAGGTTACTTAGTTTTTTACTTAAAAATACTTTATTTACAAAATATTTTCGTGTTAATCATGGATTGTACACGACTAAAACTAATTAAATTAGTAACTGTTAACGACTCAAAGTAAAAAATGAAAATATTGCATACAAACATCAGTTTACCGACCTGTTCGGATCAAGTGGAAATTTGGCCAAAAATGCGTCAGTATTATAGTTAGTCTTCTTACACACCCACTACAAACTTCACATTTCCTTAAAGATTTGGCCCCCATTTAAATAACAGCTAAAGTTATTTTACCAATTACAATAAAATATAACCACGTATTTCCACGTTCACGACAATTCAAATGACGTTTGACGTTTTACTACCAATCATACCAACCTAAACAAAAGTAAGTATAATACGTCTATGTTAAAAGCAAGTATGGTATGTGCCACCAAAATGCAACAGCAGTCATTTTAATTCGATATGATTATTTTTATGCCTCAATGTTGGTAACAAGTACGTTCTTAATTTATCAAAGTATGGGGTGTCGATGGGCTGGTACCTACAACACAAGCCTTATCGAGCTTGAGCTTACTGTGGGACTAGGTCGATCTGTGTAAAATTTACTTATAAGTAATATCTATTTATTTATACAAATGTTTTAATGCTCCTTCCTGTTATAATATTTAAAAATTCGAAAAATCTAACAATATATGTATGTATTTTGAATAATGTTAATATGCAGAGAGGAAAATGGGGACTACGTTTGTATGGAAAGGCGGTTTCGGTCCTCCACTTTCGTCTTAAGCGATTCCTCCGTTAGGGTGAACTCGACCAATTAGGTACGCGACTCGCGTATCCGTTACGTTCACAGTTGATTGACGGATAAATAAAAGGAAAACAATAATATAATCTTATATTTATTTAAAAAAGGCAGTTCTGGATAGGAAAATCCAAAAACGATTTTTTTGCTCACGTACCTACCTAAATCCTCCAAAGTACTCGAAATATATGGTTTCCAGAGCAGCACATAACTTTAATCATAGAACTAAACTTATATACCTATACTCTGTATTCTGTATCTTTAGGTATTTAAATAATTTGTACATTTTCGGGTAGTTATAACATTTATTGATTAACCAACCAAATACAAAACCACATGGATCTGTCACTGAACGACCTGACTTGAACCTACATTATTTGATGATGTAATGTTTTCATCTAAATTAAATACCTAAATTTTTTTTATAACCTAAAGATACAGACATAGTGTAGGAGCCAGCATAAATGTAATATTGTTATAATTTTATTTCCGGAATAAAACATTTGTATTTATTTCTATTTTGTATTTGTAAAATGAAGGTATTACAGAGTACAGATACAAAGATTCACTTCGAAATCATCTTTATCGATAAAAACCTCTCGACCTCTTGTTTAAAAACATCACACATGCCGCCATTATCAATCTTATTACGAAATTGACCGAATTCACCCCATTTCACGTACCATAATAACCAGGTTGAAATTCTCATAAGTCGTTGCGTTATCAGCAGCTCTTATCTACGTTAATAAATATTAAGTACCTACACGGAAATTGTAGGGAGAGCGCAACGAATCGTCGAGATTGGATTCTTACATACATACAAAAACTGATGGCTTAATGACGTGAACGAGTTTAGTAGGCTTTCGTTAATTTATGAACAAAAGTCATAAGAGCAATGATTTGTTGAGATATCGTTACAGATACATCGTTCGTATTCTTCTTTATGTTATTTTTTGTTCTAATAAACATTTTTTGATCTAAATAAATATCATTGGACAATTTGACGCAGATCGACCTAGTCCCACAGTAAGCTCAATAAGGCTTATGTTGTGGGTTTTATAATATGAAGATATACATATATAATAACTATAAATACTAAAATACAAAGAAAACATCCATAACTCAGGAATAAATATTTGTGATGAATATTCAAATAAATGCCCTTACCAGGATTCGAACCCGGGAGCTCCTGCTTCGTAGGCAGTGTCACTACCGACTACTTAGGCTAGGAGCCCGTTGTATGAAATTTGTTTCTCGCTCCAATTCTTAAGGGTTCCACTGATTAACAGTCCGCCGGACGGTATCGGCCTGTCAGTTGTTCGGAACTGTCAAAATTTTGTTCTGACAGGCCGATACCATCCGGCGGACCGTTAATCAGTGGGCCCCTTTACAACAATCAAAATATCGAAATAAATCAAACGATAGCGATAAGCTAGGAGGCCGTTAAATAACTTTAAGCCCCCCCCCCACATCTAGCGTCTTTCGAGCGTCGGCGTCTACAACTCTATGGCCGCTGCTCGACGCAACGTCGACGCAACTGCGCAGCGACGTCATTTTCCATAGCGCTGACCAGACGCCGACAGACGCCGACGCTCGAAAGACGCTCGAGAGGGGGGGGCCTAAAAAGGGTTCCTATAGTCGACCCTAAAACCCCTCTTTACCTACATCAGGTAGATGCGTCACCACATTAACATTAAACCCATAACTTCTTGAAACCCGTATCAGTGAGGGATCTCATTGACGCGTTATCAGCAAAGCTCGGCCTCTGACTCAGGTCGGCCTACTTACAGTTGATAACACTGTACTGTGAAGTTGGTAGTCAATTTATTGATAACATTAAGTTATGGGCAATGAGTGTTGCATTTCTGCATCAGCATATGATATGTCGGCGGGCGATCGTAAGATCAGGTATATCTTGAAATTCCTAGGCATATATCTATTTAAGATTCCATTGTCATTTAGTTAGCTGTTGGATCTCCTTATGTAAATAAATAAATAAATATCGTGAAACGTAAAAATCTTCGACTCGTTCCCTGAGTCGACGGAGCCCCGCTAGCGGGGCTCCTATTTCTGGGCAGTTTGCCCTTCGGGCGTCTGAAGCAACCTAACGAACCTATCCTACCTATATATTGGTTTAATGTGACTATCGTCAAAACATTACACAGGAACATTACGATCTGCCTGATCTTACGATCGGCCGCCGACAGATATAACACGTGTTTTTGTGGAAAATAGGCAATAGCAGCTCAAACTTTTCCTCTGTGACTCACGCTAGACCGGGCCGGGCCCGGGCTGAGGCGTCCGACATAACATTTTCTATGACGGTTGACCGGTGATCACGTGGTGCTTTCCGGAGAAAACCCGGGCTCCGGCCCGATCTAGCGAGAGTCATCCTTTATTTTATTTTTGTTAGTAGTAGTAGAGTAAAATACTTTATTGTACAAAAAGGAACATAAAACATAAAAGAACACACATCATTAGTACAAAGGCGAACTTATCCCTTTCAGGGATCTCTTCCAGTTAACCCTTGAGCAGTTGAGTGAGAATTGGAGAACGGTATTAGACATAAAAGCAGCATTATTGTAAGCAAAACCGCATTTTTTCTAACATTGCTTGTCATTTCACATGCAATGGGGTTCTGATACAAATTTTCAGAAATATTTTCCATATCGCATTTAGTATCTCGGTACGCTCAAGATTTATTCATTGCTCTCTCTTGTTGCACCAGTAACTAAGTAATTTTGATAAAACTCAATAAATCTGATACTTGACCGACGAATTTAATTGTAGTCAATGACATGTCTTTAATGCTGTCACATCGTTGTCGCTCTAGATGTGACAAGGCTCGAAGCAGCTAGTGGTGGACAGATGAGGGATTAACGTCACGTGACCTATCGGGCTCGGTGCGAAGACCTGACAGGCTTAAGCTGCGGTGACGACACTAAATACCTAGGTATAGGCAGTATCTAATATCTATGTCCCCCAGTTTTCAGGCAAAACGAACTAGTGTTCATTAAGGACGATTCTTGTTACATTTAAGTCTGTAAGCCACCTTCAGAAGGCTGATTGATTCATAAAATTTCATGCCTTTATTATATTGCCTTAAGTAGAGAGGATTTGTATCACCAATGTGACTACCGAAAACTGAAACGATAAACAGTAATACTCGTAAATAGGGTTTGCAATCCGGATCCGAAATGTATGAAATTATCCGGATCTAGATCCGGATCCGCGGATCTTTCCATACATTTCAGATCCGTCGTGCAAACCCTGCTCGTAAATCAATACACACAGGGTCATTTTTGGACCGTTATTAGCCTTATTGTGCGAGGTGATAGGTAGGCCATACTGAACAACTTTTTCTATGGGACCAACTCCGAAATCACAAAATTTTTCTTGGCCGTTTCATACATTTTGGTCGAGTGGTACACGTTTTCTATGGGAAGGCCAAATTTTTTTTTCGGATTTATTGGTTGGTCGCATAGAATAAGTTGTTCAGTATGACTTACCTAATCACCTCGCACAATATGGCTAACGGTCCAAAAATGGCCCTGTATTCCAACAAATATTATTTATCCAGTCTGAAATGTATGCGAGTGCGAAAAGGGCCTTACCTCCTTTAGTCGTGGGATGCGTGGAGGTAGCAATTTGCGTTTTTTTAGTGTAATAGCTTATTTTCTCGACCCTGTTCCATTTTTTGCGTGGAATGCGACAGGTGGCTTTGGTTCTAAGCAAAATATATATACACCTTATAAAACAAAGTCCCCCGGCGCGTCTGTCTGTTTCTGTGCTTGTATGTTCGCGAAAAACTTAAAAACTCATGAACGGATCTTCATACGGTTTTCATCTATCAATAGAGTGATTCTTGAGGAAGGTTTAGGTGTATAATTTGTCAACCCGTGAGAAGCCGGGGCGGGACGCTAGTTAAAAATAAAGCTATTACGTTACGTGTAAATTTTATGTTATTTCAAATTTAGTAAAATGAACAATTTAATCATAATTAGAACATTAAGGAATGTTAACATTGACTTTTTATAATTAAGAATAAAAAATAATATTCTATCATTTTATTTATATAGCTTAATTTGACTAGAAGACCGATATTTCACGAATCTAAATCAATCAGCCAATAAGCACAATCATTCGATTTCTACATTATAATATTTGATTAACTAACACGCTAAAATTATTCATGGACAAATATTTGTTTTCTAAATTATGATACAATTATTAAAGTTATAAAAATTTACGACGTCTCGTCTATAAACTATGTCAGTTTATTTTAAAAGTTAAAACGTAATAATTTAGATATTTTATTACTTTTAACTGTCATCGCCTCTTTCTTAATGATCGTAGCCAATTTTAATATACAATTAATGTATCATCGCTTAACAAAAGTAATGAAAAAGATGAAAAAAAATGGCAGACATAGCCCTGACACATTTTAGTAAAAGATTTCGACAGGAGGAGTATTTTCAACTTGTTTTACTAAATAGATAGATATAGCTAAATACTTAAATACATAAATAACATCCATAACTGAGGAACAAATATTTGTGATGAACACACAAATAAATATTACCAGGTTTAGAACCCGGGACCTCCTGCTTCGTAGGTTGATATAATATTCAAAATAAACAATTCACAAACTCGCCGCAAGGTCCATAACTGTCAAGATCACGGAAGGGTTCCGTACAAAGGGTTCCGTACCTGTATGTACGGTCGGACCCCTAATGCTAATTCCTACGGATTTGCATGCAGCTGTCAAATTTGAGTCATAAAGTGTGAAATTGCGTAACGAGTACGTAGGCTGATTGCGGGGGGATATACGGGGTGTTAATTCGGACGGGGCAGAAAAAAATAAAGTTAGTACCTATTGTCAATTTACTACATATGTAGAATACAAATTTGTAGGCATAGCAGGTAGGCTTAGGGCCGCTTGCCCCACTTCCAAACCGGGTTTCAATAACTTTTTTGAAAATAACTTACTTAAATAAAATAGTATCAATGATTATCAAGTGGCCTTTGGTTAAGGAAAATAGCGTGAGAATACTGGAATAATTTAAAAAAAGTAAGATATTTAAAATTAACAAGAGAAAAAAAAAAGAATAATAAAGAAGATATTTTTTAAGCCCTTGGTTATGTGTGGGTTGGAAGGTTAATAGTTTTTTTCATAGTGTTTGTTTTTGAACGACTTTAAAAAAATCCTTGTTTAATATATTAGCACAGAATAAATAATAGTACTAGGTACAGAAGACTCACACTCTAACAAAACGCGTCTGTTACGATCAGGACAGATATGGCCGCTAGGTGGCGACAGAACCACGCGTGGCTTATGACTAGCTACCAAAATTGGTGTGGAACGGATGTACTTTTAGCTACCTGTAGCAAAGCGACGAAATCGCGGAGTGAGCCACGCCTGATATTAGTTGTAGATGTTTTCTTCTAGTTACTTTTAGCGTGCACCTTGCGTCACCTAAGCAAAATAAACTAATCACGCAGTCTCGTATGTAATTTCCCTCCGTGTGTTTATCGTAATAACACGTCACTTTAATGCAGGTGCGTCCGATAGAATATTTAGTTAAATAAATTAACAAAATGTTTGTCATGTTTATTAAACAACTGTGTCAGTGAGTTTGTAAACCCCAGCGAAGCAATAAAAGGGTTATTATATTATAATATATGCTTATGTGGGTAGGAACTTTTGAATTTGGTATGGCACCTAACACTCCTCACAGCGCCATTTTTTCAGTTATCTAGCTCGACTTCTTAGGCCCACTTGCACCGTCCCACTAACCCGGGGTTAAGCGGTTAAACCTGTCTTATGTGCAATAAAGTGTATACATACATACTTAAACCTGGAGTTATCATGGTTACCAGTACAATTTGACTCTGGGTTAACGGTTTAACCGGTTAACTCCGGGTTAGTAGGATGGTGCAAGTGCCGGTTAACAATCAGCCCCAAGGGGTTAAACCCATCGTCAAAAAGTGAAAATTTTGAAACTTCCCTAGGGCTTAAGTTTCCTACATGCCATTGCCACATCGGGTTTAAAATAACATAGTACCTAGGTACATACATATTTTATAATCACGCCTATTTCCCGGAGGGGTAATAGGCACTGTAGGCAGAGACCACGGATTTCCACTTGCTACGATCCTGACATACCTCTTTCGCTTACTTCACTTTCATAACATTCCTCATACACGCTTGCCGGTTTAGGGTGCTCTTGACCTGGCCTTTCTTCAGGATTTCCCCGATCTGATCAGAGAAAGTCCGCCGAGGTCTACCCCTTCCAACTCCAACTTCCACTTCTCTCTTATACACTCTCTTTGTTAGCCTTCTTTCACTCATTAACATACATCAGAGTTATGCTCTTTAATGTACGTATGTTATTTATTAAAACCTGAAATAAAATTCAAAAATAATATTAAACTCTTAGCACATGACATGTTTTGCTAAAAATGTTGATTTCAATAAACAGAACACACGGTTTCTAGAACATTCTCAAACGATATCACATCGGGGTTAAAATGCACATTGAGTTGATAGCAGCATCCACACAACTCAAAAAACCAGTATAAATCAGATCCCTGACTACTTGAACTCATTACTAAACCGAAGGCCAAGTTATACTGGACGATTTGTGCATTCAATAGCCAAATATGGAGGGGTCGCGACCCTCGCGTTTCTAAATTAAATGCAGCTACGTTATTAGGCTCATTATCTGTGCATGTGCAACTGGGCCGGGTGCATTGTTTGATTTTAGAATTTCGTGTCGAGTGGCTACAATATTTTGATAACGACCGAAAGTTTTTTATTGTAAACACTCTTAACTGGACATCGGGAACCATATATGTATCTGTATATACATTAAGGTCACGAATGGTGAGTGTTGACGATGTATAGTAGGTATTCCAACCTTCTCAACGTATCGTAATCGTGGAAAAAAACATGGAAGATCATGTCTAATATAATATAGGGACTACATAAATTACCGTACCAAATTATCTATGTTTCCAATTTTATTACGGATAATTGAAAAGCGTTTTTCGCTTGTTTTACCATCCAGAAATAGAAATTTCAAAGATGGCGGAATCTGTAGTACCTACTACCTGTTCGGGTCTTATCTCTGTTTTACCTGTAAAGTGTTTGCCGAATCAGCTTCTGATCTCTTCAGGTGTCCTATTTCCCGGGGCGAAGTCTGAGCTAGAAGTGGAGGTGTATTTGTCGAATAAATGTCTTTTATTTGATTTCTGGATTACAGATGTGTAGAAATCTTTATAAATTTAGATTTAAGATTTTAAATTTATAAATGAAACGTAATTAAAATAGTTTTTCTTTAATTTAGGCATGCCACAATGCGCTTGTGTTGTGAATAATGTCAAAAACTATCCCAGAACTTACATTCACACTCGCGCCAATAGATTGTACGGACAAAATGAGCGACATGACATCATTTAGATATAATTTTGATGTCAAAATGTAGTACCTACGTTCGAATTGGCTCGAAGGTTCTAATTCTAACGTAACCACAGCCCCGAGAAGATACCGGTGCAAGACACTCGACGGGACTTTTTCAAATAATACATACATCTTCATATATATGTCGCAGTAAGATAGATAAAGCCGTTATATAGTTATAACCCTAGGGATATAATTATATGTCGTAACATAGTTATACGAAAGCGATTCATTACTATCTTACTAGGAATATAACTATAATACGTCTTTAGTTTAGTGATATGGTTATATTACTGGATTAAGTTTAGTGAAATAATTGTAGGTAGGAGTGCGGCGGTGCGGAGGTATAGTTAATTAGTTATATCCCTAGGGATATAGTTATATGCCTTATAATACGTATTATAATCATATTCCTAGTAAGATAGTAATATCTTACTAGGTTATGGTATTTGACTAAACTAATGTGGTTAAATGGTTATAAATCTGCCAGGGAATCAAAGAAAACAGTAAGTATACCTATTCGTTTTTATTTTTATTACAAAATCAACTTTGTTGGTTGCAATTAGTTATAATACTTTTTAGCAATATTACGTAAAATATAATATATTATTATATTACTATCTCACTAGGAATATGATTATAATACGTACTATAGGTACGGCATATAACTATATCCCTAGGGATATAACTATACCTCCACCGTACCGCCGCACTCGTGAGGTACCTACAATTATTTCACTAAACTTAATCCAGTAATATAACTATATCACTAAACTAAAGACGTATTATAGTTATATTCCTAGTAAGATAGTAATGCACCGCTTTCGTATAACTATGTTACGACATATAATTATATCCCTAGGGTTATAACTATATCACGGCTTTATCTATCTTACTGCGACATATATATAATATAATCAACTGTTACATACTTAGGTACATGTTACCTGCTTTTAACGTATGTAGTTTGGTTTTTTTTTTCTTTCTTTTGAGCTTAGTTAACAACAAAACCCCGCGTGAACAGTGCGCCTAGCGGGATGTTTTGGAAACTCAAAATCCCATACAAATTTTCACTTAACGCAAACGTACGTCACGTCACGTCACGCTATCGAATCAAATTTTCACTAGGGGTACATCGAAACATCGGTCGGTACACATACAGATTACATATTAGAGATGCAACGGATAGTTGTTTGGCCGGATATCGGATACCGGATACTCGGCCTGACCATCGCCCGAATATCCGGTATCCGGCCGCGGAATATTCGGCCAGCGGAACTATACCTACATTTCGGTTTTACAGGTGCGCATTCTGCAGGTTTGACCTGTTTACTAGTGAACGTTCGCGCGGACACATTTCTAGGTTCGAAATGAGTGCGCGTGCAAGTCAGTGGAATGATTAAATTGTTTTAACCTAATAAACATGCAAGTACGATTAAGATCAAGACTGTTTCTTAAATCCAATTAGTTTACTCCGAAATCAAGCAATTTTACTATCCGGTATCCGGCCGGATAGTAGGTCACAATCCGGTATCCGGCCGGATATTAAATATTGGGCAGTTAGGCCGGATACCGGATAGTAACCGAATATCCGGTGCATCTCTATTACATATGCATTACACGCGATATAATCCGTTTAATAGTTATGTTTCATAAGTAACTGTCGCGGTAACCGAAGATTAGAATAACCTTCGTTGCAGGCGTGTCTCACTCCGCGATTTCGTCGCTTTGCTACAGGTAGATAAAAGTGCATCCGTTCGGCCCCAATTGTGGGGTTTGCCATAAGCCGCGCGTGGCGCTGTCGCCACCTAGCGGCCATATCTGTGCTGATCGTAACAGACGCGTTTTGTTAGAGAGTGAGTCTTCTGTACTTAGTACTATTATTTATTCTGTGATAATAATAGATATCATTTAACCTATCCCTTATCCTCAAGTCCTCATATAATATTTCCCGTCTAAGACTAAATTCGATTAGTGCCGCTATTTACAAACACTAACAGAGCGAAACCCCATTGTGTCCGGGCCGAGTCGAGCGTCGAACCGGCGACCTCCCACAATCGACGGATACCGAAACGTAATTAGCTAATTAGTTTTTGGTAATAAGTTGGCTCTTAATTCAATTGCGTATTTTGATTGACAAAGAAATCAAAGTTACAGTAATAGCGCAAGGCCAAGGGGCCGTCATAATTTAGTATACTACACCACACCTTATAAAACAAAGTCCCTGCCGCGTGTGTGTGTGTGTGTGTGTGTTTGTGTGTCGCGATAAACTCAAAAACTACTGAACGGATTTTCATGCAGTTTTCACCAATCAATAGAGTGATATATATGGTAAGGGCATTTATTTGTATGATGATACAGATATTGGTTCCTGAGTCATGGTTGTTTTCTATGTATTTAAGTATTTATATATTATATATATCGTTGTCTGAGTACCCACAACACAAGCTTTCTTGAGCTTACCGTGGGGCTCAGTCAATTTGTGTAAAAATGTCCTGTAATACCTTGGTAGTGCCCGTATTTACGACATTTAACATATTTTGATTGGGCGGCGACTAGGATCGTGTACTTTAAACAGTGTTGAAGATAGTGATGTTCTGTGAACATTCCGCCAGGTGGCCAAAGGTGTGTGTGTTTACATAAGACGTACCACACCATAAAAACGCATGTGAGACGTCACGCCCAAATGTACGGTCACATTATGCGTACAGTCGGCTTTTAAGGGTGTATTTCATTGTTTTCCTAGAGGGGCATAAAGGTATAGCGTAAATATCCCAATAATCGACAAGTTAAGACCCAAAATTCGACACCCTGTTGTCAACTTTACGAGTATTGCTATGATATTATGATTGAAAATGTCGAGTATTAGAGCTGTGTCGGGCACTGGAGCCTCTACGTTATGTTATTTCCCTGTCACTCGTAGCAGCAAGATAGTAGAAATAATCCAGCGTTCGGATACCTACCTATATGTAAAAAGTTCCTAATCCTTTCGCTGAAAACTTTCCGTTCCACGTTTCGCGGAATCCGGTCGTCGGACAACATCGTTAGGTGTATAATTAATTAACAATAAATTAAACTAGGTACTTATAAAAAACATCAACTCGATTTAAAAAATTAAAATAATTGGTTTTGTTCGTAGATTTGATGACAGCGAGCAAAAAACAACTATTGTACGCCTAATGTGAACGCGCCCTAAGCTTGTCAGTCGGCCATGTTTACTTTCGATGCGTACGCGCCGAAAGTTCACTGAGTCATACAATGTAAATAAAAACTAGTCCACTTTCAAAACGAAAAGCGCTAGTCATGACTAACACACAATAGAATAACTTACTCGTATTATTCATCACCAGAAAAGACGAAAAGAAATTAAAAAAAAAAAGTATTTTTACTTAAATTAAGTCAATTCTACATTACTCTTACTTAGGGCCTTTGCACCATCCCTCTAACCCGGGGTTAACCGGTTAAACCTGGAGTTACCATGGTTACTATTACAATTAGACACCGGGTTGACGGTTTAACCGCTTAACCCCGGGTTAATCGGGGTGCAAGTGGCTCAGTCGGTTAAGGGCAAACTGAAAGTTTTTGGAATAGAGAACATTTTCGAAATTAACATTATCTATAGCTTTAACATGCAGTTTATGAAATGAAAATAAGTAGGTTGATAACACTCAAATTTAATTATCTCGATAATACGGTAAACGCTTAATTAAATTACTACGGGACAAAATAAATTGTCACCACAGAACGGAAACAAAATGAAATAAACGCAATCAAACAAACTGTCAGAAGCATTCGATATTTAAATATGTAGCGACAATATTTCGTTTGCATAGATAGAATGGAAATTCGCTCGTTTATTCGGATTCGTATACACCATGACAGATAGAAATTTTATGCATGTTACAGAACCACAAATTTATTTTTGCCAGTGGATAAATTTGTAACTAAAGGTTTTAGAGTATCTTCGCCTTTCATAATACGAAAACAGCGCCGATCTGAGGTCCCCTCAAATAACTTTGTACCTTATAATTCTATAGAGCCCGGACCTTACCTGGTTTTTTGTTTTTTTTTTCAAACGCAGAGGCGTTTTTACTAATAGCACACGATTTTGGGTTTGTGCCGTGAAATTTTGACGAAATTGTTTACGCTTTAATATGCTGAACTATTTCAATTTCGATTTTTACAGTTAAGTCGAATTGTGCTATTTATCATTTATTATTCTGCGGTTGGAGATATCATAATATAATAAGTTAATAACATTGCATTGGAACGTACTTGGAATAGTTTTTGGGGGTCATCCATTAATTACATCACACGTTTAGGGGGAGGGAGGGGGTCAAGAAAATGTGACATATTGTGACATGGGGGAGGGGGGAGACACAAAGTTTGTGACGTCACTTTAACTTCATCAGTAACCGAAAAAAATTTTAAATTATTTTATTCGCTGTACATTTAAATAACAAGTTTTTAAAATGATAATCGTTTTTATTCCTTTATTTTCTCTCCTAAGCAGTTTTGGGTTATAAAATTAGTAATATTTATATCGTCAAAAATATTTTGATAAAATATTAATAATACTTAAGTACTTACTTAATTCGATTAGGCGATTTAAAAAATGTGACGTCACACCAGGGGGGAGGGGTTTGCCAAATGTGACCAAGTGTGACAAGGAGGGGGGGAGGGGTCAAAAAACCTAGAAATTCGTGTGACGTAATTAATGGATGACCCCTTGTTTGGGAAGAACATTTTTTATTACTGTTAGTGCAATAGCCAAGTTCATAAAAAAACACATTTATATTTAGAGGTACTTGATGTGAACAAGGTTATTTTAATACAGAATTAAATCAAATATCCTACTTTAAATAAAAAAATAAGTAACTAAATTCGATTTATACCTACCCCATTTCTGTCCCGTTAATTTTATCTAATTTTAAAAAAGAGAGCTTTTTGCTGGCAATTTATCTGTGGTGTCCAATATCACTTACATGGTCTTTTGTGTTCTCACCAAAACGCAGTTTGGCTGACCATTATTTCCAAAATCATTCATTTTATTTTAAGCTATAGTAGCTTCAACATAAGGCTGCTTAACCGTTAGATTTTTTTTTAAAGCTGGTGACCATAGATGTTAACGAGCTATTTTTTTTTGTTTTTTTCCCGCTTTAGGTTCGATTTACTGACTGATAGCGACCTTTAGTTTTTACACTACGGGGTAGTTTTTTGGGGGTGTTTTTTAGACAACAGACGGTTGAGTTTCGTTGTCAACCACGACATTAACCATGCTCAAACAAAGATATGTGGTTGTAGTTATGTGGATATGTCATCAAACAAACGAAGAATGTGTAAATCGTTATGTAAATTATGTTTCTTATTATTATCAGGTACAATATTATTTTTAAAATACCTTACAAATATAACTAGTTTTCTTTTGTTTTCTATGAATTATGAGAATTAAAAATATTGAGTAAACTTGATCAACATACAACAACACAACATAGAACATACCTACATAACAAAATAAACGCTCGAAAAATATGTATTGTATTATACGGAATAAAAATTTTTTTCGCAAATATTCGACGAAAAGTGCAGTTTTACCATACCTTAATGTAAGATCAGTCAAGTCCATTTAAATCATATTTGTTTACATACAAGCTCAAAGCAGGTAGATACTGTTTAGGAAATTAAAAAGCTTAAGTATTATCAAAGCTGTTTTTATAACACAATGTCATGACTAATTTATCTAATATCAATTTCACAACCCCATTAAAAACATTTAAAGATCATGGCTACATTAAGAAACGTAGTGTGGGCCCCGTCTATGCTCCTTACTTATACTAAAAAGTTGTATGAGCTTCATATATTAATGCTCTTACGACATTATGGAACTCGCTTAAAGCTCAGATGGAAGATAAGACGTATAATTGAAATCGTACGTACCGCTAGCTAATCATATAAAATCGGACGCCTAATAAAGATAACGATTTTGCCAGGAGTTAATTTACTTCGTGGCTTTTTTGCTTATTGATCGTATCGGAAATCTATTGAAGAATTTATAAAGATTAGAATTATTTTACTACTTATTTAAGTCGATTTTCCGGTGATTAAGTTTGTTTTGAGTATCGATATCGATCCAAAAAAAACAGTCATACTTCTGTGCCAGAAAATACCAAAATCCTGAAATAGGTATTATAGATACTCGGTAGTGTAGCAAGCCAAGTCACAAAAAAAACTGGTGATGCACCAGCCATATTTATGAGATGAGTTAATGTTTGTCAAGTTTGTTAGGTGAGTTTAAGACAAATCTGTTTATACAAAAGCTTAAACCACGTTTGAAACTTGATCCCTATCCCTACACAAAAGCGTTAATTGAAGATTGTACCAAACTTCGATATTCATAATAATAATAGGCCTCGGGACCGTAAGCCCGATGCGTTTACCTGTTTTTTTTATAACTTAAATTTGGAACGCCCGAGCGACAGAGACGGAAGATTCGGAAAGTAGAATCTCTGTCATGTTATGAAAACGAGCGATGCCATACCGAGGGCGACGCCACCAACAATGCACGACTGTTACTGGTTCTATGAACCGGCCGAATTAAAACTACACGGGCTATTTGGGGTGTAATCTTAATGCGAGCCTTTTCGCTTCGGCCGGGTTCACCCGAGCGGAGTCGGTGTGGCAACCATGCGCAGCGCATTCCACACCAATCCCGACGAACTTCACGCCAGTTGGGTCCCGACCGCCACCGACGTAGGACTGCTGCCGCTCGCTCCGGCAAAACTATCGTACAATAAAACAGAAACAAACTCAAAGTGTGTTAAAAGATTCCAAATTCGAATCTCAATTAAACACAGTGCTTATTAGTGATGGGAAGTGACCAGTGCATGGATTACGACGACGTACGATGACCGAAAGTTTAAGTTGGACGACCGAAAAAAGTTGTGGTCCTGTTGAGCACAAAAAATGCTCGTAGTGATGGCCTGATGGGATCGCAGTGTGGCCGAATCTGTGTAGTTAGTGATGTGAACTGTGATAAAAAAATTCGACAGTCACGTAGATGATTGTCTGTGTGTGTGATATATTTAGTTTATTAGTTACCAAAGAATCCTGATGATCTTATACATTAGCCTGTGTTTCATATTGATAGTTTTAGGTAAGTTTATTCATGAATAATAGTTATTGTGATGAATGCAACTGACACTTGAGTTATGTGCGGTTTTGATTAATTATTAATTTATGCAAGAGTACGTAATTGGCCTATTAAATCAACGGACGATGAATAATTGTTATTACGGCTATTTATTTGTAAAATAAAAGTATTTTTTAAACCGAAATAAATTTACAAAGATGGAATAAAACGTAGGACTTCGTAAACTTTGTAAAAAAAGTCAAGTGAATAATAAAATTGTTGATGAAAAGTTTAAAAAAAAATCGATCACTAGTAATGTTTAGCAATTTTTTTACGATAAAAAAAATTACTTTTCTAAAGATAAGTAGATAATAATCTCAAACATAATTAACTAAACAAGAATATAATATAAAGCTTGCACGCTTGCTTTACACGAAAATCACTTTCGTCTCCTAAACTAAACGCTAACTCAAATAACTGTTCCCCCGACGGTTGAACTTACCATAAACTATCAGTCCCGCCCCGACACAAGTAATTCGACTTTATGGGCCCCGTCAAATCCATGTTAATTAGGAACGGTATTAGATGTCACGGACCACACGCATTCCAAATTTAAAATAGATACACCAATTAACGACTCAAAGTCGACTTTAAGTTTGAGTCGTAAATCGCCGCTATTTTAAATTTCGAATTTTATGTAATGTTAACTGATTTGTGACAGAAATTTTAGGAGCGCACCTACTTAATATAATCATCACTCCGGCGAATTTCTTTAACGAGGAAAGTGTAATATCATTATAGAATTACGGAACTTGGCTCATTTTTACGGAAAATGTTATAAAAACAGAGATTTATTTTTACTTTATCATACCTGTTTTAATATTAAATCAACACAAGAAATCTTTTTTTTTTTAAATCAAGACATTCTAAGCTTCTTCACCTTTCTATGATATTTAAAGAGATAAGTATAATTGCGAACATTCTATCTAATTTCATAGTTTATTCATGTCACGAGTTTCCAGGCTTCTCAGAAATATAAAATTTCATTAAATTTGCACAGCAAAACAAAAATTTGTATAGTTAAAACATAACGTAAACCTCTAGTTTAAAAACACTGTAAAAACTAACAACCCCTTAAACTAGAGAGTTGTAAGACTCAATTTTATTTTTTACCTTTCTAATAGTCCTAAAAATAATTAGACGAAATAAACCAAAATAATAATAATATCGCACACCGTGACACCGCAACAATTTCAGAAAAAAAAACTGACTTTGACTGTATTGAAAATAAATTAATTTTCACCATGCATGATACAAAGCACCACAGGATTAATAGAGAAACGTAGACAGTTATATATAGACACAATTTCTATTTTTAAGCCTGTATAATACTATAAAGAGTAGGTAATTTGATTGTGACGTCACATGCTAGTGATTATAAATTCCATAGTAGCAATATCGTTTTGACAGTTCGAAAAGAGAAACTGATTTGACTAGTAGTCAAATACCCTATTATTTAAACATAGAGGTAGACAACAGGCTATATTCTCGCTAAAGAGTGATATCTTCTGGAGTTTCTAGACAACCTATATTGATTCTTTATTCTTTATTCAGGAAAACACAAAGTATAAGTTTACAGCTACAGCCAAGACACTTAAGTTACAGAGATTTAAAGAATAATCTGATATTAAGTAACATAGGTAGAGTTTTAAAAAATCCTAATACTTGATAAGAAATATTTTTAGTAATAAACATCACGTTTCGATGTTTTGCCGCCGGAGATCGTTCGTAATCTCATCCTCGTAAATTCACTATTTCCTTTAATTTACTGGACAGAAGCCAAAAATACGGACATTCCTAGACAACGCTGTAAGTTTTAGCGGAACGTACAATTTATGAATTGCCCTAATGATAAATGTGGAGGAAACGTTTTTACATGATTTATTTTGCATGGCATTTGCATGGTACGCTGGAAGTCTCGGAGAATTCATAGTGGCTGTCAGGAATGTCGCAAACGGTTTTTGTTTGAATACATTAATTATATAGAAAACTGTGTCGAGAATGTTATTCTTATAAGATTTAAAAAAACAATTCAATAATATAAAACTAAACGATATTCATCTTCATCATTGCATATCTACGTATTTTTCTGTCGACTTTTGACTAAATTTTTTTAGCGACTTGTGACAATTTTCTTAATCTCATAATGAAATTATTTACGTCTTAACTTAATAAGTAAATTCTTTTCTAAGATTAATTTTAAAACTTCGGTAATAAGCTAGTTTAGAAGTAAGGCAAACACGGCTACCTTTTCCACGGGAAAAATGCGAAAGCGCCTTTGCGAAAATGTCAGCTTATATATTTCTCTTCAGTAAAGTGAGGGTTATTATCTAAAGCATTTTAAAATGGTTAAACTTTTCAAAGTAAAAATATCACCTAAGTATAATTCTAAAGATCATTTATACGTGCGATCGGAAAGAATTTATCCTCTTGTCAGTCTTTGATAAGAATGATAAGGATCCTGACCGAATTTCCTTTAATCTTTTTGCATTTTCCAGTACAATTTTTCCTGCTCTCTACAGCGTAAACGAAATATGATCACACGATTTCTGATCACATTAAAGGTTGCACGCATTGACTACGTAATTTGTAAAATTTTCTCTATTCCAAAAACTTTCAGTCTGCCCTTGCCCGACTTAGAAATAGAATCGTGGAATATGTCAATCTTATTTACATCGAAGCCGTATCTCTGGAAACAGTGAACCCGAGACCGTAATTGGCAATATGGATACGATATGGAGAACGTAACCAGACCGTGTTATTTCGTTTACCGAATAACGTTTATATTTACAACTTGCGTAAATAACGTTTTATATATAATATTTAAACTTTCGCATTTTGAACACATACTCGTATTAACTCACATTTATAGACGGGTCTATCATGAAAATAAATACATAAAACAAAATAAAAATTAAATTCGCGATACTGAGTTAATAAACGTAGTTTTAAGGTAAATACTGGATTGAAAATATCGCAGTGTTTTAATGTTTTATGTTTTGGGGTAGCAAATTAATATCTACATATATCTATAGAAAAATGACGTCATGTTTATTTTGCTTTTGTCCGCTACTTAGTGAAATGATGATGATGATTATAAAAACTATCCTATATCCTTTCCCGGGCCTCAAACTATGCCTATACTTACTCGATTTCAACTAAATCAAACAAGACAGAGTTATTTTCTCATTTATAATAGGTATTAGTTTAGTAGGGTACTTAGTAAATCAATCCCTAAATACCTACTTATCTACCCAACCTATACATATCTTACGTACAACAATAAACTAAATTACAAATTATTCAAATAAAAAGTTATTCAAAATCGAATTTATCTTTTAGTAAGCTTTTGCCGAATAGTAAGTAAGATTTTCTTATCTATTTAGATAAAATATATGAGTTGCAATATTTCTAACCCATGTCTATCTTTAGACAGCTTTTAGACAGCCCGACTTAAAGAGATTAGATTTATAAAAAAAGAACGATTTGTAACCCTATAATTTATTTAACTGTGACATTGATAAAAATTCGCTCGACATTATTATAAAATTCACTTTTCTGCATTTAAAAGCACAACAATCGTATTAGCGCTTATCAAGTAAGTTTTTATAAGCTTTAAAATGATTGTTTTATGCTCATAAAAGCTAAATGCATAAAGTCAAAGCACTATCTTAATTTTATTACCGGGGCGTGCTTCGAAACGAGTAAAATTATGATCGAGTCAAAAACCAGCGACGCAAAATATGTTATCTTGGACCGATAATAAATCAATGGAGCACATTTTTAATCCCTTTTGGGCCGAGTTTGTGTTTAGAAAGTGCCCGATCCGAGGCCGTCCGAAGAAAACGTGACCGCACCACACGATTTTGGAGCTTCTTTTTTTTACCGTCTCATGTTTTTGTCAAAGTATTTTTAAATAGGTATGCGGTTTTTGCTTTGCCTTTGAAAATGATCTGGCATTTTTCGTTTGTCAGTTGTTATGTAAGTATTCATTGCTACTTTTCTAAAACGATTTGTATCTTTCGTGAAATCCAGTTGATTTCAAAACCCTTGAAATTATAACTGCATCGTTTTATTTTGTTCGCTTAATAGCATTTTAAATTTCATAATGTATCAATAGTACTCTATTAAATGAGATTATACAATAAAAAAAACACTGAGCGCATTACGTATTTTATGTAAGACGATTAACACGATTCAAAGATGTAACTTAGTTGCATTCACGCGACTGCTAGCGCCATCTGTCGGCGAGTAGCGAAACTTCCCGCCCGTAACAACCGCGTCTTCAATGAACCTTTAAGAAATACTTGACCTTTTTGATGCTTTGCTTGATTAAGTCCTTTTAAATAAAATTCCCTTTAATATGCCTCTTGAAGTTTTCTGTTCGTGATGGATTATTAAATTTCTCTTAAGGAGTTGAAATCTTTTTTATGGTTTTGAGTTTTTTAAATGAATTCAAATGTCAGTTCTTTGTCTGATATTGCTATAGCATGTGTTATTAATGATTGCGAAGTGATGTATTCAGACATTGATTGAAGTTATGTGGCCGCTTAGAGGAGGTAGGTATACAGGGTGGCCAAAAAAGTTTCATACATTTTGGCCGTTCCATTTTCTACGGGAGAGAAATTATTTTTCCGCGATTTCGGGGTTGGTGTCATTGTAAAAGTTGCTCAGAATAATCCCAAAACATCACTGGCAACGAGAAAGCACTTATTTGTCGGCCACCGTGTTTATTATACTTCACCCAGGGGGCCGATTTTTGACCGCTCGATTTCGTGTATTTCGTTCAATAATATCTCCAGTACCCGGCATTTCAATTCTACTAATAGAATTGAAAACGAGTGGCCATACCACTCGATTCCAAATTTTTATCGCTCGTATTTCAACAATTACCATTTCGCTGTTTTCCACCGATTTTTGAGTGACGAAATCGAACGCTCGAAATTCAAAATTCGGCCCCCTGTACTACCTTATGTAAAAATGGGAATTTGTAAGTAGATCATAAAAAATCGAAGTTAAACTTCGGACTTTAATACTTCAAATACCCACGGTTAAAAATGTACCGTATTTTTCTGAAAAATGCTAATTTGGTAAAAAACGGGAAACTCTTCTCCCCCAGGACAAGGGACAGGCATGTTAATGTGGCTGTCAAAAGTTTTTTTTTGCCGCCATATGGTGGAACTTTGTTGACATTGTTGTAGGGTTTATCGGGAGTTAACGTTTTATACTTGTTTGAAAAAACATGACGGGCATATTTGGAAAGTTTGGACGGGTGTCGTGAAAACGGACAAATGTTTAGTTTTATGAGACTTTTGATACCTATGTCCTTGTGAAATCAACTTTTATTTGGTAATAAATGTAACTGAATAATAAAACCTATAATCCTGTTATTTAACCTCCTTATTAAAGGGGCAATTCAAATCGAATTTTGAACTATAGTAGAAAAAAAGAGGTTACAAACAAAACGGCACAAATGACTACAACATAGGCGTCTAATGTTACATTTACTTACCGTTTTCGAGAATCAAATACCTACCACTATTTTAAACGTTCCAAGAAATTGACATCAAGTACCTACTTAATACTTTCCACAATGTGGAATATTATTTAAGAACCAAAGTAGTACAATACACACAGGTACCTTTCATGTATTAAATCCCAACTTTTTTTTATAGCACAGGCCGTTTTAAAGTAATAAAAAACTAGTGAAGAAAAAACTCCAAAACAGTCGATTTGTGTAATAATCAAATCAACGCCAGTGTCGTAAAGTTTTTCTACTGTTACAGGCCACCAAATTGAATTAAGATGAGTAACAACTACTTGCTTCATCGTAAAAATTTAATTACCGCTGATATTTCTCAGTTTTATATCGGCACGTTTTAAGTTTTTTATGGGCATGGCTGTATTTTTTTACAGCCAATTTAGCTGTGCATTTATTAGCCTTTTGACCGTTTGCGTTTTACTAACGATTGATATTATTATGGCTGTGCATTGTATTGTTTTGTGTGTGAATTATTAACCGTTGCATTGTGGCGCCACCTATTGGCGAGTAGCGAAACTATTAAACAATAGTCTGTTAAAGTTTCAGTATTTATAAAATACAATTATTTATATTGTTTTATCGACCTTCAATAATGTATGCAAGGTATGCTTTTGTGTTGTTATTCTTCAACCTACAGTGTTATAGTTCTGTGTTACGCATTTCCGAGAAGTTTATAGTTTACCTTCCCGTGATAGATTCCGTGTCTGTTTATTGTTTAACGTTAACGAGCTGTTTACAGTTAACCCTAGTTGAGCCGTTAAACGTGGCTTGTTTAACCTAACCTTACAACTTTCAAATAAACATCGGTTAAATAAACCGACACTTACCGGTCTAGGCCGAAAAAACGCTTCCGCTCCGAAAATAGTTGGGTTTACTGTAGGGTTCGCTTTTACTTTTAATTATTTGTAATTTATTGTGTGTCTATACACACTTAGACGTGTGTGGAATGAAATGTTCAAATATAACTTATAGGAATACTTACAAGTACATTAATGAATAATATGTGACGTCCCACGGGTAAAGGTACCTTATGGCGGTTGGCGCTTACGCTATTATTAACGCCGCTCCAATATTTTTGCGGCGCTATGCGACGTAAGCGCCATCCGCTACAAGGTACCTTTTACCGTGGAACGTCACATATTTTAACTTTTATATTATAAGTAGGTATATTAATTAGTATCGTTCGAAAATATGCTCTTGACCAAATCTCCTTATTTGCCAGATTTATCGGTATATGACCTATAATTGATAAATAAAATACTTATTGTAAGAATGAGTCAGGAATTGTGTTCAACTTTATTTGAAAGTACATATAGGTAGGTATATGTAGGTAATTCTAGGCATATCCTCATCTAGTAGCCTTGATTAGACACCCTTGATATAATACTCGTATAAACGTTTAAAAAACGATTTAACTAGTAAACGCTATATTGAACATTCTTATATAGTGTTAAACCGACCGTTTTATAGTATTAAAAGTTAAAATATAATATAAAAGTACTAACTAGACGGTTGTTAGTACTTTCATATTGTATTTTATCACTCTTTCACCGAATCAGTTAAACTTAGTCTTGTTTATAGCGGCCTAAAATATATTCGTGACATGTTTCATTTAATATTCCTCATATAGTAACGGAAGCGATATCCACCCTAACAATACGTCACCGGTACACTGAGGCCATTTATAACTCTTTAAAACCACTTTCCTGGCCTGCATGCCAAAATATTTTTATCGCCTCTTCGAATGTTTATTGCACTTTACGATCATTTTAACCGTTTCATACCGCTTTTAGTATGTTATGTTACATGTTTTAAATCCCGTGAAGTTCTGAGAAACGGATTTATTCGTGTTTCTTTGGTATAGAGAAATATTATGTTTTTAGTTTTTTTTTATTTATCTTTGCTAGTAAAATAATATTTGCTCGCTCAAAGCACATTCAAAGGAACTTGGAAAATCCTTAGACATAATGCCCTGCATAAACATTGTATTATTTACAAGTACAAACGGATAAGATATCAATGTGATATGCGATTATATTGTTTAGGATTTTATTAAAATAACAGAAGATTTAATTATGATGACAACAAAGAAAGCTTGAATTTAATAAAAATATTATTGCAATATTTTTGTTGCTGAGACGCAATTTTTTTAGAGATATTGTATTTTAAAAGCCCGCATTGACGAACATGCTTTTTGTACCACATTAAATATATAGGTACTTATCTAATCCATACTATAATTTTATTAGTTTAAGAGGTTTTATTTTAATATTAATATTCGTATAATTCTGTTTAGACCTCTCAAACATATCAACATACGGCGATTGTATATTGAATCATTGTTGTAGCTCAATATCTCTCGTATAAATATTTGTGATCATCAAAAGTTATACCTTTAAAACTTTCTCGTATTAACGAAATATTCTCGACAAAAAATATCAACCCTCTCTAAGGGGGAAATGCCCAAAGTTGAACCATTGTGTAGTCAAGACGGATTCCAATTGCTCACAGAGAGGTCAGAGAGAGGCGAGTTGAACGCTCGAAATAATTAATTTTGATCCCAGGCCAGAAGTATAATACTCTAGACATTTATTAAAACAGATATTAAATAACAAAATAAATAAATCATAAATCTAGTATAATACTTATACAAACAACGTTGATTTCTTTAATATCTCATATTTCTATTGTTATTGTACACCATAATTCCATCGAGCGACGCGTATTCCTGTTTGCCACCATCATTGTATTATTAAATAAATTTTATTTTGACGGAAAAAGTTTATGATGATGACAATTGTCACAATATTTAAAAGAATTGTAATTATTGACAGGAAATGAGTTCTGCGTCGGAATTTCGTGACTATTGTCGTGTTTCTTGTGACAGTTGTCTGAGTTGTCATTAGCTTCGCAAAATAAGTAGGTACTTATTTATTAGCGATATAATGGAGTTATTTTTTTAATTTAAATTTTGATGGCAAACAATCACACCGCCTGTCCGATGGTATTTTCCCGACTGAACATTCATTTGGAATACTCCAGAACATTGGGTTATCATCAAATTGGAACTCGCGGAGTTGACGAAACTCCGAAATTACTAAGTTCATAATAGGACCCCGCTGATAAGATTCAGGGTATTTTGATTAAGGCCACAAAGGGTCACATGCGTGTAATATTGTATTCGGACGTGATATGACAATGGTACGAGTATGATAGCATTTGCCAATCAAGACGGATTCAGAATGTTGTAACTATGTACTTATCGTTATATTTGAATTGGGAAATACAGTTTTAAACCTACAAAATAAGTAGCTAATTATAAAATTAATCCTTTAAGTGGCTTAATTTAAACATATTTGACGAGATATAAAAATAAAATTTGCTAACAGCACGTATTCATTAATATAATTAGTATAATTACCAATAATTAACATTTTTAACTTGTTTTAGGAATTCATGGCAGTATTTCATCCTATTTTTATGATATTGAATAATAAAAATGTTCTGTTCCAAAGTGTTCTGTTGCGCAGGATCGGGACAGGTGGCACGCTCTCGTTTCGGAGGCCAAGATTCTCTTTGGATCGCTGAGCCAAAATAGTTAGTTAGTCCTGTTCTAAATTTGATTTTCTTCGCAACAAGGGTAAATTCAACAGCTAAAAATCGGAACGTCCCGAAAAATGCAACACACCTGGTCAGTTGGTCACCCTACTTAAACTATCACTGACCGCCATTTTAAAAACGAATTTTATTTCCGTTATCCTGATCCATTACGAACTTACTACGTTCCGTTTGAAACCACATTCTAGTTATCTACCGCACTTAACCGGGCCCTTTTCTCAAAACAGCCCGTTTTATTCGAAAACTACTGTCGCTTAAGACCGTATGTGTGTGAGCGGGACGGAGCCATTAGCGCTATCTTCCCGACTCCCTCTATGGAGTGTGGAGTTTATTAACACTCAAACAATAATCTAGACTTAGGTACTTAAGCTTAGGTTCTGAGCTGGCAGTGCATAAAAGGCTTTTTAGGGAGATAATAGCTTTTGAACTGTATTGTTCATATATGGTTTGATCATGAGATAGGAAGATGCAATAGTAATGCGATGCGAATGCCTGCCTTAGTTAATGGGCAACGTACGCCGCCACCATACACTCATTTTAAAACGGCATTCAGGAATAACATGACGCTCTGGGCTGATTTAGACGGTGCGCGTAATCGCATGCGATTTTAGATACATTGCGGACTGTTGGTTACGTCTAATTCAACCGACCGATCAAAAACCGGTCAATGACACTCAATAAATCATATTAAAAAAACTTGTATTTCAAAAAACGGAGAAACAGAATATTTTACCGCTTGATAGGAAGTTAGTAACCTAGTATTTCGCTACTCGACGACAGATGGCGTTTGCTGTCAACAAGTTGTTGTATGTTTACTGAATAGGAATGAAGCTTTTTCGTTGCATATTAAAAAAACATGACATTAAGAAATATAATTTTATGTAAAGTATTTTCTTTAAAAAGGCGCTAAGAAATAATACATTTAATTTAAGTGATGTTCTAAAAATTTATAAACGGTTTCGCTTAAAGTAAGATATTTAAAAACCAATCACCAAACTTCTCACAATAATTTCACCCTGGATGTACCTACGAGTTTAGTATAGATAGATAGAAATAGTTATTTACGATACAAGTGCGAAAAATAGGAAATTCGAAACGAGTAGCGATAAATTCAAACACGACCGAAGGGAGTGTTTTAATTCGACACGAGTTGCGAATTACCTATTCACACGTGTATCGTACAACGTTTTACAGTACATATGGCCCTTTAAACTTTTGAGAACGCACGAAAAGTGCTATTTTACGCACTAGTGCGGAAAAATAGGACCATATGTACTGTAAACTCTTTATTGCACACTTCAATAAAAGATACAGTTTCTGGACAAAAGAATTGATTAAAGATAGAGGCAGACAACGGGCAAGTAGGTATATACCAAGTCCTACCATTAAGTACCTAATACATTACGTGCCCTTAAAAATAACCTTTTCCTTATATTCTTAAAGATAATTGTCATTCTTTCTCCGAGTGCCACTTAAGTTGCCCATTTAGAGAAAAAAGGGCCCTTTATGTTTGACAAGAACCGTGTTTTGAGGTCGAAAAGTGCCCTGGCGTTATCGACCGCTTGACCGTTTAAACGTCCAACAACGCTTGTTGACGACGACTTTAGTCGTCAGTGTTTAAGTTAGTGTTATTTAGCTACATGCTTTCGTTTACTACTTCTTTTTAGGGTTTGTATCGAAAAGGTCAAAAATAGTATTTGACTGAAGTTCCGGTTTCAGCAAAAATCATGTTGCGGCCGAAGGTTCGGTTAATCGGTTTCGGCAAAAAAACTGCCGAACCTTTCGATCACGCCGAAACTGTATTTTCGGTAGTGTCCGGCTGAAGGGTCGGTTTTGGTCGAAAAATGTTTCATCTCAATTGTTTTAGCGGTCTAAGTGTGAAGTGGTAACCAGGCAGACACAGTTTTGCATTTATAATATCAGTGGGGATATACAATGAGATAATACTTACCCTATAAACACCCTACTCTCAAAATCGATTTAGATTCCAAGACATGAATAAAACAGTTGAACCACGCCTCATAAGGACTCATAAATAGCTAAACTAAGCTCTGCCCTTGACCTATCCCATCTCGAAAGGGCTTAAGAGCCACGAAACCCTTAAACTCATATATCCTTTACGAAGGATATGCGTCTCCGAAGCCATTAAATATTTATAGGAAAGTAAGAGACGAAAAAAGGTGGAAAAACTGCCAATGTATTGCCAAAGGAGCCAGACCCCGTAATAGTGTAGCCAGCCGCCATTTTGAATTGACCCACAGATGTCGTCCATAATTATTTTCCATCGTCTTTTCACGAAAACGTACGAACGTGTCTTGTCTACAGTCAGTCTTGGTACAAAAAGTACTGAGGTCGACTGAAATAGCATGACAAATACGAACGTATCCGAGAAAATATACAAATTATGCACTACATCTGTAATCATACTCTTCACATCGGACTAGAACATCCAACATCGGACGAATCTTAAATCCCGGTATTGATCCGAACCGACATTGGCCCTCAATACCGGATGACAAGATGAATTCGAACCAGTGAAATTGTCATGTTTTAAATTTTTCGTTCGTATTTGTCATGCTACTTCAGTGTCACCGAGACTGACTGATATAGCAAGACACTTTCGTACGTATCCGGGAAAATACGATAGAAAATATTTATGCACTACTTCTGTAGTGACTGAGTCTATGACTCGCGCTAGTTTTGTAAGCGAATGGAATGACATACGGAAATCTTTATAAGAATGTCTTGGTTTTTTATTGCTTGAGATTTTGCGTATGAAAGCACTTTGGCCTTTGCACGTTTTGTTTCTGGTATTTGAAACAGTCTTGAATTAACCCTTTGAAATTCGAGAACTCTCGAAAGGCTCGGAACCGGTTTTTTCTTCATACAAAAATACCGGTATTATTACGTTCTTTTTCGTTCTTTGGTTTATTATTTCGTTTTTAATGGGACAATCTAATACAGTGAAACTTGGTTAAGTGGGACCTGGATAAGTGAGAAACCTCCCGACACTCTAACCGCAATAGAATTTTTCCTCGAGTAATTCTCCACAAAGTTTTTATTTATCAGTTCGCGGCGGTTAAGAGGTTAAAGACTGTGATAAACGAAAATAGCGACAGAAACAATCTCAAAAACATAATTATGTCGCTGTCCCTTGGCTACGTAAATTATGCAGCAAAGATATTATGTTTCGCCTACGGTGTTCCCAGAAAATGGGTCACTTTTAACAAGTCCAGTTAATAAAGTATCCGTAACCTGACACTAAATAGGACCACACATCGACTAGTATAAGGGTTCCGTCACACAGGCGCGTTTTCCGGGCAGGACGTGAGCGTTTTATATGTAATGGCTCTTCTACACGATGGGCCAACGCCGGCCACTCCAAGGGACGCATTTATTCGTTAGAGGGAGCAAGTGATATTGCTATCTCATTCTACCGCATGGCTGCGTCCCTTGGAGTGGCCGGCGCTGGCCCAACGTGTAGAGGAGCCATAAAAGCGGCGAGCCCTGTTCACGTCCTGCTCGGAAAACGCGCCTGTGTGACGAAGCCTTAAGAGTCCCGCCCAAGCTCGGTTCTCCATACAAACGTAGTTAAGGATGACTCACGTAAGACTAAGCCGTGTCCGGGCCTTTCGGAGCTTACTTTTCTATGACATGACAGGCGATCACGTGATGCTTTCCATAGAAAATGATGCGTCGGAAGCTCCGGCCTGGACACGGTCCGGTCTAACGTGAATCATCCTTTATGCTCTCATTTTGATATGACTAGCTAGATTGCTCTGAAACTTTGTATTTACAATAGGATAAGGTATAGCTAGACCTGTAATTAGTCAATGTAGCTTCAGATACCATAGTTAAAAAAATACAGCGAATTTCGGTTTTTCATACAAAACTTGTTTTTGCTCTATTTCGTTTGTTTTATAAACTGGAGCTTTATAAACTAATTACAGAACTTGATATACCTCATGTCACTGTATGTGCAAAGTTTATTACAATCCAACACGTAGTCAAAATGAGACCGTAACTTAGTTTGTATGGGAAGGTGAAATTCGGCCGAGCTTGCTGGGGAATCTTTAAGTACCGTCTTTACCATAAGGGCACACGGGGCCCGTGCCCAGGGCCCCATCGTCAGGGGGCCCGTGCCCAGGGCCCCATCGTCAGGGGGCCCCGAAGAACAGACAGTAATATTTGATTGCCCATCATATATAAATAGATCATATAAAAAAAAATTTGTTTAATTAGCTGCCTTTACTTTCTAAAAGGGCCCCAAATTCTTATGTTCTCAAGGGCCCCAGCATAGTCTAACAATAAGACGGCCCTGCCGGCTTAGCCAAGGTGACGATCGCTATCTCTCTTCCTTATTAGTGTGGCAGTGACAGTTGCGTTTCGATCGCTACGGAGTGTAACGCTACGTCTTACGTAGGCGAACAACGCGCGAACGCGGCGCGGCGCGGCGCGGCGAAATCAATCCTTTGATGCCCATAGAAGTGTCCTACGTAAGCGATCTCGTTGCGAACGCGGTGCGGCGCGATTTGCACGCGAATGTCAGGCGGCGCGGCGCGGCGCGGCGCGGCGGCGGCCGCTTTCGCCGCGCCGCGCCGCGCCGCGTTCGCGCTTTGTTCGCCTACGTAAGACGTAGCGTAAGCGATTGGCATGTTGGCTACGCGGCCTGGGACTAAAACATAACCCTTACATCATCAGTCGGCAAACGGCTGATTGAATAGGGGAGAAAAAAAACGGAACTCCTCAATTAGTGTGGCCAGACTTGCAATTGACATAATTGAAAATGAATGGTGGACCGTGAACTTTGCTTTCTTCGTTTTAAACATTGTGAGCCCTTGGTATTCATTTAATGTTGCGTACAGTGTAATTTTGTATCATATTTAAAAAATAATAAAAAAATACTTTAGGAACCCTTATTGGGTAACGTTACCACGACAAGTAGGTACTTAAGTACATATATCTAAATTAGGGGTATGCAGCTCAGGCGTAAGTAAAATTAGTAGTAGTAGTAGTAGTAGTAGTAGTAGTAGTAGTAGTAGTAGTAGTAGTAAAACACTTTATTGTACAAAAAACAAAACAAAACAGGAAAAATAACATTCATCATTAGTACAAAGGCGAACTTATCCCTTTAAGGGATCTCTTCCAGTTAACCTTTGAGCAATTGAGGGAAAATTTATGTTTTGTTTAAAAATTATATATAGTCTGCGTTTTTCTATAGTTCGTTTTTTTAGCATTAGAAAGAATTTGCAAGAAGGTAAGCGATCTTGACATGTCTTTTAATTGAAAAACGCTATTTAAAAATCAAAAACTATTACTTATGAAAGCAGAACAATATATATGATCGTATTAGATTTCATAATTGTTAAAATTTGCCGTAACTCATTTTTAAAATGTGTTTTTCAATTAAAAGACACATCAAGATTGTTTACCTTATTTCTAATGCTAAAAAAAACGAAGTACAAGATGTGCTGGTCGCTAGATTTTTAATAAAACTGGTTATATGATAGGTAATGACAGTACAGTAACTTTGCCTTTTTCTATACAATTTCTAGTTTATAAAACCAGAGAATTAAAAAAACCGGGAAAGTGCGAGTCGGACTCGCGCACGAAGGGTTCCGTACCATAAAGCAAAAAAAAAAAAGGAAAAATGCAAAATGAAAACGGTCACCCATCCAAGTACTGACCACGCCCGACGTTGCTTAACTTTGGTCAAAAATCACGTTTGCTGTATGGGAGCCCCACTTAAATCTTTATTTTATTCTGTTTTTAGTATTTGTTGTTATAGCGGCAACAGAAATACATCATCTGTGAAAATTTCAACTGTCTAGCTATCACGGTTCGTGAGATACAGCCTGGTGACAGACAGACGGACGGACGGACGGACGGACAGCGAAGTCTTAGTAATAGGGTCCCGTTTTACCCTTTGGGTACGGAACCCTAAAAAAGTGTCTAACTTCGTTTTATTACTGAAACCACAAATCGAGGTATTGATGATTCACCGATGGCTGATTACTAAAGCTCCTACCTACCGCTGATGAGTCGAACTATCATGGTGTTATCACACTTAGGCCCACTTGCACCATTCCACTAACCCGGGGTTAACCGGTTAAACCTGGAGTTGCCATGGTTTCCAGTACAATTAGTCACTGGATTAACGGTTTAACCGCTTAACCCCGAGTTAGTGGGGCGCTTCTTAGGGCCACTTGCGCGATCCAGGGTTAGCCAAATAACTTGGAGTTACCGTCAAGAAAATGTGACATGTTGTGACACGGGGAGGGGGGCGTCACAAACTTTGTGACGTCACTTTAACTTATTTGAAATTATTTAATTCGCTGTACATACAGTGAAATAACATTTTTTTCGAAGGATTATCATTTTTATTCGTTTAATTTGCTTCCCTAATCAGTTTTGGGTTATAAAATTACTAATATTTCTTTTTTCAAAAATATTAATAATAGGTACTTTCAAAAATATTAATAATAGGGAAAAAATGTGACGTCACACCAGGGGAGGGGTTTGCCAAATGTGACCAAGTGTGACAATGAAAGGGAGAGGGGTCAAAAAACCTAAAAAATCGTGTGATGTAATTAATGATGCCCTCTTATTGTACTAGGTGGTTAGAGTATTCGACTCTGTATGCATTCGGAGGAACACAAATCGATGCTAACCGCAGATTTATACCTGAGTCATATTGACGGGCCTGCGAATTGAGTTTTTACCTGCTACCTACATTAGCAGGGAATTTACGGAGAAACGGGTTTCTAGCACAAAGGAGGTTTCCCACAAAGATACTTTTGTATAGTAAGCGAGAACATGAACCCTTTGTAAAACTAAGATACCTATAACTTGCCGCAAAACTAAGCTAGTCAGGTCATAATGCCATCTCCTTTACCCTCGTTCAGATTAACCAAGAGTGTTAGATACTATTGTCGTATGCAAGGCTCGGAACCGGTTTTTTTTTTTTTAAATCCCGAAATAGCACCATATTTTTTATTATTTTATGCTTTTTACGTAGGACTGAATCATGTATTTAGGTAACAGCTTCGTATTATTAGATTGTCCCATTAAAAATGGAATAATAAACCAAAGAACGAAAACGAACTTAGTAATACCGGTATTTTTTGTATGAAGATAAAACCGGTTCCGAGCCTTGGTCATATGTTGATAATATAGAAAAAACTCATGACCGTAACGTTTTCCCATCATATTTGAGGAGCACTCAAAGCTTTTCATGGAACATTTCAATGTTTTTGTGCTCAAAATAAAACAAAACATATTCCTGTTCCGAAACGGAATAAGGGATAATAATGGAACACTCCTAATTACATTTCCACGTGGATTGAAATGGAATCTCATCTTATTTCTGCCACGGAGCGTGATTCCATTAGCTAAAATGTATCGGCATCGCTTACACACATTCCAAACGATTTTTAAGACCGACTGATTCTTGAGCGGACCAGAAATTTGAAGACCTCTCTCTCAATCAAAACAACAAAAATCAGTCGTAACCCGTCATATGTACTTGCGTATTTTCTTTTCCGCCCCACCTCGAAAATACATAGGCAAAAAAAAACCACTACCAAAAGTAGTGGATGAAAACCACAATGAAAACATTAACGATGATCAACTCTGGCTAACGTGGGATTCGAACCCACATCTTTGGATTGCCGGTAGAATTCCGTGAGTTGAACCGAATTATTTTTTGGTTATTATGACTCACGGCAGTTTTAATACCATACTCGTACTTATTCGAACTCACCAAACCATCAAGAATACCAAAGAAACAGAGATTAGACTTAAGGTTTGTTAATTTTGCGCGTAGCCTCTACTCTACTAATTTGGTCTTAGAGAACCCCTTTTCATTCGATATCGTGACGAGCGTTCGCGTTTGCGTTATCCTCTAGCCGCCCATACGTCAAACAATGCCAAGCAAAATGAAATTTTATATTGTCGACACAGAGTTCAAATTAGAATGGAAAAGGAGACCTTTTTATAGGTCTCTGGGCGGCTAGAAGATATTTCTATTTTTATATGGGATTTTGAAAAGCGCGCCAAGCGGGACATATTCGATTGAGTTTCCAATTACATTTAACGCAAACGCGTACCGTTCAAGTACAAAACTTTGCTATTTAACATAACTTTGCCCACCGCGTCACAATTCAGTAAAAGAGAAATACTGTAACTTAAAAGTTGTTAGTTGGAAGGTGTATTTGTAACTACTTTTAAATTATTCCGCTTTTACTGAAATGTGACGCGGTGGGCAAAGTTATGTTAAAGGGCAAAGTTTTATAATTTTACGGTTCGACTTCACGCTATCAAATGAAATTTACACCAGGGGTACAGAACCTTTGTACATCATTTTACACTGGTTTTTTTTTGGGAACAATTCCCTCAAGCTCTCGAAACCGATGAAATAATACCAGAGCAGCAGACGTTAGACACCTCCATTGTTACGCTTCCTTTTGTAATAAAGCCTTCTCGGAAACCTGTAATGCAGGTATTCGCAGTTACGCAGACATATAATAAGATCACGCAAACTCTTTGCGCGCTTACCATATCAGCTCAGTTGAGTAACTATAATTTATAGGGCCTAAAAATAATTTTATTCTTCCCTAGAAAATCAATTTTCCTACAGCTTCCCATAACATCGAAGTTATTTACTTACTTATTAGGTACTTGGCTGGCGCGATCAGTGTTGCCAACTTGGCATAAATGATGCCAGATCTGGCATATGTTCACCCGCTTTGGCACCAAAATTTTACATTTAGCATCTGGCATATTTTTTAGCATAATTTAGTCTAAGCCAAATTTGCACCAACTTGGCAGCAACAACATGCGCCATCGCCTTATGTGGTTCATATTTTCATATGAATTTTGATTTTTGTGGACGGATGGACGTCAACGGACTATATAAAGTTGGTCAAGCAGATCTTGTCAGTAGAAAAAGGCGGTAATTTTGAAAAATGTATGTGTTTTAAGTGTCTAATTTCAAGTGATATAATAGCATTTTTTTAGCATAGGTGTTTCAAAAATCTTTGGCATAATTTTGGCATAATCTAGAACATTGGTCTAGCATATTTTCAAAATCCGAGTTGGCAACACTGGGCGCGATGACCCAATATACTCGCAAGTCTTGGCCTCCAACACAAGAGCACGCCACTTTGTCAAAATCTCTGATAACGTTCATCGGTCTTTATAATATTCCTTCAACTATACTTATACTTAGTTTTTTTGTATTAGACTAAGGGTAAACAATGTTGAGCTGTCTTTTTAAAAATATTAACTATTATGTCTAAGTACCCACAACACAAGCCTTCATGGGCTTACCGTGGGGCTTAGTCAATTCGTGTAAAAAAACCGGGCAAGTGCGAGTCGGACTCGCGCACGAAGGGTTCCGTACCATAAAGCAAAAAAAAAAAACGGAAAAAAATGCAAAAAGAAAACGGTCACCCATCCAAGTACTGACCACGCCCGACGTTGCTTAACTTTGGTCAAAAATCACGTTTGCTGTATAGGAGCCCCACTTAGTATTTGTTGTTATAGCGGCAACAGAAATACATCATCTGTGAAAATTTCAACTGTCACTAGCTATCACGGTTCGTGAGATACAGCCTGGTGACAGACAGACGGACGGACGGACGGACAGCGAAGTCTTAGTAATAGGGTCCCGTTTTACCCTTTGGGTACGGAACCCTAAAAACGTCCTATAATATTTATTTATTATTATGTACATACTTATGAAACCAAGAGAATGTAAATGAACATTATATGCTAATATAATTGTAACATTTTAGCTGCAACATATTTTTCAAAAGTGTTTTCCATTAAAAACCCCTTACCCTTTTTCTAATGCTAAAAAAACGCTTATAGTTCATTCCAGGGAGTTGGAGTTCATTGGTTGCACTCCAGTAGATAAAATGCACCTTTTTTACGCCCGTGCCCGGCGTCAGTCACGTTTTATCGGGTTATTAATTAAATTCCTTCGGTCAGCACTTTTTCGTTAATTTCATTACGCCGCTCCCAAGTTTTTTGTGAACTATTAACTTCAGTTTTACAGCTTCCCACGGTGGTTATATTCAATTTAACTTGGAAATTAATAGTAATTAATGTTGATTGAAGGCGATAGTTATAATTAGAGAAGGGCCGATATAGTGTGCCGAATACGGATATTCGGCCGAAGGTTTTGAGATATTACCGAACCGAATATTCGGCCGAATTATTCGGTATATCTGTATTATTTTAATAAAATATTTGAAAACGATTTGATTCAATCACATTAGCAGCTACAGATAAATGGCTTTCTAGGCAATTCTCTAGAATCAAACAGGTCAAAAGGCAAGGGACACTCGGTAATATATTTTCATTATTTTCAACACTACCTATAATCAAAACATCCTAATGGATTCAAAATGGTTTAATAACAAAACGGGATAATATATAAACGTAAAGTAAGAGAGTACTTCTTCTTCGGGAGAAACTTACATTTTACAGTGGCAAACAAGATTAAAAATATTTGCCGAATATTCGGCACTTTAACCGAACAATTTGGCCGAACACGAACATTGGAAAACTTGCCGAATACCGAATAATTACTGAATATTCGACACTTTAACCGAACAATTCGGCGCATTGCGAACATTGGAAAACCTGCCGATTATGCCGAAGAATAATTACCGAATTCGGCCCATCTCTAGTTATAATTATTTAGGTATATTAATTACATGCGCCAGAAATCTACTTTTTTCCGTTTTTTACAACTTTTTTAACAGCTAACGCTGAATCTAGTTTTTAATTTTATTATCATTAATATTAATGATGATCATCAACAAATTTGTACATATGTTGAAATATTAAAGAAACCGGAAAACTCACTTTATTGTTTAATTAACTATTTATATTTGAATAGATAACGCTTATCGTTATAAAATCTAAGGCCAATGAACTGTAGATAAACAATAACGGGTTAATGACTTTAAAAATAAATTAAAAAAACATGTAAATTTATAATTATTAAATACATTTTTTATGAGTTACATAACGAGTTTATGATTTTAAAGTGCATTAGAACATTTAAGGTAATATACCTACATAGTTTCTGGTTAATATAAAACTCCTTATTAAATATTTAAATACAGCGTTAGTACAGGTGCCATCAGATATATCAGAGCGGGCAAGGTGTTCACAAATATGTATATAGACACAGCCTGTTGTTAAGATGTTAAAGTGCTATTGCAGATATCTTTATTTAGACATATTCTAGGTTTTTTTTCTATAACAGACAACTAATTAATACGGACAAGTAATTTCAGTATTACAATTTCGTACTTTGTCACAGTAACAAAAGTTTGAGGAGATAGCGACTACCTATGAGAAAACAATGAAATAGAACTAAAACTCTATTTGAAACGCAAAGCGACTTGCATACAATGCAATGGAAGCTGATAAAAGTTTCTGGGGCAAACTATGAACAGAGATATACTATCGACCATACCTGGAGATAAAACGATATAAATATACATGTGACGCAATATATTCCTTACGGGTTTTACTGTCACAAGTCGTTATACAATGACAGCGGCAAATATGAGTTTATCGCGAACATACAAGCACACAAACAGGCAGACACGGCGGGGGACTTTGTTTTATAAGGTGTAGTGATAATATTGAAATTATTACCAAATCATCATTCAAAATAATAAAGTTACATTTCTAGAAACGCATCACTAAATTGAACGGTTAAACATGGGTTAAACAATGCCTTGATATGACAACGCTATCAACAGTTTCAAATTTAGAACAAAAACGATGAAATTCCATTGAAGTCCGAATTGGATATCGGCGTGGGAAGCGCAAACAAGCATTGTAATTCGTACTAACTACAATCTAAAATTCCAATCAACGTGCAAACACGACCTTATTTGTTAGTAAACAGAGATCGAATTTCATTGTTTCGGTGCAGTCAGTTATGAGGTTGCGAGCGTTATTTTCTGAAATTGCCGTTTGATGAAATAAGATACTGGCCGGTGATAATTGTTCCTAGTGGCTAATTTGAATTTGGAACCAGTATTGTTATTATAGGACACGCGAGCTATTCGACCTATTAAAACCTAACCAGCTTATCTTGACCTCGAGATCCGTAGGAACTATTCGTTATAGTGAACTATTTTTATACTGGTTCCTACTACCTACCGGGTAACTTGCCCTCGCTTGCCAAGCGGTTGAAATATGAAACTAGCACAGTTTGTTTATGCTTGTCAAAGATTTGTTTACGCTTTTGTATCTTACTGCATTGTAATACGGCGAAAAGTGTTGACAAATTTTTGGCATTTGTGGTGTACTAGTTTTGTTTATTGTTTTTAGGAAGTCTGAAAATATTTATTACGAAGTTTTGGTTACAGTTCTTTGAACTGAATTCTCTTGTTTAATGCCTTTCGGTGCAGTAAATCATATTCGGATTTTTAAATTATTGTTTTTTTAAAGAACTTCAAAGAAATAAATTGAATCTACAATTTTGACATGGATATCGTTTACATTGTAAAGTCTTGCCTCATTTAATCTTTGACGTGATAATGATAACGTCTTATAAATCGATGAACACCGGTAGCATGCACGAAAAAATGTCACGTTGTGGACAGATATCCATGGTAACGTTGTGGATAGATCTCCATGGTAATATTACGGCCACGTTTTCTTATGACGTTATCACACAAAATTATCGTCCGTAAACAGACTTTACATATTTTTTGTATTAATGTAAAGGGAGAGGGGTGGCCTTTGCCCAGCAGTGGGACACACCCATAGGCTAATATATATTTTTTTAATGTATGTTTGTCTGTTTGTTACAGCGGACCCGTTGCCAGGCAAGCACGTGCCGCTGGAGAGCTATGAGAGCGAGCTTGAGCGCGAGCACGCGCTCCCCACATCCGTGCCAAATGCGGACATACTCAAGACCAACAGTAACCCCACTTATCACAAGCCTAGGTAAGTCTAAATCAGGCTAAAAGTATCCTAGACTACATTTTAATTAAGTGGCAATAGCTTGTTGTCCGTGCAGAACTAGGACATTCTCAAGACCAACAGCAACCCCACTTATCACAAGCCTAGGTAAGTCTAAATCAGGCTAAAAGTATCCTAGACTACATTTTAATTAAGTGTCAATAGCTTGTTGTCCGTGCAGAACTAGGACATACTCAAGACCAACAGCAACCCCACTTATCACAAGCCTAGGTGAGTCTAAATCAGGCTAAAAGTATCCTAGACTACATTTTAATTAAGTGGCAATAGCTTGTTGTCCGTGCAGAACTAGGACATTCTCAAGACCAACAGCAACCCCACTTATCACAAGCCTAGGTAAGTCTAAATCAGGCTAAAAGTATCCTAGACTACATTTTAATTAAGTGGCAATAGCTTGTTGTCCGTGCAGAACTAGGACATTCTCAAGACCAACAGCAACCCCACTTATCACAAGCCTAGGTGAGTCTAAATCAGGCTAAAAGTACCCTAAACTACATATTAATTAAGTGGCAATAGCTTGTTGTCCGTGCAGAACTAGGACATACTCAAGACCAACAGCAACCCCACTTATCACAAGCCTAGGTGAGTCTAAATTACGATAAACGTATCCTAAAAACCCCAACAACTTACTTGTTGCCCATGTCCAATAGAAACCCCACCACAAGCAAGTCTAAATAACGCTAAAAACTTGTTGAACAACATAAACACGCCAGAGGACGCTAAACATCAAACAACAAAGACATAGTCCTGCCAGCCCAGCTCCTCGAGGAATCCTATCAAACAAGAGATGTATTGCGCTGCATGTATTGGCTCCTCTACACGATGGACCAACGCCGGCCACTCCAAGGGACGCATTTATGCGTTAGAGGGAGCAAGTGATATTGCTATCTGATTCTACCGCATGGCTGCGTCCCTTGGAGTGGCTGGCGTTGGCCCAGCGTATAGAGGAGCCATGTGGAGCCACTCCGCTGCATTCCAACACCACGTGAGAGGCTGTTTCTTCTATCTCCATGCATATTAGGGACTGTCTGTGACACCTGTTATAAAAAGATGTTTGTTAAATAGTCCATGACCTGTTATGATACTGGTTACCATTACCATGCTCAGTCGGAGCTTTCCTAGTTGAAGGAGCGCCCTTGTGAGCTTTCCGTTGATGCGATTTCGGGGTTGGCCCCATAGTAAAAGTTGCTCAGTATGACCTAAACATTAACGGGTTTGAGCAATTATTGTTACGTTCAGTTACGTACTGTATAAATTTCAAAAGGCATAATTATACCAAACAAGCATAATAACTAAAAGCCTAATAAAAGCATATTGACTTTATAACCAGGTCAATCAATAACCATTAAATACTTGTGCAATAATGGCGATACAAAACCGCCATTTAAATGTAATACTAATAAATTATTTATTATACCTTTGTCTTGTTGACAATTCTGACAAATTGCGGTTAGAAACGTTTTGATTAATTAATTGCGATCAAAATATTTAGTTACTTTTGTTGGTGAAATATTGATATTGATGGTGAATTTGAAATTGTAATTGTAATTTATGGTAACATCCGGTTTTTTTATATATTTATGATGCTACTTTATGTCTGTTAAGTGTCTCTCCTAAAATGTCTTATATATTTTTTTATAGAATTAATAAGTTTATTAACTGAGAAGGACGAATACTTGTAGCTTTTATTTTAATGGTTATTCAGGTTATTTAGGCTTCGAAGCACAATAATATCGCCGTTGTATTAACCACGGCTCGGAACCGGTTTTTTTCTTCATACAAAAAATACCGGTATTATTTCGTTATTTGGTTTATTATTTCATTTTTAACGGGAAAATCTAATACTATTAAGTTGTTATCTAAATACATGATTCAGTCCTACGTAAACACCATAAAATAATTAGTTAAAAATATCGGCCTGTTTCGGGTTTTTCAAAAAAACCGGTTCCGAGCCGTATTATTAAACTAACAATAAAAAATATACTTAATATTTGATGTTTATATATCTATATTTAACATTTATCACTTGAAGCAATAAAATATGTGAAATATAAAAAATTACGATATTCAAAAACAGGTTGTAAAAACTATACACCCAATAAATCCTGACGTAGGCGTTAACGTCTAAACATATTCTTATTAAATTATTACCTAGCCAATAAAAAACGACCGAAATGTCTTTGAGATTTCTCAAAAGTGAAGTCTTTTTTTATTTCAATAGATTACAAACAGAGACACTTAAATAACAAAGACTTGTTACCAAGCAAATACCACTGTTGGAGCTCTTTCCCACTGCCGTCCAGTTTTTTGCGGGTACGGTTTTGACGATTTTTGACCCCCCCCCCCTATAATCATCCAAAAATCATGCTTCAAATGACCCCATTTCCTCCTACTTCATGCTACCGTCATCCGATGTCCAGACCCCCCCCCCCCCTAATTTGAAATGACGTAATTTATGAATAGCCCCTATACTACAGAAAACGGGATCCTGCATAAAACCGTACCCGCAAAAAACTAGACGTCAGTGGGAAAGAGCTGTTAGTGTTAGTATACAGTGTTACGTTCCGTACTTCAAACGAAGAGCTCGGCTACCAATTTTACCCCCACGTATGTTCATAGCAAATTAAAAGTTTCAGAGAAATTATACTGCAAATATTCTGTAGTAAAAACAAAGTATACTATGGAAATATTTGCCGCGATTAGGCATTTTAGGCCAGTTTAGTGTCCCTGAGCTATCAGATCAAATCTCGCGCGAGGGGAGAATTTTCCCCAAAAAAATTTTTGAATGTCTATTAGTGATTGACTGTCTTTTTTTTTACTGGTCTCCGTAAGAGCGAAGTCCCGCATAGATAATAAGATTAATAAGCTTGCGATATCGAGATTTTAAGATAACCCGGTTTCACACTATATCAAGTTAGTGTAGATCTGAGCTTGATCATTAACCACCCACGGGTGCGTGTTTTGTTAAATTGGGTAATAAAATGGTTAAGAAATTATAATAACCATTAATGTAACTATACAAACTATAGCACAAGTTGCATAACCCGTTTAATACGATAACGTATAAATATTATACGATATCCCGCGTAATATGTCATTTCGTATCGTCTCGTCTGCCTAGGCAGATTATGTTGAGCCAGATAGCATTTCAAAAGCGCCGCATTGGACGTCCCTTGCTGCGCTTTAAGGACTGCGAGAAACGCGACATGGTCGCTTTTGATATCGATAGGGACACTTGGGAGGAGCTCGCGTCAGATCGCGATGGATGGAGGGGTGCCATCGCGAAAGGTGGCGAAATCCACGACAACGCATGGTTCCAAGACCTTGCCCGAAAACGCGCAAAGAGGCACAATCCACCTGATGATGCCGACATGGCTCCCAGCTTCACCTGCCACAAATGCGGTCGCAAATGCCGGTCCCGCATTGGCTTATACAGCCACGAGAGACGTTGTTCCTCGCTTACAGACGCTGCATAAATCATCTGTCAAGATGCTAAAGGCCTGAATGATGTCATTTCGTATCGAACACCTTCATTCGATAGCGTGACAAGCGTTCGCGTTTGCGTTATGTCTATTTTTGTATGGGATTTTGAACAGCGTGCCAAGCGGGACGTTTTGGAAACTCAAAATCCCATACAAAATGACACTTAATACAAACGCGTACGTCACATTCGCTATCGAATGAAATTTACAATATGAGTACTGGTCCCTGAAAACTTTACAGTGTTTTGAATTTTATTTTTATGGTCAATACCTACTTAAGATGCGTTTTTGACGTGGTCATCTGTCAGATACATTTTTTTTTCGTTTGGCGTTTATGGATGTATGATTACTCTTGGCAGCTTGGCTAGGCCACAGAATAAATAATAGTACTAGGTACAGAAGACTCACTCTCTAACAAAACGCGTCTGTCACAGCACAGATATGGCCGCTAGGTGGCGACAGCGCCACGCGCGGCTTATGGCAAACCCCAAAATTGGGGTCGAACGGATGGACTTTTAGCTACCTGTAGCAAAGCGACGAAATCGCGGAGTGAGCCACGCCTAGCTAGGCACCCTAAGATTTATAATATAAAAAAGTACACGTACTTATGACCTATTTCCTGCGATTTCTTCAACTCGCTTGCCCCAGTTACGCGACTAATCGTATAATGATAATATTTTATGCGAATTTTACGAGTCCATAAGATAAATCGCTCGGAAAACTTTTTACGTGCCTCATAAACGGTATTTAACTTTAACGGGGACTATTAACGTTTTAAGTTAATGAGCTAATTTCGAGATTAACAAACTGAGTGTCCATTAAATTACAAGTTACTTTTGTTGCAGGACTTCATAAAATAGCAATAACAGTTAATGCTATTTTGATAATAGACTTTGTAATTTTAGTGTTGTTTTTAAACGTTATTAAAACAATAATACTTGGTCATAATGTGAAATGTCCCTAGTAGCAAAGACATATGTAACTTCGTATAAGATGAATAAATAAAGTCTAAGAAAAAAAAACGTGCCTCGGAAATCAAGAAAGTCATTCTCGGATAGATGGCGCACACACCTTTGGCCTATTCTCGGCTAGATGGCGTGACGACACCGTTTCATATTTAACAATTTTAACACATAGATATCAGTGAATGAACATGGGTCAAAATGATATAAAAATAATAAAATAATTTATCCATATACGTATATTCATATTTTTGATAATTTTATACGTGTTTATTTTGAGTTATAGTCGTGTGTCGATAGGTGGCAGTAAATTTACAGTGACTACAACATTTACTATGACAGGACCCCTCTATACTATCTATTCTTTTTGCTAGTAGTAAGTCTTAAATCATTTTACTATGCTTGCCACGAAAAACGCTCAGAGCGATTGGCTCATAACGATGCCGTCAGCGTCAAGCGAATTCGATCAGAAAACTTTGACCTTTTTTCCATGGCCGCATAGTCATCTCAGCCCTCAGCACGGCGTCGTAACGCAAGAGATGCGCGTCTTTTTGACGGTGTACGTATAGCGTCACGTTCTGAAATGTTCATGTACAGTAGCGGGCACACCGAATAATGGCCTGTGCACACAGGCCGCGTGTGCGTGACGTGCACGTGCGCGTGCGGCGTTGTAGTATACAGATCCTTATGAGAGATGGCATACCGCTTGCGTGACGTGTGCGTGCGCGGCTCCAACACTCTAGCGCATGCATGAAGCTGGAAACACCCTATACGGGAAACTCCTGAGGGAGTGTTATATAAAATTGATTGCTTGAACACTATTCCCTTATATTTCCCTCTTGCACTTTTTACTCAAATGAAAGCAAGTTGCCGCTTTTCAACCTCACAAATTCAATAACAATCGGGACAATAGATTGGACACAATAGGAACTTTCGGCATCCTGCTTATTCCAAAACGACGTAAGTCTGTTTGAAATTCAATATGCATAAGTCCTTTTGGAAGTAGCTGTGAAACTTTGCCCCACCGCCTGTTCTTTTCTTTCAAATTTGCTTAAAAGGCATAGACTTAACAATTGCAACTGCATTATATATTGTATGGAAAAGTTGTGATTTTGAAGAAAGTTGTAGCAAATGGCCGTCAGAGACTTTTTAATGCGTCTTTTATTAGTGCCTAACTCCCTTATTCATAAACGCGCTACAAGCCTCAATTTGCTAATAATGGTTTATCCTTATCTGTCGTTTTGACTTATGTATTTGTAAGAAAGAGATAAAATTATTAGAGAATTAAGTAAAAATTAAGTTTTTAAGTAAATGTAAGACAGCTACAATCATATTGTAACACCCTCACAGGGTAACATGTACGCTTCCTAACATTGTATTTAACATCATGTATTTCTATGCATCAATGTACATGTATGCAATAAATGACAATAAACAATAAAATGTAATTTAACCAAATCAGGCCAGAAAGAACAGAGGGTGCGGCTGTACTTGACATGTAATACTCGTTTCAATTTATGGGACATTATCACATACCTTAAAGTCGGGTTACTTTAGCCCTGGAGGGCAACTTTGGCCATTGAGATTTACTCGGTCCAGGTTATTATTATTGCACTATAACTATGGAAATATGCCATAAGGTTGGTTTAAGCTAATCTTTGACATTTTTATGTTTTTATTAGACCTTTTAAATGAGGTTTTCATGTGGGTATAAGTTACCCTCCATTGGATCAAAGTAACCCGAGTTTACAGTATTAATGGCTTTGTATTTGATTGTCAGTCTTCATTACCGTTTACCGTAGTACAGTCTCTGGTAATATGTACCTATTTATCTTGTAATCGATTAGGCCTCGATTTAGGGACATTCAATTAAGTACGTCAAATTGTCCAAACCTGATTGATTATTTTAATAGAAGGGAAAACATCTCAATACCGAGTTTTAGACGTAACCGCCATGTTTTTAGGGTTCCGTACGCAAAGGGTAAAAACGGGAACCTATTACTAAGACTCCGTCTGTCTGTCTGTCACCAGACTGTATCTCATGAACCGTGATAGCTAGGCAGTTGAAATTTTCACAGACGATGTAGGTATTTCTGTTGCCGCTATAACAACAAATACTAAAAACAACCTAAAATAAATATTTAAGTGGGGCTCTCATACAATAAACGAAATTTTTTGCCGTTTTTGCGTAATGGTACGGAACCCTTGGTGCGCGAGTCCGTCTCGCGCTTGGCCGGTTTTTAAGATAATTTATGGCATTTTTATAATAGGGAAGTTATGGTGTCGGGTTTCAAAGCTAATTGGGATTAAACAAAACGTGCCTTTGTTTACCTAATATGACGGATTGCTTTGTTATGGAATGCCCCGGTATTTGAGTTACGTGTGAATATGTATCCCAATACCGGGGCCTAGGTATTTATAGAAGACAAAAGACAGAATTTCATTTTAGCCAATCAAAACTTTTAAGGCCGAGCCACACCGGCTTGCGTGTGCGTGACGTGTGCGTGTGCGTGCGCTAAAATGTTAGAGCCGCACACGCACACGTCACGCAAGCGGTGTGCCGTCTCTCATATAGATCTGTATACTACAACGCCGCACGCGCACGTGGACGTACGTCACATACACGCAGCCGGTGTGCACAGGCCTTTAATGGCCAATCACAACTTTTTTTATAGCGGGAAGTTGTGTATATTGTGTATATACGAGTCAAGCTGCGGGCGGGGCATACTTTTCACACTGAGAGAAAAAATCATCACCAGGAATTAAAAAACAGTTCTGTACTGGGGGAAAATATGAAGTTTTAGTAATAATTATGGACGTTTCACTATTTCTGTAAAGTTTATTTATTTCTACAAACAGCTCAGTAATCCCAAATATAATTTCAACAAACAGATAATAGAAATTGCAAGAACTAATAGAAATTGCAAAAGTCAATTTGTTCCTATTAGTAAACTCTCCTTGTCCCCGGATTAAGTTTATTTTTGTAATTCTAAGTATATTTTTGTTGTACTTTTCTCTCAGTTCAAGAAGGGATAAATTTCAGTGATAAGTGTCAGCCATATGTGCCGTTTTTCGAAATCCAAAATGTACCTAGAGTTTCGTTTATACATGTCGGCGGCCGTTCGTAAGATCAGGCAGATCGTAATGTTCCTGTGTACCTAATGTTTTGACGATAGTCACATTAAACCAATATAGAGTTAGGATAGGTTCGTTAGGTTGCTTCAGATGCCCGAAGGGCAAACTGCCTAGAAATAGACGCGGGACTCCGTCGACCCAGGGAACGAGTCAAAGATTTTGACGTTTCACGATATGCCTAGGAATTTCACGATATGCCTGATCTTACGATCGGCCGCCTACATACATATACTAGCGACCCGCCCCGCACGGGTTACACAAAACCTTAACAAATTATACACCAAAACCTTCCTCAAGAATCACTCTATTGATAGGTGAAAACCGCATGAACATCCGTTCAGTAGTTTTTGAGATTATCGCGAACATACATGCACACAGACAGACTGACTGACTTTGTTTTATAAGGTGTAGTATATACAGGGTAGTAAGGTGTAGTAGTTAGTAATATACTTGCGTAGTAGTAAAAAAAAACATGACCAATTTTGTTTTTCTAGGCCTGAGAAGATAGCAAATGACTCAACCTATCTGCCGTTTTAATTTGGCAAACGATATACCAAACACCCTGTATAGTCTGTGGCTGAAAGTTAGCTCACTTTTTACGTGTTCACACCTTGATCTCATCAGTCCGCCGGACTTAGTAAACATAACCTCAAAAGATTAAACTGTCAGCGTTACCACGGGTACCCGGAAAGTATTCACTCGACGCCGGCAATTAGCATAATCCCAATAAGAACGATTTCACGGAACTTTGTGAGCTTCAAGTACAGGAGTTACGTGAATTATAACATGTACTTAGGAGTTATGGCTGTGTACTTTGAAGTAATTAGGTTCATCTGGGTTCATCATCATAATTAAGTAGGTATCTATGTAAATAGGTATTTAAGCTAGTTATTATTTTAATATTTGTATTGTAGTACCTCTGTATATTTAATTATGTAAATAAAAACACCGGCCAAGTGCAAGTCGGACTCGCGCACGAAGGGTTCCGTACCATTGCGCAAAAAACGGCAAATAAATTACATTAGTTGTATGGAAGCCCCACTGAAATATTTATTTTATTTTGTTTTTAGTATTTGTTGTTATAGCGGCAACAGAAATACATCATCTGTGAAAATTTCAACCGTCGTAGCTATCACGGTTCATGAGATACAGCCTAGTGTCAGACAGACGGATCGGACTTCGTAAACTGGTGCAAATAAAATTTTAACTCAGGAAAAAGCGAGCAAATAATGTCAGTAATAAAATCTTGTAAATATACATTTTGCTAAAATTATCAACTAAGCTTCCTCCTTCCCAAGTATAACTCTTAAAATCTACATTTTCCTTCCTAAAACAATTTGTCACAGCCCCAAAATGAGCTCCCCTGTTAAAAGAAAAACAATTTAAAACTACCCTCCGTCATTTCCATATAATTCGGCGAAACAAAACCAATAAAACGACGTCATTTTTCAATCACTGACACGTGGGCTTACTTGGAAATGAAACTCTAAATCTGCTGTCATAACAAAAAACTGGCTAAGCCTGTGAAATTTGTTTTTTTGTTACAATAGGCATGTGGGTTAGGGATTGCGGGTCGTAAATGTATAATTACAGCGGCGAATTAACACCTGATACGGTTATAACAAGCTATGTTTTCAGAACCGCGTCCTACAGGTGCTTTTGATGGTTCAAATTGTAGTACGGGCGATTTTCCGCAACTCGACGTCTAGCGCCTATTTTGCGTGATATGGGGTTGGCTAGTCCTGCCAGCCCAGCTCCTCGAGGAATCCCACCAAACATTTGATGTAGAGTAGGACCTCGGGGAGGTCTCTCGGAAATCCGAGATGTTTTGGCCTGTATGGGGCCACTCCGCTGCATTCCAACACCACGTGAGAGGCTGTTTCTTCCTTCTCCATGCATCCACGGCATAGAGGACTGTCTGTGTCTGTGATAGTACAGATATTAATTACGTATGAAACAGTAAAATTGTCATGACTCAAAATATAGTCAATATGTAATGTCGCGCTTTTATATGGACTCGCGCAGTCCTTTACTTCGTTTATTATTGACAGATTTTACGACATTCCGTGTCATTGGAAAATATATCTCTTAGATCAAATAATAGACGCCCCTTATTAGAATGTGTCGCAACGCGGATGCGATATACTCGTAGCGCCATCGCTCGGCGAGTAGCGAAACTAATGTAAGGTATTATTTTAGATTTGATAGAAAAAATAACATTAGTGATTTTATTTTGTTACTATGCAAAACCTAGTTTCAGTTTTTATTGTTGAGATTGATTTGAATTTTTTCGTATTTTCATTTGTAGTTTTTTATGGGATTTTAAATTTTTACCAAAGATAAGTGGTCGATTATTTACTAAAAATTGGGCAGTTTTTTTTACAAAATTACATTGATTACATATTACTTATATATGCAAATTGTATATACGTATAAGTAGTAATCATTTTTTTAAAGTAAATGATTAAGTTTATTTACACAATTTACTTACTAGCACATTTCTAAAAACAATATTGAAATTACACACGCGTCCCATGCAAATGTGCATTAACAATTTAAGCTAAACGGATACGCTAATATAAACACTTCATACAAAGCCGTATCCATTACCAGTCATTTCAAAATAACCCTTAAGACCAGGGCTTTAAAGCCCTATAGTTAAACCCTAGGCATTCCATTCGCATCGCTTGTCTGAACGTACGTCTTTTTGTGCCTACATGTATACGTTAAGCGTTATATCAAGGGTATAAGGTTAAAAATAGTATACATATTTATGCATGAAAGGATTCATTAAAATGCTGTGTACATCTCGAAAATAAACTCACTGAATGGCCGCGGGCAGTATGCCAATTTTTGACATTTCCATACAACCGTGGTGAACTTTCTATTCATACAATTTACTTGAATTCGGGTGTCAAGGTATATTGGTGAAGATGTAATAGAATGTAGGCGTTGTAGACCTAGTTATGGCTGTTTTAAAGGTCATTGGCTCTAGATGTAGGTAGTTTTATGGTTCTATTTGTATATGTCTGGTCAGACGTCTATCATTTGTAGAACTTTTGTTATGGCTGGGCCAAATGAGAGCGACAGATTTTTGCAACCGTATAAAGGATGACTCACGTTAGACCGGGCCGTGTCCGGGCCGGAGCTTCCGGCACTTACTTTTCTATGACATGACAGGCGATCACGTGATACTTTCTATAGAAAACCGGCCCGGACACGTCCCGGACTAACGAGAGTCATCCTTAAGCGTCACATCTACAATGACGCTTACGCTCAAAGATAATTGAAACGTGTCTCCACGCACACACGCACATGCTCAACTCCGCCTTAGAGCCACTTTCACCATTCACGAACCCGGGGTTAGCCGGTTAAACCTGGAGTTACCATGGTTACCAGTACAGTTTGACACTGGGTTAACGGTTTAACCGGTTGACCCCGGGTTAGTGGGATGGTGCAAGTGGCGCTTAGTGGAAAGGCAACTTTAGAGCATTTTCACATCGTCCTTACCGATATCGTATCTCAGCCATCATCATCATCATCATCAGCCTACTCTCGTCCACTGCTGGACATAGGCCTCTCCTATTGCACGCCATTGAGCACGATTTGCGGCAACTCTGATCCAGCTCTTGCCAGCCGCCTTGCGAAGGTCATCGCTTCATCTAGTTTGAGGGCGTCCTACGCTACGCTTGCCGATGCGCGGTCTCCACTCGAGAACTCGTCTACCCCAACGGTTATCGGTTCTACGGCTAATATGACCGGCCCACTGCCACTTCAGCTTGCTAATCCGGTGGGCTATGTCGACGACTTTAGTTCTCTGACGGATGACTTCATTTCGAATACGATCGTATCTCAGATTAGAAGTAAAATCTATACGTGTTTATTTATTCATATAAGAAATCTTTATTGATAAAAAAAAATCTTAATGCAAAAAAGGCGGACTTGATGCCATAAGGCACTCTCTAGCAGCTGTTTCTTATAAACATCATGCGACATCCGATTTTAGGCATGTCGGACCCCCGTCGACTATCGGACCGACATTATCGGATGTCGGATCCAACATCCGATACCACAGAATAAATAATAGTACTATGTACAGAAGACTCACTCTCTAACAAAACGCGTCTGTTACGATCAGGACAGATATGGACGCTAAGGTGGCAACAGCGCCACGTCGGGCTTATGGCTAGCCACCAAAATTGGTGTGAAACGGATGTACTCGTAGCTACCTGTTGCAAAGCGACGAAATCGCGGAGTGAGCCACGCGTGCCGATACTGCGAAATACTGTGGTACTGCGAAAGCGAATGTAGGATCCGTTATCGGATCGGACAATGTGAAAACGGTCTTACACTGGTGCCCTGAACGACATACAAATAATGTTCTCCTTCAGTGCAATCACTTAGAGCGTTCTTAGCTCTGTCTATCTAGAATGCATAACATGCAATAACATTGCACTACAACAACAATGCGAGAACGTATGCAGATTTAACATGCAGATGCAGTGCATTCGACGTTTAAAACATTTTAACTTGATTTGACATTACATGCACCACTCTAAGTACGAGTATATACCTACGTGAAAATGTTTGATTCCCTGAGTCGACGGGCTGAGTTAGACCAAGAAAAGTCTGCAGCGATTTTGATAGCATACGCAGTGCAAGTAAAGTGTTATTCAATACGTCATATTCGAAGAAGTTCGACGTTTAAAATAACACTTGCACTGCGTGTTCTATCAAAATCGTTGCAGATGTTTTAGGTCTAACTCTATTTCTGGACGGTTTGCCCTTTGGACATCTGAAGCAACCTAACGAACCTTTCCTACCTATCTATTGGTTTATTCTATTTAATGTGACTACCGTCCAGTGGCGGCGCGTCTAGATTGTTCGTAGGCAAGCCGTAGCTAGGTTGCCCTTCCTCTTCTTCATAAGTTTAAAGAGAATGGCCCAAGAGCCTGAATGGGAATCGAGTTCTAAGGACGCTCCGCCACTGCCGTCAGAACATTACACAGGAACATTACGATCGGCCGCCGACATTTAACCTCTAGCCGCCCAAAGACCTATAAAAAGGTCTCCTGTTTCATTCTAATTTGAACTTTGTATTGACAAAATAACATCTCATTTTGCTTGGCAAGGTTTGACGTATGGGCGGCTAGAGGATATACTGGCGTAAGGAAGTAAGGGAGCTAAAGGTAGCTCGTTGGGTGGACGACATTCGAAAGAGCGGGGCACTTCTGGACGAGACTAGCCCAGGAGTCCTGGGATCCCGGTCCTGGGCCAGGACCGGGATAAGTGGGGTACACGAAGAGATGAGGCCTATGCTACAGGCTATAATGATGGTAATGACATTCTAAAACGTAATGAATAGGCTAAACCAGCGAAGTAAAGGGTCTAAGAAATTGTTCAAAAGTTGTACAGCTCTACAAAAAAAAAGATTTTTAGATATGAAAATTGGATTGAATGTATTTAACAATTTCTACGCTAACAAAAGTCGCGAGCGGATAATAGTTATGTAACAAAAGTACGAGCGAGATACAATTAATGTCATATCAAGATAAGTTTTCTAAACTTCTAATACCGCAGGTCATTGACCCAAACCAGTGTTGAAAGTACAAAGAGATCCCATCACAAGATATTAAAGTTTCATCAAAGGAAAACAATCTTGCATATTGGTTTCGCTTTCAATTGAATTGGCTTCTTTCTCGTTATTTTTGGATTTAATATTATAATGATTTTAGATTTCTTTTGGAATTTTATACTTTAAGGGCGAAAAGGTTATTTGAGACGTGAACTGATTAGGTTTTTTTCCTTTTGATGCCAAACTTTTCGTGAGCAAAATTAAAAATAAGCTAATTTCTATCATTTTTGTCCTTGGAGGATATAACTAAATGCGAGACGCATTGTCTGTAATTTTCTGTACAAAACAGAGGGGCACGGTATACAGTGAAACCTGGTTAATTGGCACCTGGATAAATGGAAAACCTCAATAATTGCAACCAAAAGTCCGGTCCCGGTCCCTTGAGACCAAAAGGCCTCTATAATTGAAATTTTGGAACCTCTATAATTGCAATTTAGATTTTAGTGCTTTTCGTAATTTTGCCTCTGTAATTGACCACATCGCAACTTAAGACCTCTATAATTGACACTGTGCTAAAAATCCGTTATTTCTGCTCTTGTTTTTACCTCTATTATTGAAACAAGTCTTACTTATTACCTCTGTAATTGAAATAATGTAGTTGTAAACAGCAGAAACAATATTTTAATAGCAATGATCATTTTATTTATATCTCCATCCAGAATTCAATTTATTTATTGGGTATCTATCACAGCCTGTAGTAGGTGAAATAGTTTTGATCAATAAAAAACAAAGTATGCTTTTTACATTCTAATAAAACTTTCTTCTACAATTCAAGGGAATTTATTTAAACCCAAATGAAAAGAAAATAAAGTGGTAATTAATGTAGTGTAAAAGTGCAAGTATAGACAGAAGCAATATATAGACCAGAAACCCAGAACGTAAGCGTGTAAATCTAGTTTAAAGGGTTATTTGCACCTCCATAAAAGAAATTTGTCAGAACGCAACCTCTATTAATGAAAACCTCTATAATTGACACAACGATTTTTTGAACCTCGTTAATTGACACGACCTGCTTAAATGAAAAACCTGGTTAATTGACAAAAACTGGCCGGTCCCTTGAGATTGCAATTATCCAGGTTCCACTGTATATGTACATACCTACAAGGAATCAGTTTATATAAGTACCTTGCTCATTTAACTACACTGAGCTAAAACTAGCGATAGGGTAACTCTACCCTATTATTGACACCCCATCAATGGTTATGGTTAGTATGTATGTACTTTCAAGCTCTTTAGCCATATGTTACTTTTGAGCCAACCATGTGGTAGTTTAGTATAACTCAAAAAAAAACATTATTAAATGTAGGTAACATTTTAACCTACTTGATTAAAAGGGGTAGAGTTAGACTAAGAAAAGTCTGCAGCGACTTTGATAGCATACGCAGTGCAAGTGTTATTTAATGCGTCATAATTTCATAGAAGTTTGATGTTTAAAATGACACTCGCAGCACTGCGTGTGCTATCAAAATCGTTGCAGACTTTTCTTGGTCTAACTCTAGAAACTTACATTTACATTAGAATTTATAACATCTTAGTTCTATGTTACATAATTAATTTGCGATGTCAAAAACTAAAGCTTAAGTTTCTTACAAACCGCAGGGAAAAGTCATATTAGTGTTATGACGGGTATATGTCACAACGTCTGTAATCTAGATCTTGTGGTTCATGTCACCACAATATTGTCTGTGGTTTCGTGATGTCTTGACGCAACTCAGCTAATATTCTGTATTCTATCACGACAATCACGTGTTCTAAATAAGTATGCATTTGCATTATCCTACAGATTTAGTTCCACACACTGAGAAAAAAAATGTTTAAAACAATTGAAATTGCATTAACGTTTAATGATTTAAACAGTTCCATATGAGCCTATCGAAACAAGCAATAAACTTTACTGTTTGTACGTTACGTACGTACGTACATTAGTTGATATTGTATATAGCAGTTAATCTTAATGTAATCACTTTAATGTGTGCTCGATAGATCATATTTTTGAAGTGAAAACTTCTCTAGCGGCGCTGTGCACTTTTTGTGATGGGGAAAAAAATGTTAAACTTCCGACAGGTCACGTGACCGACAGATTCGACAGATTGAAAATTCGTAAGACGGACACGTGACCTGATCGAAAAACTGTTACAATGTCATTGAGTTTTCACTTCTGCCGGCTCTCCCGGAGTGCAACCCGTTGGTTTTTTTTTAGTGCAGTAAGCTCAGGCTTGTGTTTGTGGATAGATAAATAAATAATGTGATAATAGAGACATTATTCACATATTTCTGAACACCTTGGTACACGTAAGCCTACGAGTAAATACATTTGTACGTATAAGCCTTTTATGGCCAAGTCTTGGCATTTGCGGATCATTACCAACATCAGACCGGTGTAATCTAAGTTGGCTTGCCAAACGAAACTTGGCTTCATGTTTAACCTATCGAGAGAGTACTTACTTTAGAGACGGCCTACATACTTGAAAGTTAGGTCTTTAATAGCTTAACTACACTCCGCCCGCAATCTCATCACGGAAAAGTCGTAAAACTTTCAACTTATTCACCTTCTTAGGGGTTAAATTTTAATTCCTTTCTCAATATTTTGAAGAACATGTCTTTCAAATTCCAACCTTCAAAAAATATAAACTGAAATAGTGTCATATAACAATCAAATTTTTATTATTCTGTGCAAAACTTTGTTCCCGGAACACTTATGGGATCACTTCGGTCTTGCAAATCAGTTAATGCGTTTTTCTCAGATACCGTTTGACATAGATACCTATTTCCCTAGGTTTAGGTTAGGCCGTGCGTTATGTTATGAATATCTGAAGTAACGAGACTATATATGTAGAATAGTACCTAATCAGTAGATCGACTAAAATTCAACTCATTTCTCAGTTTAAATGGATTCCTCAACGTCGCAAACTTTTTCTACCCTGAAGATTGACTCGAGGTTTAATACTCTCTCCGTACCTATACTTAACCTATTTACGTCAGGCCAGGATCATGATTTTAGCGTAAAAAGCCAGTAAATTGGCTCACCTGCAAGATGGCAATTGCCGAGGCCATCTAACATCAATCATTCTGTTTGGTATCCAATCGGTTACTAAACAAACTTTTTACTTGCTCAAAACCAGTATAAGCATACCTGTTTGGTCTATCTGATCGCTAAACAAACTTTTTACTTGCTCAAAACCAGTATAAGCATACCTCTGTAATGCATAGTTTTTATCGGATCTCTAGGCCAAGTTACGTTGGTGGTGGCGTCCGAATCGATTCGCGACCTCAGATGCGGAATACAAGGCCAGTTACGCGGTTATCACACTAATGTGGTTTCCGCACGCCATGTGAGCGAGACGGCGGTATGCTCATATATAGCGATGTCTCGCTTGTACTGTGAAGACCTTATCCGTAGGATCTGGCGATCGGTTTAATTCGGACGTGATGGATTCCACTTTAAAATACCATTTGGCTGGTTCTTTTCGTGTTTTATTAACTCGGATTGAGTGGAGCATTATTTATGGAGCGCTTGGGTGCCTTTTTAAAATTAAATGGAAATAAAAAAAAATGGTTTTCTGTAAAGTCGTTTTACAAACGATAATGTTTTGTGATAACGTCATAAGAAAACATGATGAAAAATTGCCATGTCATGGTGGCGAGCAAGCAAACATATCATAACTGCAGGAGATTATATCTCCATGTGTGGCGTTTAAAACTCTTCACCCTTCTTTTTTGAAGAACCCTATATATTACCCCTGTATTTTTAGTGTACCATAGACTAACCACTCCGTTGTTTTGTTCACAGGCCGCCACAGAACTACGGCGCGGCGGTGCTGGCGCGGGTGGGGGACGGGGCGGTGCCCTCCTACGCGCCCCCCAACCGGGCCTTCTTCACCCCCCCGCTGCCCCCTGAGTACAGGAACCCGTTCGCTGACAAGCCTACACTTAGAGGTAAGTGCTGTCTTCGATTCCTTAACTTATATAAAGACGACGTCGGGCCGAACCCTAATGGCTCCTCTACACGATGGGCCAGCGCCGCCACTCCAAGGGACGCATTTATGGGTTAGAGGGAGTAAGTGATATTGCTGTCTTATTCTACCGCATGGCTACTCTTGAGGAGGTAGTCTTCGCAATATCATCATTAATATCTGCCGTGCTAAACGCATACAATCTGTCCACAGGTGGAGTTACCTATAGAGCTATGATTGGATATCATCCACTAAATGGCAATGCGTCGTTTGCTTGTCTAGATTATGTTATTCAGTTTTAGGCCATCACGTAGGTTACAGAGCATTGAAATATGTGCTTTAAGTCTACTTCAGAAACAACTATTTAAATTTGTACTAACATGACATATTTCTGAATTCCAGGCACAAACACAGACGGGAACAACTACCTTAACCGGAGGCCTATCCCCCCTCCGTCTCTCGGGCCAGGCCACGAGAGGATACCAATCAGGCCTCCAGGACAGGTAAGACTATAACAACCGTAAGAGATCTCCAAACTTTAACCTAGAGGTCACAGCCCGACCATTCAGCTTTCTTTTCGCGGGCCGGATTGTATGGCGGTATTGTATTCTGCGGTTTCGTAAATTTCAGTTAATCTAATAAAACAGCAGATTTTTTTGGGGTTGGCCCCATAGTAAAAGTTGTTCAGTATGACCTACATATTCAACCCTCAGAGTTTGGTCAGTGATAACAAAAGTAGTCTGTATAAAACTTAGTTTCAATTGCTTCATTCCTCCTTTGCCGCCGTTATGAAACAGTGCATAACTTTCGTTTCACTGAAGAATATCAATAAAAAGAAACATTCGTCATACATCATACCCTTTTCTTCAAGCGCACGTAAGATGCAAATGTCTCCCCAAAACGGCATTACTACGACGTCTTTATCCCAAAACCATTACTCCAAATCTGCTACAAACCCTTACAAATCAATCATCATTGCAGGAGACCTCGGCGCCTCAAGTACCAGCGCCCCCGCCCGCGCCGCCCCTACCGCCGGCCGGCATCGAACCGCAGAAGAAAAAACCACTCAACACCCCTAGCCATAAGGTATGAATTCCCTTGACAGACTATACTGGTGTCTCTAGTTTAACGCAAATAAGACCCAGTGGCTTTACCGTAAAGTTGTTTTCCCATTGGTAAGGGTCAGGTGATTGACTCAAGCCATATAAAGAAGGATCTTGGGGTTAACATACTAGTTGCTTGGGGTATAGAAACGTTTTACTGAAGCCAGATAAGTTCGTATTAAGATCGATTTGCAAGTTTGATTTGATAGTTTGAGTTTTTACGAAGCCGTAAATTCGGAAATGGATTGGTATTTATGCCAAATATAGAGCCATATGTTTACGGAAGTGGAAAATTCAAATAGGCGAATTGGCTGTAGACTATATTATGTATAAGGATTGACTTACTTACTCAAAACAACAAAAATAGTCTTAAATTAGTAGAAGGTCCAGACAAATTATTAGCAATATTTCCAAATATTTACTACATCAAAAATTTTCTTACACTCGTGATATTACATAAATTAACTTGATTTTCCTCTTCTTTCAGCCTGAAGAACTAGACAGCGACATAAAGCATGGCTCGGACCAGGCCAACTTCACAGACTTCGTGCCAAACTCGCTCAATATCCCAACCATCTCCCGCATCCTCTCCGGCTCCAACGGACGCAAAGAGGACATCCCCGACGTCCTCCTTAGGACCGTCACCGCCAAACCTCAACACACCGAGAAAACCTCCAAGAGTGACATCTACGTCACCAAAGAAGGTGTCACTCTCAGCGACGCCAACAGAGACAGCTCCACTGAAGGATCAGTCCTCGCCGTCTTGGACCCAGAAATGAACAACCTAGATAGACCTCTAATCGTCGACCAAAATGGAGAAACGAATACTAGAAGAAACCTCCAATACTCGACTAATAAAGATAGAAACGAGAGCAGAAACGACGAATTCACACCAGCGACAACTGTGCATTTCGATCTCAAAGATCCAGAAATGTCCACGGAAAGATACCATAATTTAGCCAACGTCAATTTGGATAAGAAGAATCTTAAGCAGGACTCGAAGAATGGACCGGTGCAAAGAGCGGGAGTCACCTGGCCTTTCGCCTGGAACGTACATATATATTTAGCGACAGTTATTTTTACAATCCTAGCCGTATTCTCTATATTTAAGATCATATGCTATAATAAGTTCACGCACCTCTTCACCCAGTACTACTTTATTATACTACACTTAATCTTAGTGTTTGTATGTCTAATGAGGATATTCTACATGTGCTACGATCCTTATAATATCAACAATTCGTTGCCAGTTTTTCTTAGTGAGATCCTGTTACATGTCCCAGAGATATTCCTGAGCATTGCTTTCTCTTGCACCATCCTGTTCCTATTAACCAATAGCATCAACTTCAAGAACACTTGCTGTTCTTTCCTGTTCCGTTCAAGAACAATCATCGTCGGAGGTGGTCTCCACCTCCTCTCGTGTCTGATGTTGCATATCTTTGAAAATAGTAATACAATTTATAGGACTCCACAGGGAGTAGAAAAAAGGGTATTAGGTCTAACTTGTCAAATAATATTTATCATGGCATGCCTGACGCTAGGTCTGTGCTATCTCTATGTATATAAAATGCTCAAGTCGATTCTTCAAAAGAAAAGCCACACGTATATACACGGCTTCCAGAATTTATACCAAGCTATTCATATAAATCTGGCGACGGCATTGCTGTTCGTTCTAATGGCCACTCTTCAAATATACGGTATCTTCGGAATAAGTCAAGTCAATATGACGAAATTCAACTGGCTTCAATGGGGCTACCAATTCTCCTTGCGTCTTATCGAGATTTGCATCGTAGCCCTTATCTCCTGGGTCATAAGTCTCAAAGTCGGTATCGTGGCTTCTCTGCAGCATGAGAAGGCTGACGGGCAGAAAATATCTGGCTTAGGCTTGTTCCCTTGCACGGCTGGGTCTAGCAACGAGCAGTTCGAATCAGACTATCCCGCCATTTGTAACACCAATACGAATCTACATACGTATACTTTAAGAACTGGCAAGCCGATCTATGAATCAGCGGGCCATCATCCGAACCTGCCCGATCCTTGCTGCGGGGGACCAGCAATGGAACACCCGAGGTTTCTTAACACTATTGGGGGCGCTTGCGACAATAATTCTGGAACTGAAAACTATTCCGGACACAGTTCCATAGCCAACGCTGGTCATAGCAGCTCAACGGAATCCAGCAACGCTACGTCCAGCCAAGGTGTGACCAATCATTTGATCAAACACCATCCAAACATAGCCGGTTACAACGGCATAGAATCCGCGTCTGACGACCACTATTCCAACTGCGACCCCGCCATCCAATCCTTACAAGGAGACGACCCATTAGACCACGAATATAACGTCATACAGTACGGCAGCAACAGCGATTTCATTCGTGACATCAAAAACCAGAACTACAACGGCGGTTCAAACAGAAGTTCGCACAACTTCAAACACATGTCGTACGATAGGGTATCCTCTAGAACGAACAGCAATCCTCGAAAGAAGCATAGAGCGAAGAACAAGAATGTCCAGAACTGTATGACTATGGGTTACGACGCTTCAATGGCGCATCATTACCACCAGCCCCATATGCCTGATGAATACGGGAATTATAATACAGAGAACGCGTCCTACCACGCCTCGGGCATCCAAACCCTTAACCCTAACAGGAGTTACGGGGACGGTTGCCAACGGAGTTCGCAACGACGGAATTCCCCATCTACGTCCGCCGCTAACTCCAGCGGGAGTCAGAAAAGGGGGAAGAACAATGGATTCCCTGATAGGCCTAAGTCCACAGACTTGTACGGGTTTTCCGAAGACCCTAACGAGAGGAGCTACCCTTGCGCGTTAGCCCCTCAACCGGCGCCGAGGAATTGCGGGTATGAAGCGTCGTACTCCCAGCCTCAGGACGAAATAAACCCTAACGAAGCTGAGGGGAACAGTATGCTGGTAGCTCAGGACGGCTTCGTGAGGTTCCGACCTTTGGAAGACGGTCCGTCGCAAACTTGATTCACCATAAATCTGCCGCTGGCAGAGAACCTTAGCTTCTGAAGAATAAAGGCTGATTTTGAACGCTCTTTTTTTTCTGAGCTGCCGAGCCTCGAGTCTTTGACTCTCCGATCATGTAAATTGTAAATGAGTTAGGTTTAATGCGGTATTATTTAAGTATCATAACGGCCTCATGTACATACGCGTTTTTTTAAGTTTACGGCCTTTTTTATAAGAAATCGTGATTTTTTTATGACCCTGTGACGAACTAGCGATAGTTTTACTATTTTTGCATTTATCTTGATGAGGGAAAGTCTTGAGAAAATTAACTTTTCCTGCAAGTATAAATGAAAACTGAGCGTAATTTTTATTGAAGGTTTGCCAACAGTACAGCCTAATTGCAAAATGATTATAACGAAACTCCGAAAACTTATAATTGATAATCAAAAATATTTTGTATGATTCCGTTCGTGTATACCTCGCAAGGTTTAGGGGCAATAAAAAAGTCAAAATTTACGCAATTTAACTACTTTTTAGAATCAGCTCCTGACATTTTGGGATATTTTATATATCCTTGGATCGACTGAAAATTCAGTAACATAGACCCCCTTGGATTTGCCATTTGTTATAGGTTTAGTACCATAAAGGTATGTGTATAATACCCAATTAGTTGTAAGTTAACGACAATTTTAACTATATGTGATATCGTTATAAATATTTTGTTTCAAACAAATCTGTCCATAGATAAGGGAATCCAGGCGACATATTTAATGTTAAAAAAACATTTATATGTGACGTTCCACAGGTAAAGGTACCTTACAGCTGCAGCACCGCATTAGTATTGGAGTGTCTTAACAGCGTAAGCGCCGACCGCCGTAAGGTACCTTTACCCGTGGAACGTCACATGTGTTAACTGGTATAATCGTGTCCATATTTACAGTCCAAGTAATTTAATCATGAATAAATATTTATTTGTTTTGTTACGTCCGTTAAATTAAATCAACAAGGATATAAACTGCTGGTTGATAATTATTAATTACAAATATTTTTTCAATCATCCTACAATGTTAATCAGAATTTTTTATTCAATTCTTTGTTGATTAAAATATTATCCCCAATTGTCAATTTGTGTCTAAATACCGATTGTAGAGCAGTAACAATATCTGAATGTCCTATAAAAGTGTTACCACTTTAGTACTCTTCGTATATTTAGATCCACGGCAAATAGAAAAAAAAATGTTTTTTGTGAAATAGCATTTTGCCTAGTCAGCACGACAGAACTACCATATAATATGCTGCCATTTTTAATCATACACCTATATTCGACACGCACCGAATTATATGACGATTTTATTACTATTCGCTATACACTAAGTGCGTCGTGAAAACTAATACTTAGGGCACACTGAAAATTCCTGGACTGGCCACAAAAAATAAGTTGTCTTATATATCAGAATCCAGAAACCCTCAGTATGGCCCACGTATAGGCTCAATTTGACATATATTAACTGTCAAATGAGTAATGTAGCTCATAGCCGCCAGGCGGCGCCACAATCGTGCACATGGCGAACTGAATGTAAAAAAAATTGAGAGAAATATAATTGCAGTATAATATAGTGCGTTTCAAATGTAGTGACTGTTTAGGCTACCAGAATATATAAGGAGTTGATACACGAACACAAAACTATATGTTATCTACAATAAATGTATGTTGAACATAAATGGGGCATTATCTGTGAAAAGGGACCTTATTGTCGATGGCGCTTACGCCGTACAGCGTTACGTGCCATTGTATTTCTATCGGAGCGTCGTTAATAATGGCGTAAGCGCCATCGACAATAAGGTCCCTTTTCATAGACAACGTCACAAATATTATATAATTAACTCGATGTTGGCACTATAAATAGATAGGTAAAATTAAAATAATTGTAAAAATTAGAAAAATACTAAAGAATATTTATAATCGGTACCATCATTATACGTTTTGTGGTGTTCGTACGTGGCGATACTTAACCGTGCTCATATAATATAATTCCTATGTATATAGATCTTAAATAAGTATCACAGAGGGATTATTTCAGTCAGTTACTTGACTTGCTAAAGTCGGTGCCCTAACGTAAGCACAGTGTAAAAAGTAACAGTGGTCCGACGGCCTTTGACGTGTACCGAGGCGATGACAATGCGATGACAGCGATGTATGCAGCTCGGGTGCGCATGAAGCCCCATTCGTCGAACGACTATATAGACATAAGTATCCACTTTTATATACAGCTAGTATGGCGACGTGGGTACATATCCTTCTAAAGCCCACACAAAAAAAATTGTTAAGTGAATTTGAAATCAATAGTGAAGGAAATATGGTCGAATTTCTTTTGATTTGTAATCGAACGAAACAAAAGAATAGAACCCTTTTCCAGTTATTCATAATGGTCCTAACTTCAGTGAAGCAATTAGTAGGTACTACTGATAGGACCGTGGGCCTTGCGAGGTTGAGTACTTACTGTACCAGCGTCAATAAGGTACAAATTCAAGTAGTTCGGTACGCCATACAACATGGTGCATGGTACATGGTGTACAGAACTATTTGAATACTTTAGATGCTACCTACTATATGACGCTGACTGTACACATACAAGCAGTATGAAACAAATTTTATATTTTAAAACACTACCAAATCCATAGTAAAAATTAGTAAATATTTAGTAAAAAAATCGAGAATGTCAAATTATATAAGTTGCGGAAAATTTCCAAAAACTTAGAAAATGGCTTAAATATTTGGATTTTTTTTCAAAAATTCAAGGTCATTTTGTACAGTCAGCTGCAGAGAAAAGGCACCACCCCTGCAAACAAACTTCCATGGAAAATGTGGAAAAATAGCAATTTTGGAAACTTTGTCGTCAAGTCTTTGTTGTTCAAATTAGATCAAATGAGGAGTTCCAATTTTTCACAGTCGCTTCACAGTTAGAGCCACCCCATAGCGTCTTTTGAGCGTCAGCGTCTAGACTGCGTGGCGTCGCTGCGCACTTACGTCGAAGTTGCGTCGAGCGCAGCCATAGAGTTGACTAGACGCCGACGCTCGAGAGACGCTAGTATGGGGTGGCCCTTAAATACGTAACTGTGGTGTGGATGCACCTTTATACTGTGTATTTGTAATTCTGATGCTTATTCAAGTATGCTGACTGAACTAATTATTCTGTGCAAATATGGTATGGCTACACGCCTGCCGCGAATGCCACTAATTCTATTATTTTTATCTTAAGCCTGTACATATTACGGGATACTCTAAAGTACCCATTACGGAACCATCGCGTTCGACTTGTTGTAAATTTATATAATTTTTTTTTAATATTTCCAAGACTGTACTTTATCATTTAACAAAATGACAACTGACATATTACTATGTATAAATAAATAAAAACGGTATTGCATTTGTTTGTTTTATTTATTAATTATGATGATGGAAGTTATTGAATTTTTATTTTCTCAGTTGTTACCAGTGGGAATAACCCAAATATTTGAAGAATGTACAAGACATTCCCACCTGTTACCACTAGTAACAACTTAGGAAATAAATCGTCAGGTGACAAGCAAGTCACTAATTACTAAAAAAATTAAACAAAAATCGACCTTCCTTTAGTACTAATATGGTTTACTATGGCTATGAACTTGTGGTGGTACTTAGTGACTTTTGCTTGTCACCCGACGAAATGTCACGACGAAGTGCATTTCAATTTTCACACACAGTAAAACCACAGTGTAAACAGTAACAGTCCCTTTGATGTTGGCGTAAATGCCGATACCGCACAAGAACACAGTGTAGTTGTCACAGACTTTTACACAGCTACCCAAAATAATATGTGACAAATTGACAATTAATAAGATACGCTGGCCCTGAGTAGTACCGTGCTACTAACAATGGCGATGTGGTGCGCGCGACTCACCCCGCACGATTGCCCTATCTAGACGGCTTCGTCGAATGACTATTGTTTTAAAGACTGTGTCCAACTAAGGGCCACCCCACATCTAGCGTCTTTCGAGCGTCGGCGTCTACAACTCTATGGCCGCTGCTCGACGCAACTGCGCAGCGACGTTATTTTCCATAGCGCTAACCAGACGCCGACGCTCGAAAGACGCTAGATGTGGGGTGGCCCTAAAGTCCAATACTACAAACTACAACTACTTATGGTTCACAAAAGTTCAACTTGAGTTGTGCCTTTCTCAAGAACATTCTCATCTTTAAGGGCCACCCGTGGTTTTCGTCGGATTTTTGACAAGTTTTGAATCGTATCTCCTTTTTTTGCACTACAGATAGAATTATAAGACAAACGGTTATCGGTTCTTCAATCGTTTATCTCCGGTTTTGTCCATCGGATTTTGAAAACAATGAATACTTATTTTTTTATGAATTTTTTAAACATTGTCTAAAAAAACACTTTTTTCATAAAACACTTTTCTGGCCATAACACAAAAGTTATGGCCAGAAAATCAGTTATTTAGTCTAAAATTGTTCAACTTTGATGCCAAATATCTCGAAGACTTATTCTCGAACTTTAAAGAAAATATGGGATACTATATTGCTTAAAGCCGTTTCTGTTAATATGATAAGCTACAAAAAACATTAGATAAATAAGGGATTCAGATCGAAGGTCATTGGCGTAGGGGAGCCCCTTAAGAGTCATGTCATTAATGTAGGGTGTTTTTTTTCATTAGGTATCACTTTTTATCATACCCTGGAAACTCTGAAAAACGAAAGCCTTCTTCTTGCTCGCTTTAGGTATCCCGGCATTTTGCCACGGCTCATGGGAATCTGGGGTCCGCTTAACTAATCACTAGAATTGACGTAGGCACTAGTTTTTACGAAAGCGACTGTCATCTGACCTAGAACGGAACCTAGGCCTCACGATGTTTTGCTTCACCGAAAAGCAACTGGTAAATATCAAATGATATTTTCGTAAGTTCCGAAAAACGCATTGGTACGAGCAGGGTAAGTACCTCCGGAATGAAAATCGCACGCACTTACCGCTAGGCCACCAGCGCTTCATAGGAGGAAACCCTATTCAGGATTAAAATGTGTTGTGGTGGTGTGGGGCTACCAAACCTATTATATGACAGGGACGGGCGAAATGCATTTTAAATACTTAGTTTATTTTATACTTAATTAGTTCAAGTTAAATAAATGAACCAATCACAATGCAGCTAAAATTCATAATTGGAAGGTTGGCAGACGGTCTGAGTGCTTTCCGGTGTAGCGGCAAACGTCAAAACTCGCGCTAACTGCATTCTATGATTCTGACGCTTCTGGTTAAGGGGAAGTGCGAAATTGTTACAGATTTTATAAGAAGACAAGAAAAATACACAACAATAAACAATACAACAACAACAATAGACAAGAGAAATAGATATTGTAATATTTTTATTAGCAGAGACTGTGCGAGGCAGGAAGTATCTGGAGAAACGCACAGTTGAGGACTGCCAACCATGTAAGTGGTGAAGATAGAAATGTGGTCGCGTAGAGTTATGGCAGAAAGAAGCGGCAAGGGTAACCGAACAATTCATCAGAGCACTCCCCGTTATACATACGATAGAATGCGTGGCTGCCGGCCTAGCCGCTTACAATCGCTATCACCTCGAAACGCTCTATCACTCTTCCATATTAGTGGGAAAGTGACAGTTGTGTTTCGATCGCTACGGAGCGTAAGCGACTGGAATATTGGCTACGCGGCCTGGCCTATAACCGCGAACATCGAAGTTCGCAAATTGCGGGCATTTTTCTCTGTCACTCTAATTACGCCTTCATTGGAGCAAAAGAGAAAGATCCCCGCAATTTGCGAAGTTCGGTTTTTGCGGCAGCCTATCTCTACACAGCGCCAGAGTGAATCGAAATACGCTGGTAGCCGACAATTCGAGTCGCTCGTTGGATGCGGTCCAGAGGGAGAAACTGGCACTAGAGTGCCTGCAGATGGGGAAAGTATTCCATAACCGTACTAATAAGTACTGGTTATAAATACACCCCGTTATCTAATGCTCAGTTTGGGGGCAAGTGATGGGGCAGTTGTGATAATCAATGACTGGAATGAATGTCTAGAGCATTCACAAAATAAGAATTTTATTTTGACAAACAACCCTTTATAGATAAATATGAATCGACTAATAATGTGAAGCAACATCACTATTTGCCCCCAAACTGAGCATTAGATAACGGGGTATAAACTTAGAATAAATTTAAAAGTATTAAAGTTTATTCTAAGCTTAATAGCATCGTTCGCAGACGTTTCTGCTTGTTAAAAATTAAAATAACGGGGTATAGTTATAAATATGGACTGAGTTCCGGACCAACGCATCAATTCTTGAGGAGCTTGGCATTAAAGAACTTTTCTTAAAGGAAGATCGCCAATGAGATGGACCGACCAAATCAAAGCCAGTGTGTCGGCCACAGTAAGCGAATGCTCACGGAAAGCAGCTCTACGGGAGGAATGGCGACATGTCGTTAAACAAGTCGCTCAAAAGTCTACATAATGGCCACGACCACTCTGTCAAGAGTGTAACGAAGAAGAAGAAGTACGGTTGTAAAACTTTTTCAACTGCTTCGCCTTAAAAGCTCCGTCACCAGTCACATTACCTAGTATTAATATTAACTCTACTGGATTAAATCCGACCCCGATATGTTATTGCACAAAAGGTCACAACCGACACGTTTTGCCTAAACACATATTATCTCATTACACAGTAATCATGAAGTCTAGACTTGGTTTATGAATTTTTTATGAAGACCTGATTTTAGAATTGAGTTATTCAGTATGTAACAGTACCATCATTACGGACGCAACTTTATAGACAGAAAACTGTTTTGCTTTATTTATTGGGTACCTAGGTAAGGTAGCAAAGAGTTATTGATATTACAATCAAAGTCTAAGAAAAATAAGTTTTTGGCATAAATTACATTTTTCGTACAAGCTTTTATCGCTGACTGTACTTTTCTTTCCACAGAAACTACTTACTACTTACTACTTTGTACTTTTCTTTATTAACTCATCGAGACAATTCTAAAAACCCCAAACACAATTAGGTTTCGTTGTTTTATCACAGTTCCTATGGCCACCTCCGGTCTCCACCATCAGATCAGCTCCATGACACCATAATAATGCATTGTCACCCGACTTACGTATGTATGCAAAATTTCAGCTCAATCGGAAACCGGGAAGTGGATCAAATTTAACTTGCAAGATTTGATTACAGATAGACAGACAGACAGACAGACAACGGTCAGGTGAAACTAAATAAAAGCTTGTAAAATCATGCCTTGAATTTGAAAGCTGAAGTAGATAGAGTTAGACCAAATAAAGTCTGCAACGATTATGATAGCACACGCAGTGTTAATTTTAACCTCAAACTTCTATGAAATTATATATGACGCTCGCTCAAAAACTCGCTTGCATCGCCCGGGACTCGAACCGACTAAAAATTCCAAAAAATAAACACTCGCAATTTTATTCTACTAGTCGATGCAGTTAATGTTAATGATAACATTTTTCCAAGAAACACACTCGTCGTCTCACACTCGTTTCCACAGTAAAAGAGATCGAGAGTTAAAAAGATTACTCGATCTCCGAGATAAAAACTATACTATCCTTTCCCAAGACTCAAGCAATCTCCATACAAAATCGATTAACGGTTTAAGCGTTCATAATACAAGCTCAATTAAGTTGAAATAAAAGGTCTTCTATGTATAGCGCAACTTTATATATTTTCATTGTTTTCATAACTGCACATAGGCAGCCATATTGGCGACGCCACACCTGTTGAAGCCCCTCCGTATCCTGAAAATATGAAAATAATAAAGATGATTATTTTATTTAAATAGTTTCGTAGTTATTTTTCATACTGAATTGATGGTGAGTGCTTATGCGATAACATCAGAATTATTTGGTTAATGAAAGATTCAAATTAGATTGCAACGAATAGGTATGTACAGTCGCCATCATATATATCGGAGCGGCCAAGGTGCTCACAAATATCTGACCACGCCTCTATTGTCAAGGCGTTAGAGCGCTTGTTCAGATATTGTGAACACCTTGGCCGCTCCGATATATATGATGGCGACTGTACATAACTATTCGTTGCAATCTAATTTGAACCTTTCATTAACCAAATAATTCTTTCATTGCATTGCATTTCTTTTATTTCATTCCTGTTTAAAACAAACGAAATTCGTTCCAATTTATTTATAGAATAAGGTTTAAATTTAAATTAAAAATTGTGTCTTACGAGGTTAAAAGATACCTCACCTCATATACCCATCCTCCCCCCAATTTTTCCCCCACCAGTTGAGCAGTATCCAGTACTCTTGGGTGTAGCCAACGAGCAACATGGCATGGTTGAGTTGCCACGACGTACAGAACAGATCGTCGTATACGCCACCCCTGTGGAATAAACCAGATTTTGATTAAGCTGGAAACAAATTATCGGACGCGGCTGACGGGCGCGACATAAAAGTGTGCACAGTGTTCGGGACGCGGCTTGCAGACGCGCAACAACGCTTAGTCCACAAAGAACTGTAGACGAAGAAACATGCATTTTTGTAATCCTTTAATTTGAGATTATACAGTAATTCCTTGTTGCGAACACATCCGATAATTCTTTCCTCCATTTTTACCGTACTCCGCGTAGTCCGCGTCCTTCTGGCGCAGCGCAGTGACGCGTCCCGCACCCCGTGCATACTACTGCATACCGTCCGCGGACGTTTTCGGCTGACAGGAACATCCAGCGCGCCAGATTTCTGTCGGATGTCCGAAGGCTCAAGGTCAGCACAAGGTTACGTCCACGGCTTACCTCCGATAGTTTGCACAGTTCAGTGTATATTCATTATCTAGATACCTATAAGTCGCGGCTGTGAGCCGCGTCCGTCAGCCGCGTCCGATACCTAATTTGAGCTTAAGCCTGAAATTTTCTTTACACAGATTTACGGCGCGATTCGGGAAATGAATTAGAGATGCACTAGATAAGATATAGTAAAGATATGTGTCGTTCCACGGCGAAAGGTACCATTACCCCGACTGAATATTGGAGCGGCGTTAATAATAAGCGTAAGCGCCAGCTGCCATAAGGTACCTTTTGCCGTGGAACGTCACATATCTTTACTATTTCATATCTAGTGAATGTCTAACGGCGCGATATCTTAAAGTTCGAATCGCGCCGTTAGACTACTTTTAATTGACGTAGGCGCTAGTTTTTACGAAAGCGACTGCCATCTGACCTTCCAACGCCGAGGGGAAACTAGGCTTTATTGGGATTAGTCCGGTTACCTCACGATGTTTTCCTTCACCAAAAAGAAATATCAAATGATATTTCGTACATAAGTTCCGAAAAACTCATTGGTACGAGCCGGGGTCTGAGCCCGGGACCTCCGGATTGAAAGGCGGACGCTCTTACAGCTAAGCCACCAGCGCTTCTACAGTTTCTAACACACATTACAGCACACAGTCCAGCAGCAGCAGCGTGAGGAAACCGGACTAATCCCAATAAGGTCTAGCTTCCCCTCTGGGTTGGAAGGTCCGATGGCAGTCGCTTTCGTAAAAACTAATGCCTACGTCAAATCATGGGATTACTGGTCAAGCGGACCCCAGGCTCCCATGAGCCGTGGCAAAATGCCGGGATAACGCCAGGAAGAAGAGAAGATTACAGCACACAGTCAGCCATACTTATAAAGCTGGAACGTGAACGGCGCAGCATTGACAGCAACGGCAAGGGGCCCGATGGCAGCCAGGGCCAGTTCCATCGCGTCTTCGTCGCCGGCCGGCAGGAGAGCCCACCTCCGCGGTCTGGCCCGCACGAGCAGTCTGCTGTAGTGGCAGCGGCCTTTCTGGAACAGAATTAGATCTTAGAGACGTTCATACTTCGGACTTCTGGCCGAAGGGTGTGATATTTCGGTGGTTCCGTGGGAAGATTCCCAATGATGCCGAATCCTACACCAGAGCAGGCCGCAACAGAAAACTGCATCACGAGAATGATTTTTTGTTGCCCAGAAAAAAAAATAACAGCATAGGTACAGTCAACAACAGAGCTATGAATACAGACAGAATGACAATACAAGTGTCAAAAATATGTATACAGTACTTTATTGCCTGTACATTAAGGTCGTGTATACATATTTTTGGCACTTTGCCTGTACTCATAGCTCTGTTGTTGACTGTACCTTCAGATCCACAGCGCAGGCTTCGTCATCATAAAGATAGCTCCTCAGGTTTCGTCAAAATAAAACGTACATAATGTCATCCGCAACACGCATCGTGAAATTTAAAAGAAAATTGGTCATTACAAAACACATAATAATAAGCGATAAACCTATCCTAATCCGGGCACAAACGTCCCGAAAATACCTGCGGCGGCGTTCCCGCGCTGAATAGCCAACGATATACGCTGGACCAGGTACGAACCAGATCTAGGATCGCAACATTCGCAACCCCTATCCCGCAAGCGTTTTCCCAGGTCCCTCACAAAAACCTCCAACCACCAACCACCACCACCACCAACCACCATCACCTCGGTTTGGTAGTAACTACTGGGGAAAAAAATCCCAGTAGATAGTTACCACTGGTAACAACTTGCCGGTAACTAGTGGGAATAATCCGCGCATCCGCGGATGTCCAAAAATCTGCATCCGCAACATCCCTACTGTAGATGTAGTAGATGAGTTAAGCACCTTTGCCATTAGAGCACAAACCTTTCCCTTATAAGGGTAGTACTTCTCCATGATCAGTCCTTCTCTGGCGACGTATCGCATGGCCGCGTTCAGGGAACCCCCGTCGCAGCCCTCGTTGCCATCAGGGTAGCTGCAGTCGATTATTTGTTGGGGGCTGAAAATAAACACATGACCACAGAATAAATAATAGTTACAGAAGGTTCACTCTCGAAAACGACGAAAAAACGAGTCTATTACGACAATGAACGCAAGGAGGCAGCAGGCGTCCGTTCCGTAGCGGTGCGCGGCAACTACTGCTAGACACCAAAATTGGTGTGGGCCGCATGTACTAGTAGCGACGCGACGAAATCGCGAGTGAGCCACGCCTGACATGACCATTATAGGTTTTTGTAGGGTAGTGTCTACAAAGGGTTTTTCAAATTGTACGTATTCACTTGAACCTAATGAAGCAATATGGGTACTACATTGAATGGAACTGGCAAGAGACCGAGGACTTGAAATCCAGCCGACCAATCACAACTGACTTCAACTCCATGCCCTACTAACCAACCAATCACGGCTCACCTCAGCTCGCTCCAGTCACCATGCCGCTTGTAAAGTTGCGCTTGCAGCGCATGCGCGACAGCAAACGCGTAGCACGCGCCGCACGCGTGCTGCTGCTCCCGCGCAGGCTTAAAGCCCGCCGCTCGCCAGTCAACCTGCCAATCAATCATAAATAATTGTGTTCAGACTCCTTAAGATTGTCTTTGCCTGCGAGTTTAGTTCGCGTCTGATTTGTTGCCGTTAGGATTCCACTTACTTACTACTTACTCTGTTGGCTCAGCGATCCAAAATGACACTTGGCGCCACTTTTCTCGGTCCTGTGCGACCTCTCGCCAATTGTTGACTCGAAGGTCGCGCAGGTCCGCCTCCACCATGTCGCACCACCGTTACCGCACTGTTAAGATTCGATAGGCGATTATTAGGCGACAGGATTGGTTAGCAGCGGTGTTTCCAAAAGGTCAAAAATTCGAAACATGGCCAATTTTTTTCTTTTTTATTGAAAATTTTAGATCACGCGGCCGCGGTAGGCCTAAGAAGCGCTGGCTGGACGTAGTGACAGCGGACATGGAAGAGAATAATCTCACACCTGAGGATGCCGAAGACCGGGCAAAGTGGAGAAGATAGAGCAGGAAAGCGGACCCTGGCGCTAGGCCGGGAAAACGCCAGGTTGAAAATTTTGTAGTATCGTTTGCAGACGTATCTGCTTGTTAATTTTAGTGGAATGCTTTGTCTGTTAAACGGTTAACATACCTTCCTGGGCGCTCTCATGTGGGCATGTTTATGGAAATCTCGCATGAAAGGGTCGTGCGCAGGATCGAAGAGGTGCGGAGTCTTTTTCAGTTTCAGGATCTTTGTAGCGTATTCCACTGGAGCCTGGAATTACAGTGGATAATACTTAGAGAATATAACCAAAGGAGTGGTCATTAACAGGCGTTCCCCTCTGTCGAAAATAGGCGGCCAATGGTCAACGATATGTCAACCACATGTATGGACTGACGTTTATCTGACATGGCTATGTTTACGTTACGTATACATTTGATGTGCCCCTCCCCCGCAAAAAACTATTTTATACCGAAAATTATACACATGGCGTCTCCGTTGGTTATATCCTCTAAGGGATAATATCATCATCAGCAGGCCCCCTGCTGGCCACGGGCCTCAACTTATATTACAACAAGTTTTTTTTAAAATGAGATTGGGTAGACATACCTATTTTTATCGTGCTCGGGGCCCAACGATTCCCTGGTGTTTGTCACTTTCCTTACCCTTCTCACCTTATCACTTTTATTATTACTTGGGAGTACTTGCGGTGTTTTCTTAGATGGTATTTCGTGCCTATAATATTCTTTAAATACAAGATAAATACCGCAAAAATTCATTAATTGCAAACAAAAAAACAAATAATTAGTCTGTCTGTATCGTATCTGTTGTAAGTGACTAAGATACAGAGTATATTAGTCGCGAATAATTATAAAAATACCCCGACGAATTTTGAGAACCAGAGAAGTCAAGGGGTATATACCTAACTTATAGAGGGTAGATACATATATGTATATGGTATCGGTACTCACAAAATCTCCAAAATGATTTAAATGCAATGAATAACTATGTTTTCCAGAGATATATCCTTGATTATGCGAAACGACTCTTCGTAAATTCTGCCGCCATTTCTGTAGTGCCGCCATCTCGTGGTGGGGGGACTCAAACTCCTTATTGTATACTGCCTGCAATGTAATACGGCTAATGTGCAAAACAATTGCGTTTTCACCACACCAGCTCGGAAAGGCTTACTTTGCACTTCAAAAACTGATAGCAAAGTTGCATTTTATCCACATGTGAGGCAAAGTAAACAAATGCAAATTTTGAGTTGTTTTCTTATGTTAGCTGGTAAAATTGACTTATGAATGATGATTTTGGATGATAAATATTTAATAACATTAATTTGGATTTGATTTGATTTTGTTTGATATTTTACGTTTATTAATATTTGCTTTGGATTGGTGTGGTGAAAAATGTTGTGTTTCACTCGGGGGCAAATTTTGTTTAACCCTCGTGCTTTGAAACCCTCGCAACGCTCAAGATTCCATTTTCGAACCACTCGCTACGCTCGTGGTTCAATTTTGGAATCTTTCGCTTGCTCGGGTATCAATAGTAGCACGAGCGGTTAAACAACAACTTTGCCCCCTTGTAAAACAAATAACTATTTATTAAGTCATTAGGTACACACTATCTGTGTACTAGATAAATATTCGCTACTCCCTCCTCGCTGATTGGATTTACAGCCTGGCTCCTCTACACGATGGGCTAACGCTGACCACTCCAAGGCTCTACTAGGCATTTATGCTCTAGTATCTCATTCTACCGCATGGCTGCGTCCCTTGGAGTGGCCGGCGCTGGCTCATCGTGTGAGGAGCCATTAAAAAAATAAAAAAAATAATAAATAAAAATAAAAATCATTTATTTCAGAAAACAACTATGTTAGTTTATTTGTAAAAAGACGGGAGAGAAAGAGCACATAAAATAGAACTAAAATTAAATTATAAAATAACAAGTACCTAACAACACAAAAATACACGCGACCACCCCCCTCTGTCGCCTCATGCATCCCATGGCCTCCTCATAACATGCAGATCCATGAAGCGGCCGAGGACGGGCGAATCCAACCTGTCCGCGATCATCTGCAGGATGCTGTTGCCGCTCCCTCGCACACGTCGTATGACGGACGCCGACTTTTTGCGTATTATCGCATAAAAATCGTCGACGGCCGCGTCGGCAAACATGCCCGACGCGCTGCAATAGCGAGGGAGCCGCAACAGGGCCCTGAATGCGTTATTGTATTGCACTCTTAGTGCATTGTACGCCCGCTTCGTAAAGCTGACCCATAGACCACTCGTGTAAAAACTTTGGCAGTACGCTCTAAAGCATGGCTTACCTTGTATTCATGCCAATGTGATTCAGGTATTTCGTGGCTTGTCAAAAGACCATCCACAATATGTTCACGAACGTAACTAGAACTGTAGTCTCCATCTCGACACCCACTCACATTGACAGTCTTCAAGAATTCTCCATAACTGTCCGTCCTATGAAGAAAACTTATAGCATTGTTTAAAATTTCATCCGTACCACTATCCACACATTTCTTGTGTCTATTCTTGAGTATGAATTTTATTTTTTGTACTGTTTCGTTTAAATGTAGTTCTGATTGAATTAAAGATAGCTGAAGTACCATTATAAGATTTATACGCAAATTGTACATATTTATTTTTAATCTAAGTACGAGTTGAACAGGTATATTTAAATTAAACTTAAAATATAGTTGTCTCAATGAATATGCAAGATATGTAATGAATTTGTACAACCAAGTGTAATTTGATAATGCTTGAGACAGCATAAGGTTATTCACGTGTCAGGTCTAACTTACCGTTTACGTAGAATATAAATTACATTACTATGTTTATTACTCACGATGGTGGCTACCAAGTGCACTAACCGCCATTCCCGCCAAGATATCTTGCATTTGCAGAGGACACATGAGCCGGTCATGAGCTGCAAGTTTGCGGAAAGTTTCTAAATTGTTCGCAGAAATCGCGAAGCGTCTGGTTGACGTAACTGCCGCCCTAGCCAAGGTGACAATCGCTATCGCTTCGCCATCGAATCGCTTTGTGTCTCTCTATCACTCTTCCATATTGGTGTGACAGTGACAGTTGCGTTTCGTTCGCTACGGAGCGTAAGCGATTGGCATGTTGTCTACGGGGCCTGGTGACCGAAGAGCTGGCGGCTACCTCGCACAACGCAACGTATCAGTATTGCGATACAGCGGGGAAATGCCGCCAGCATCCTTGGTACAATGCCTCAGGGGCCTATTTTTTAGATTTAAGCTAGTTATTAATTTCGTTTAGTTGTATCACTGTATATATATTGTTTGTAAATAAATGATTTAACTAATAGTTGGAAAATATATCGGGTATTTCAGGAAAATTTCGTAATTAAGGAAACTTTCATATTGAAAACGCTAAATTTCGACCCCCGTACAAAAATATGAGAGGTTCCGATATTTTTCAGTGTATGGAAATTCCGCAATTTTGGAAGCATTCCGACGGCAATATATCAATGCCTTGTTGATATATTCAATGAGGCAAACATGTGTAGGTATTAACCCTTTTGCAAAAATGAATTATCGTATTAGATGTGTAAAATCAGTGCTCTATGCTCACAGCTAAATGTAGATGGCGCTGTGCCTCCTTACATTATGCCAAAGAGAATTTAGTATAGAGGCGTAGTGTCAAAAGTAAATTTTGTAGGCATAGTAAAATTACTGCCATCTTTCGACACACGATTAAAACTTTTAGAACGCCATTAGACTTTAATCCTTGTTGTTTCATTGATATAGGTATCTTTCATTGGTTAGGATGGTTACCTACCTTTGATTTGGTTGAATGGTCGGTTGCCTCTGATTCTAAATAAATACCTAGTAATATAGTTATTTGATTTTTATTCACAATTGTATTGGTTTTTCAAATTTTATTAGCGACAGTATATAACCATGGCAACGAGTGCCAAGAAAAACTTGATTCAGCCGATTTACAATCGCAAAGTCTCGCTCAGTAGATACCTAGCTTCCTCTAATAATGATGCGCGGCATCGCTCTTTGGAAACAATTATGTTCCTCAGTGAGGTCAGTTGGCACACGTTGTTTTAGCCTCTCCATTGTATGTCAGCGTTTTGTTTCCGACTAGTTTTACTCAACTGGTTTCCCATTCGACAAATTATCATCAAATTCTTTTAACGGTTCCTTTTTCGTAACATTATCTTCAGTGTCTGTGAGCTGTACGGTGTTTTTATCTACACCATTCGGCTTCTCATTCAAAGGCGTTAACTCCCTAATATATGCCTCTAGGTCCGGGAGCGGAGCCCCCCTGAAGTGTTCCTCAATCTGCTGCAAAGTCCGGCCGCTAGTCTCCGGCAGCAATACCCACGCCACAGCCAGACACGCCGCTATAACCCCAGAGTACACCGCGTATGTTCCTTCCAGTCCCATGGTAGATAGCAGACCAGGAAATGCCTTCAGAACTATAAGTACAGACAGACACTGCGTTACTAAACCAATACTTCCTGCTAGACCCCTGTTCTGCAATGGGAATACCTCCCCAGCGATCACGGCCGGCAGCGGCTGCATTCCCAACGACAGAGCCATCATTTGAACGCTGACCAATATACCAGGAATCCACAAGGAATCGAAGGGCAAATAACCGTATGTTCTAACGAACACGTAAACACCCATCAACAGCTGGCTACCGCCATTTAGAGCTCCTATAATAAACAGCAGTTTTCTTCTCCTTACTTTGTTAATTAGATAAATAGCCGCACCACCTGCAAACAGTCTCAGGAAGTCTAAAGCCACCATCCAGAAATTGGCGTTAACTTCGGGACCCATCAGCAATCCTAGAACCGTTACCGCGTATACCCCCATAATTGGTCCTCCGGATAAATTCTGCATAATAAATAAGGCAGACACTAGAAAAACTGGCTTGAAGAATTCTTTTTTCTTTACAACCGTGATAATTTGTCTGAATTTATTGTTCTGATTAGTTTCTTGGGCATCTAAATGCTTTACTGTTTGTATGATCTTGTCTAGTTCCGGTATTTCATCCTCTCCTCTCAACCATATGAAGTTCTTTCTGCATTTCTCGTATTGTCCTCGAGTAGCCAGCCAACTTGGAGACTCTGGTGAATAAATGGTCAAGAGAAGGCTGATGAAAGGGAAGGATAAGCAACAGAGAGCAGTTGCTTGGTAGCTGAGGAGTGATCCGGTGAGATGGACGAAGCATAAACCAACGGCTAGTGCGAGGGTGGTGGTGGAAAGGAACCCAGCTCGGTAGAGTGGGCTGGAGCACTCGCCGATGAAGATGGAACGGACCGGCATGTACATGCCAAACGAGAAGCCTTGGAGCATCCTGCCTATTAGCAGACACTGGAAAAGATTAAGCTGATTGTAAAATTGGTTACAATTCTCATACTAATTTACCACAAGCGTAAGACAAATTATGTTTTTGACCAGAAGTTGCGAGTTGCGTTATCGAGGGCTGACGTTAAGGGTGTCGCCAGCTGATGTGCTAGGGGGGTGGGGGTAGTTAATATGGCCGATGACCGGAGGGACCATACATTTAGTTACAAATTTTATCCTCTAGGAGGCGACGCCCTTGGCAGACGTGGAAACATAATGTCAGGGATAGCCATTCCCCGTGCATACCTCATAGCTAGTAGCGAGACTGAGGGTGAACCAGCTCAGAATCAGGATCAGGATCACACAGTAGATTGCCACTTTGCGTCCTGCGCGCGTCATAATCGATGGGACCAAGAAGTTTCCGACGATCATAGGAATTGATCCCACAGAAGCTGAAAAGTTGGAAAAACTAAAAGTCAAATCGGTATTATGGTATGGGATTGGGTATCTGTACTAGTATTATATGACCTGTGGTATATGTATCAGTGTAGCTGTAGCTGAAGAAAGAGGTTCCCCCCTTCTCTCCCGACATACAATCAGTATATGCGGAGAGGGGGGGGGGGCGGGGTCACGTGTACTCGTGTTGGAGGCCAAGATTCATTTTGGGTCGCCACCTACCTAGCCAAGATGCCTGGTTCTCAGTCATGCTGATGAGCGACCCTGGGCCCTGCAGCTGTGGTAACAGGATCCCTGGGAAACCGAAGAAGGCGCCGCAGCCGATCATGTTGATACTGACTCCTGCAGTCACCAGGCACTGAGAAACGGATTGTTGTTCTAAAATGTGTACTGCGTAAAAACCGCACAAGTGCTAGTCGGTGCCCATACAACCAATTCCAGTCGCCGTTACGACGCGGTGTAGACACATCTTGTGTCGACACCGTCTGTTTCGGTCACAATTCCAGTCGCAGAGTCGTCGCCGTGTCGACACAGTTACCAGAAATGGGGAAGGGTCGACACATGACACAAAGTGACATAAAGTGTGGTCGCCGTGTGCACACATTGTTTCGGGTTTGCGACTACTTTATGCCAAAATCATTCGTTCATTTTGTTCCTGTCAAATGGAAACTGTCAGATGGAAAAATAGTTAAATAAAAATAAGTGACATTAATACGCCATCTCTAAAACGGATTACAAGACGTAATTATATATTGTTTGCATTTATATTACAATAGGACTTAAATTATTATGGGGAATTAAACTGCTCGAGTGATTTGATAAACTAAGTGTAATATAATCAACGCGCCACCACATTGTTTTAGTTTAGCCGGAAATGAAATTGTTTACTTCTCAGTGCTTGTGTTCATAAATATATTATTTGATGCATTTTTAGTACTTCGATGCGTATACTATACTTAAATAACAGAAATAACGCTTTACATACTACGAAACTTGTTAATTATGATGTATAAATATGGTTTAAGGCTGAGAAATATTGCAGTCACAAAGTAGTCGCAAATGTTTCGACTTTGTGTCGACTCTGTGTAGACACATGACACGCGCTGTCAAAAGTAATAACAAAGTTACTGGATTTGCAAAATGGCTCCTTGTGTTCATTTGTTTTCAGATATTCTCAAAGTGTAAAAATGACGTGGTCAGAGATGGGACTTAATAGATTAACTGTTTATTCGACTAATTAATGGAATAAAAAAAGTTAATCCTCAAATTTTAATCACGATTAGTTTAGTCGACCTAACATAGATTGAAATTGAATTAATCTGAACATTAATCGAATAAATTATCGATTAAATCTCGGTTGGAAGTTGACAGGGGGCCATTTTAGTACGTAAAAATAATAGAAATGTCTTGCATGCAGATGGTAGCCAAACACTTTGTCATAAAAGTCGAGATGGGTGTCGATTTATAGGTTTTAGGGAGTGCCGATTTCGAAAATGATGACCATTTTGGAATCCAAAATGGCGGCCATGCACTGTGTCATAAAAGTCGTCATGGATGTCGTTTTATACGTTTTAGGGGGCCCCAATTTTGAAAATGATGACCATTTTGGAATCCAAAATGGCGGCCATGCACTATGCCATAAAAGTCGTCAGGGGTGTCGTTTTATAGGTTTTAGGAGGCGCAGATTTCAAAAATGATGACCATTTTGGATTCCAAGATGGCGGCCATGCACTATGTCATAAAAGTCGTCATGGGTGTCGTTTTATAGGTTTTAGGGGGCCCCGATTTAGAAAATGATGACCATTTTGAAATCCAAAATGGCGGCCATGCACTATGTAATAAAAGTCGTCATGGGTGTCGTTTTATAGGTTTTGGGGGGCGCGGATTTAGAAAATGATGACCATTTTGGATTCCAAAATGGTGGCCATGCACTATGTCATAAAAGTCGTCATGGGTGTCGTTTTATAGGTTTTAAGGGGCGCAGATTTCGAAAACGATGACCAATTTGGATTCCAAGATGGCGGCCATGCACTATGTCATAAAAGTCGTCATGGATGTCGTTTTATAGGTTTTAGGGGGCCCCGCTTTCGAAAATGATGACCATTTTGGAATCCAGAATGGCGGCCATGACTATGTCATAAAAGTCGTCATGGGTGTCGTTTTATAGGTTTTGGGGGGCGCAGATTTCGAAAACGATAACCATTTTCGATTCCAAAATGGCGGCCATGCACTATGTCATAAAAGTCGTCATGGATGTCGTTTTATAGGTTTTGGGGGGGCGCGGATTTAGAAAATGATGACCATTTTGGATTCCAAAATGGTGGCCATGCACTATGTCATAAAAGTCGTCATGGGTGTCGTTTTATAGGTTTTAAGGGGCGCAGATTTCGAAAACGATGACCAATTTGGATTCCAAGATGGCGGCCATGCACTATGTCATAAAAGTCGTCATGGATGTCGTTTTATAGGTTTTAGGGGGCCCCGCTTTCGAAAATGATGACCATTTTGGAATCCAGAATGGCGGCCATGACTATGTCATAAAAGTCGTCATGGGTGTCGTTTTATAGGTTTTGGGGGGGCGCAGATTTCGAAAACGATAACCATTTTCGATTCCAAAATGGCGGCCATGCACTATGTCATAAAAGTCGTCATGGATGTCGTTTTATAGGTTTTAGGGGGCCCCGCTTTCGAAAATGATGACCATTTTGGAATCCAGAATGGCGGCCATGACTATGTCATAAAAGTCGTCATGGGTGTCGTTTTATAGGTTTTGGGGGGCGCAGATTTCGAAAACGATAACCATTTTCGATTCCAAAATGGCGGCCATGCACTATGTCATAAAAGTCGTCATGGATGTCGTTTTATAGGTTTTGGGGGGGCGCGGATTTAGAAAATGATGACCATTTTGGATTCCAAAATGGTGGCCATGCACTATGTCATAAAAGTCGTCATGGGTGTCGTTTTATAGGTTTTAAGGGGCGCAGATTTCGAAAACGATGACCAATTTGGATTCCAAGATGGCGGCCATGCACTATGTCATAAAAGTCGTCATGGATGTCGTTTTATAGGTTTTAGGGGGCCCCGCTTTCGAAAATGATGACCATTTTGGAATCCAGAATGGCGGCCATGACTATGTCATAAAAGTCGTCATGGGTGTCGTTTTATAGGTTTTGGGGGGGCGCAGATTTCGAAAACGATAACCATTTTCGATTCCAAAATGGCGGCCATGCACTATGTCATAAAAGTCGTCATGGATGTCGTTTTATAGGTTTTGGGGGGCGCAGATTTAGAAAATGATGACCATTTTGGATTCCAAAATGGTGGCCATGCACTATGTCATAAAAGTCGTCATGGGTGTCGTTTTATAGGTTTTAGGGGGCGCAGATTTCGAAAACGATAACCAAATGGTTATGGTGGCCGCCATTTTGGAATCCAAAATGGTCATCGTTTTCGAAATCTGCGCCCCTTAAAACCTATAAAACGACACCCATGACGACTTTTATGACATAATGCATGGCCACCATTTTGGAATCCAAAATGGTCATCATTTTCGAATTCTGCACTCCCTAAAACCTACAAAACGATATCCATGACGACTTTTATGACAAAGTGCACGGCACACATCTTGGATTCCAAACTGGTCATCATTTTCGAAATCGGCACTTCCTAAAACCTATAAAACGATATTCATGACGACTTTTATGACAAAATACGTAGCGGCCATCTTGGATTATAAAATGATCATCGTTTTCGAATTCTGCACTCCCTAAAACCTATAAATCGACATCCGTGACGACGCAAGTTATCTTTATTTTCAGATCTAACAAATTGCTACAGAATACAAAGGACAAAAAAAGAAGCGAGGAGGTAATGAAACAAGCAAAAATACAGATGATTCCTCGACGCAATAGGATGCTTCTTAAATTGTGTCCAGATTTTTTTGTCATAAAAGTTTTTATTTTTCACGTGTGTGAAAGTGTTTATATTTGATGATTGAAATAGTAACGCAAAAAAAAATTATATTTGTGTCTTGCATTCCTGCCGAAGACTTTTATTTTTCCTTTTCCTTCTACACAAGTTTGGTCAAGTAATAAGAATTTAGGGCTCTCAATTTTATTTTGACTTCTACAACAGTAAAGCTACGAGGCCATGTTTGGTATCGTTTTCGTATAAATTCGCAGTACCAAATTTAGTTATGGTATCACATTGACACCATTCCAAAGTAAAAACATATAAACTTACTTTCTTTTAAACTCCTCTTCACGCTTAAACTGCTGAACAGTTTTAATTTAAATTTAGTACACATATATTTTGAGTCTCGAGACAGGACATAATAAGTTATCTCAAAAATCATCCTTCAAAGGTGTGAAATGACGTGTAGGGAGGAATTCAGAATTGACTTCTTGAAGTTAATACTGTTTAAGTTTAGGTTTGAAGTCATGTTTTTTTTATCATTTTTAACTAAATCAAAGATGTAGACCATCCCAAATTTAATATAAATCGGTTCAGCGGTTATTGATTTCCCGTACAAATTTCCACGCCACTTTTCACACCTTCAAAAGATGATTTTGGTTATAAGATCTATCCTATGTCCTGTTCCGGGACGCAAACTATTTCTATACCAAATTTCAACGAAATCGGTTCAGCGGTTAAGCGTCAAGAGGAGTTTAAAAAAAAACCGACCAAGTGCGAGTCGGCCTCGCGTATTAAGGGTTCCGTACATTAAGTCCGACTCGCGCTTGACTGCACATTTCTAATAGGTTTTCCTGTCATCTATAGGTAAAGAACTATTTTGTGTATTCAGACAGACAGACATACAGACGCACGAGTGATCCTATAAAGATTCCGTTTTTTGCTTTTGAGGTACGGAACCCTAAAAAGATTTTTTTAATTTTGTGGAATGGTTTCAATGTGATACCTTAAATGGATTCAGCAACCCAGATTTAAACGAAAACGATACCATACACGGCCTAGCACCTTCACTGATGTAGATATATCAAGATAAAATTTAGAGCCCTAAATAAACTTTCAAAAGCGGATATCTCAAAAACTATTCAACATATCGAAAAAATTGACTGAATAAACTTGTAACAAATTAAATTAACTTTCATTTTGTATAAGTGGCCATGTCGCTAAGATGCATAGTTTCCGAGATATAATCGAAAAACCGGAAAATGGGACATTCAAAGCCCCCTCTCTTCCCCCCGCTCAAGGGCTACGGCCGGGGACTTTTGATATGTTCACCTCCTAACTTGCCCAAACCAAGTTACAGAGTCAAAAATTGTGTTCCGAGCATTTCCCTCTACAACTTTTTTGAGCATTCGTTGGCTGACCTAAGTAGCTTATTGCATTTCTTTAAAAACTTTTCTGTAAAAGGTTGACGGGTGTTGGGTGTTTATATGGTTTTGGTCGATTATTATCATTTGCATCGCCCATGATGACTTACTAGAATTACTTACGAGCACACGAGACACTAATAGTAGTTTGACAAACCTTGGTTTTCAAGAGGTATTTTATATTGACATTTGCTGTCACAAATTTGCTGTCAGATTTAGTCGCAAACCGCACGCAAAGTGCACACAAATTTGTCGACACCTTGTTACGGAAAAGTGTACACACGGCGACGACACTTTGTTTCGAAACAATTCTAGACACATTGTGTGGACTCTGTTACGACACATCTGACATTTAGTTACCACTTTGATGATTCTGCGACTGGAATGGTTATATGGGTGGAGGGTTCCGTACTTTTTAGTATTTGTTGTATATGTTGTTATAGCAGCAACAGAAATATGTACCCACCTCATCTGTGAAAATTTCTATTGTCAGACAGTCGTACAGTGGAGTCTTAGTAATAGGGTCCCATTTTTACCCTTTGGGTACGGAACCCTAAAAAGGCATGGTCAAGGCGGAAACAATGGCTAAGTCACCCAAATTGGCGATATTTCATTTCGGGTTGAAATTAGGTTGAGTGAGCCACTGACCCGGCCTTTTTACCGAGCCACTGTTCCCCCCTTGACCCTACATGGGTTTGTTTATATGATTTAAGAGTCACACAAACGTGAGATTCAAACCACTGTTTTAATGCATATGTATGGTAATAAAACCTTACTTGTTTCATAAATGGAGTAGATATACTTTTTCCGTCCGTCATTTTGAAATTTTCCGTTTTTTCCAATATGCACTCGTAATTCTTCAAATACACATTATTATTTTAATATTATAAATACAACTCACTCACTTATACATACTTTAACTATAGTATAATGAAGTAAGTATAAATATTGAGAGTAGATAACAGTTCTTTAGATAGATCTGTTAGATACACAGCAACCTTGGCTGTATCTCTGGTTGATAGCATTACCAAAGATACATTGATTAAGATGCGTAAAAATCTAAGACAATTTCGTGCTTCAAGTTTGACAATTAAACGAGATGGCGCTGTACGTCTCCATACATTTTGCGGTAACTCTGATTGTCAAAAGTTGACGTTTGAAAATTCAGTGGCCGCAAAAGATGTGGCGCAGCACAGCGCCATCTGTTTTGGATGTCAAACTAAGGGGCGCGTTTTTTCCTTAGCCTTTACCTCTATTACAATCAATTCTCTTTGGCATTACACAGACATGTACAGTCGCCATCAGATATATTGGAGCGGCCAAGGTGTTCACAATATCTGAACACGCACTCTAACGCCTTGACAATAGAGGCGTGTTCAGATGATTGTGAGCACCTTGACCGCTCCGATATATCTGATGGCGACTGTACATAGCACAGACGTCGTTTACAAAGAGCTCGAAGTTACCACTATAGTTCGTTTTTTTAGCATTAGAAATAAAGGAAATAATCTTGATGTGTCATTTAATTGAAAAACACATTTTAAAAATAAGTTACGGCAAATATGTAACAATTATGAATTTAATATGATCATTTATAGTCTTCTTCTTTCATAAGTAATAGTTTTTGATTTTTAAAAAGCATTTTTCAATTAACAGATATGTCATGATCGCTTACCTTCTTGCAAGTTCTTTCTAATGCTAAAAAACGAACTATAGGTGCGAATTTACTTAATAAAATGCTACAATTCGAGTTCGAGCATCACAACTAAGTTGTATTCTACAACATATTATACTAAAATAAACGCGCCAATTGAGTTTTAACCTTAGCAATACGATTTAAGGTTTAAAATAGATCTTTAGGGAAATGTGACTTGTTTTCAAACGAATCATCAAAGCTGGATTAATTGGAATACGTGTGGATATTTGGAACAACCTGGCCAGGAATATAATTATGATCACGCGCCATTTTGCGGAATTTCACTGTAACTATTTTTTCATACTATACTGAACTGTCACCCTATACATGAGAATAACAGCGCCCTCTTGACAATGATCATATATTACTGGCCAGACTTTATACTCTGTATCTTTAGGTACGTATATTTAAATAAAAGTAAACAAATAATATGTACATTTTCGGGTAGTTACAACATTTATTGGTTAACCAACCAAATACAAAACCGCCTGAGCGACCTGACTTTAACCAACATTATTTGATCACGTAATGTTTTCAACTACCCTCAACTGGCTTAAGGAGCCAATTGAGGGTAGATTTTGTTTACTTTTATTTAAATACCTAAAGATGCGGCCTGGAAACGGGTTAAAGGGTAACATAAAAACTTCAATAAGTATTATTTGACTTTATTACGATCTACATTTTTTATAAATTTTATCTTTTTTTAAATTTATTCGTAATTTAGCCTATTTACAGTGATTCCAAGGTGGGACTGGTGTGAAAATATAATGTCTTTTGAATGAATGATGTTTTAATGGACTATATAATTGGTAGAGATATATTTTAAGGCATTAAAATCAAAATAAAGTCAATTTAGGGAAAGATATAAATATAAAATGTATTATAAAAGACGGTCATAGGACTCTTGTTGTAGTGTATAGACTTATAGACAATCTTCGCCATACTGACCTATATTAACATCCAATTATATAGTACATTAAAACTGTTTGAAAATTGATGCATGTGGATTTTAAAGGCGAAAATGACATAGCTGTCAAAAACCTTAAGTATACAATTCTTAGCCTGACAGATTTTATTTCATTCCGATAACCATCTTGTTGCTTTAATTACTAGATACATGAGAATGACATATAGATAAAGTGCATGATTATTTTCCATCGTATTTTCACGGAAACGTACGAACGTGTCTTGCTATTTGAGTCAGTCTCTGAACAAAAAGTACTGACGTTGACTGATGTAGCATGACAAATATGAACGTTTCCGAGAAAATACGACGGAAAACAATTATTCACTACATCTGTACATCACTCAATAGGGAGCATGCATGAACTAAAGGAGGCATATAACTTATATGCCTCGCGCCAAAAATCTGACGGCTCATATGATATATATAAGTAAAGTTTATGCTTCCGATGTCCACAAAATGGCAGAACCTACTATGCACAAGAAAACGGTATCGTCTTGGGTCGTCCCATTCGTTTTTCGTCAAGTTCTTAAATTAGTTCTATTCTGCTTTCGACACTCATTCTACATTGAAAGCCACCGACGATTGTGACGAATGTAGAATGGGTGACGAAAGCAGAATAGGACTAATTTAAGAACTTGACGAAAAACGAATGGGACGACTCAAGACGATACCAAGAAAACGTACGAGAACGGTAGATGGTAGCACTTGCTTTGACAAGGTACATGTTTATGTTTCCGATTCAGGCCACAAGATGGCAGACCCTGCATGACAGGTCAATAAGCAATTGATTCAATATCACATGGTTCTACAGTGGCGTAGGAAGCAAAGTGGTTGAGTATAGTCCGTATGTTTGTAATAGAGCCCGAGCTAATCCTATTGCCTATTGTTAAGTAAAACCGCTCGTGCCACGTGCCACAACCACCTGCTTAAAAAACTGCGTACTTCGGTTACTGAGTGCCGGCGAGTCGAACACTACAGAACCAGTCTAAATTTTGTCATCGAGATGCGTAACAAAGGCGCGTTATCGGAGAGCGCACCTACACTGGTTTTTTGAGCGTTGGACTAGCCCGCGCTCAGGTGCGAAATAGAATAAGTATGACCCTTTTTTGCAGGTAAGTAGCACGTGCGGTTTTACTTAACAATAGACAATAGGATTAGCCGCCGGGCTCTGTTACAAAGCTACGAACTATACACATAGTGTTACAATTCATTTCAAAAATGCGGGTAGTTGTAAATTCGAGTAAATCTGTCAGACTAAAATAACAATTTATAATTTAGACTTAACACATTTATAAGTAGAAAAGCGAATTACAAAACGAATCAGATCTAATTATAATAGAAAAAATATAATTTCCTAGAATTCGTATAAAATGTCAATGTTTATTTATGTCAATTTTCATATTTTTATATTTTTTTAGTCAGTATGTTTATATATTTTTTGTTGTAATGAAAAATCTGGTTGCACTTTAACTTGGCCAAAATGTGTCGAGCCTAGTCAAAAGGTCCCACTTTGTGCTTACCATAAGGATGAGATTTGCTTGTTTATACGAAAAAACCGGTCAAAGCGTCCTTATGGCAAACGAAAAAGTAAGATGTTTGCTTGGAAACGACACAAATGACTAGGGCAATTCGCCAGTAACTGGCCACTGTTAGTAATTGGCCACCCTAAACTAAAAATGAATTCTTTTCACCTATAAATATAATTCATTTTAGTATAAAGCGGTTAGTTATTGAAGGCTGGCCAGCTATTGAAACCTTATAATAAAATGAATTTTGTTTATAGGTGAATAGAATTCATTTTTAGTTTAGGGTGGCCAATTACTAACAGTGGCCAGTTACTGGCAAATTGCCCTATTATATTATAATTAATGTAGTCTGATATACCTATTTAATGACAGGTAATTAAAGAATAAGCTATAATTATATTAGTTTATCAACATAATTTTATAATCGTACCACAGCGAAATATACCTACATAAAGGCCACAAGGTCCTTATAGATTCAAAACATAAAAATTGCGAATAGGGCAATTCGCCAGTAACTGGCCACCTGTTAGTAACTGGCCACCCCATACTAAAAATAAATTCTATTCACCTATAAACATAATTCATATTAGTATAACGTGGCTAATTATTGAAGGCTGGCCAGTTATTGAAACATACTAAAATGAATTCTGTTTATAGGTCAATAGAAGTGATTTTTAGTTTAGGGTGGCCAGTTACTAACAGGTACAGTTACTGGCGAGTTACCCTAGAACATTTAATTCCACACATTAATACTATTCTGGAACAACCAATAACAGAAACGCTGCATAATTAAGTATTAAAGTCAAAAATATCCTTAAAAGTATAAGAAGAATGATATAGTTAGACCAAGACAAGTGTGCAACGATTTTAATAGCACACGCAGTGCAAGTGTTATTTTAAACGTAAAACTTCTATGAAATATGACGTATAAATAACACTTGCACTGTATATGCCGTCAAAATCGTTGCAGACTTTTCTTGTCTAACTTTATAGGATTTTTCAAATAGCTTGAGCACTGTGTCAGCTCTCAACTCAATACATATTTTGCAGATAGATAGATAGAATACTCTTCTGTGCCACACCTCAGAAAAAGGCACAGCTTAATGAAAAACATTAAAGATAGGGGCAGACAATAGGCGACCTTATCGCTAAAAACTTAAAAAGCGATCTCTTCCAGACAACATATTTTAGCCATATTTAAGTATTAAGGTTGTAAATTGTATGGAAACGACGGCTGTCACCGTATCCAAGCTATATGAAAAATACTATAGTGTGGTATCACATAGACAAGACAGAAACCCACACACCCACAACACATATTGGTCCGTGCTACATACTTTATATATAAAATATACATCTAATAGTCCGTCTACCACAGTATATTGCACAAATATATTTTGATGATGTATTCTAGTTTATCAGTATAGGGTAATTCGCCAGTACCTGGCCACTGTTAGTAATTGGCCACCCTAAACTAAAAATGAATTATATTCACCTCTAAACAGAATTCATTTTAGTATAAGGGGGCTAGTTATTGAAGGCTGGCCAGTTATTGAAACCTTATACTAAAATGCTGTTTATAGGTGAATAGACATCGTTTTTAGTTTAGGGTGGCCAATTACTAACAGTGGCCAGTTACTGGCGAAGTACCCTACTTACTAAATCTAATTTCAATTGTAAAGTTTTGTAAAAAATAATATTATGCCTTGCATAAGCGGAAATACGAAAAATGTATTACGTATCATAGAAAAAAAAATACTTTTCGAAATGAATACATCAAAATTGGTGGATGGAGTTTATTTATTATGCGGTTTTGCATTGTCCCGGCCAGACTTATTTTTAAATTAAGTTTATAAAAAATGTAAAAATAAATGTACGTACTCGTACGTCACCGACAACATTGCTCACTTGTTTTAACTTTGCCCACTCAAACTTTAATAAAATACAATTTTAACATAAATGTGTCAACGAGATAGAAAATTCTATATTAGAAAGAGAGATGCTTTGTACGTCTGTCATAATGGGGTTACGATATAATTATAGTCATTCTTTCTAAACCGTATACGATGTAGTGAATTGTATGGCATAATTGTTATCCATCGTATTTTATCGGAAACCTTCGTATTTGTCAGAATGCTAGTTCAGTCAAACTCAGTACCTACTTTTTGTCTAAAACTGACTGAAATCAACAACTCCTGAGGATGCCTCGTAGAGAGGCGAAACACGTGTCGAGTATTATTCTTTTGGTGGTGGTTTGTTATATTTATTTGCGTATTTATTTTTGCGGTGGGAGGGTGGGAATATTAATTGCATGTAAAAATACGCAAGTAAGTATAACGGGTTAGAACTGATTGACTAGCACGTTATCTTTTCGCGGATTAGCAAAGTAATATTTTAGTTTGAATTGACTGAAATAGCAAAACACGTTCGTGAAAATATGATGAAAAATAATTATGCACTCCATCTGGCACTTTGGTGGGCAGAGCTGACGACAAATATTAACATTTAACATAGAAAAAAAATAACAAAAAATTTAATGATTACAATCAATCTTAGCTAACTTTACACCGAAAAACAAAATGTGAGTGCCATTATAACCGTCATATTTTCATGGTTATAAATTTGACGAATCATGATACTCCTACATTCTGTTACTGCAAAGTCTGTGAGTTAATTTGGTTCGACTTTCATACATTATAGACATAGGCAAAGTTGACACAAAAAGTACGAAAACTTGTAAGATTGGCATGAAATGAAAACCGGTATATATATTTGTGCATCATACCGATCGCCGACGTCGCTGTGGCTAGAGCTATAAGCTAATATATCATTTTGTGTATCTTGAGGATCTTGCCTAGGCGCTGCTTCGCCGTCTTCATACCCTTTTTCAGTCTTGAATCTATAAAAAAAACAATATAAATTTAATATTTTAAACCTCCGCGTTTTGAACACATATACACAGACGGGTCTAACCCAAATATAAATCCATCTATAATTGTGAGCCCGGGTATGTCCTTAAACTACGTCCAGGACCCGGGTATGTCCTTAAACCACGTCCAAGACCACCGGTGGACGGGCAGCAGCGTCCCTCAAATTCGGTGTACGCAACTGCGATCGCCAACCCGCCTGCCAAGCGTGGCGATTATGGCATTCACCCCCCAAAAAAGGGGGAGGCCTATGTTCAGCAGTGGACGTCTTATGGCTGAGATGATGATGATAATTGTGAGTGACTATAAATTTAAACAATTATTTGTAGTACTTAGTCAACCGGGACAAAAGCGTGGTTATGCATTTATAATATTCTAATCAAAGGAACGACTAAAGGGGGTCGGTAGTTCAAAATATTCAATACCTACCTTCAGCGTATTTATTCATGATTACGAAAAAAATATGGTTGTCTGTTTACATTACCATTACATTACGTAACGTTACCATGGAGATCTATCCACAACGTTACCATGGAGATCTGTCCACAACGTTACCATGGAGATCCGTCCACAACGTGACACTTTTTCGTGCATGCTACCGGTGTTCATCGATTTATAAGACGTTATCACGTCAAAAAACCGGGCAAGTGCGAGTCGGACTCGCGCACGAAGGGTTCCGTACCATAATGCAAAAAAAAAACAAAAAAAAGCAAAAAAAAAAATCGGTCACCCATCCAAGTACTGACCACTCCCGACGTTGCTTAACTTTGGTCAAAAATCACGTTTGTTGTATGGGAGTCCCATTTAAATCTTTATTTTATTCTGTTTTTAGTATTTGTTGTTATAGCGGCAACAGAAATACATCATCTGTGAAAATTTCAACTGTCTATCACGGTTCGTGAGATACAGCCTGGTGACAGACGGACGGACGGACGGACAGCGAAGTCTTAGTAATAGGGTCCCGTTTTACCCTTTGGGTACGGAACCCTAAAAATGATATAAGTACTTAATTACTTACTCTTGTTATTTGGCGTATTGTGTACTGGCGGCGGGGGCCGCCTACTTTTTGTGGCGAGCACCGCTCGTTTCGCGTTCTGAAACAATAATTCGGTGAAATTCAATTTAGGGTAATTCGTCAGTAACTGGTCACCGTCCAAAAACTGGCCACCCTAAATTAAAAATGAATTATATTCAACTATAAACAGAATTAATTTTAGTATAAGGTTTCAATAACTGGCCAGCCTTCAATAACTAGCTACGTTATACTAAAATGAATTCTGTTTATAGATGAATAGAATTCATTTTTAGTTTAGGGTGGCCAGTTACTAACAGGTGGCCAGTTACTGGCGAATTACTCTAGATTAAATATTTGTATTATTCCCCCCCCCCCCACTTTTCTCAGCAGCTGATTGTACCCTGTGTGCATTGAAGTTTGTATGCAATGGTTCTAAGCGAGTAGTAGGGGTGTCTGTACCTGGTCTCTCCGCTGCTGGGCGGGGGCGGGCGCGGGCTGGTGCGCGGCGGCGTGCAGCGCGGCGCGCACGCACTCGCGCCGCACGCCCGCGCGCGCCGGCCCGCGCAGGCGCGGCACCAGCCGCCCCAGCGACCACGACCCGTGCCTGGGATATTGTTGAGTGTACCTGGTCTCTCCGCTGCTGGGCGGGGGCGGGCGCGGGCTGGTGCGCGGCGGCGTGCAGCGCGGCGCGCACGCACTCGCGCCGCACGCCCGCGCGCGCCGGCCCGCGCAGGCGCGGCACCAGCCGCCCCAGCGACCACGACCCGTGCCTGGGATATTGTTGAGTGTACCTGGTCTCTCCGCTGCTGGGCGGGGGCGGGCGCGGGCTGGTGCGCGGCGGCGTGCAGCGCGGCGCGCACGCACTCGCGCCGCACGCCCGCGCGCGCCGGCCCGCGCAGGCGCGGCACCAGCCGCCCCAGCGACCACGACCCGTGCCTGGGATATTGTTGAGTGTACCTGGTCTCTCCGCTGCTGGGCGGGGGCGGGCGCGGGCTGGTGCGCGGCGGCGTGCAGCGCGGCGCGCACGCACTCGCGCCGCACGCCCGCGCGCGCCGGCCCGCGCAGGCGCGGCACCAGCCGCCCCAGCGACCACGACCCGTGCCTGGGATATTGTTGAGTGTACCTGGTCTCTCCGCTGCTGGGCGGGGGCGGGCGCGGGCTGGTGCGCGGCGGCGTGCAGCGCGGCGCGCACGCACTCGCGCCGCACGCCCGCGCGCGCCGGCCCGCGCAGGCGCGGCACCAGCCGCCCCAGCGACCACGACCCGTGCCTGGGATATTGTTGAGTGTACCTGGTCTCTCCGCTGCTGGGCGGGGGCGGGCGCGGGCTGGTGCGCGGCGGCGTGCAGCGCGGCGCGCACGCACTCGCGCCGCACGCCCGCGCGCGCCGGCCCGCGCAGGCGCGGCACCAGCCGCCCCAGCGACCACGACCCGTGCCTGGGATATTGTTGAGTGTACCTGGTCTCTCCGCTGCTGGGCGGGGGCGGGCGCGGGCTGGTGCGCGGCGGCGTGCAGCGCGGCGCGCACGCACTCGCGCCGCACGCCCGCGCGCGCCGGCCCGCGCAGGCGCGGCACCAGCCGCCCCAGCGACCACGACCCGTGCCTGGGATATTGTTGAGTGTACCTGGTCTCTCCGCTGCTGGGCGGGGGCGGGCGCGGGCTGGTGCGCGGCGGCGTGCAGCGCGGCGCGCACGCACTCGCGCCGCACGCCCGCGCGCGCCGGCCCGCGCAGGCGCGGCACCAGCCGCCCCAGCGACCACGACCCGTGCCTGGGATATTGTTGAGTGTACCTGGTCTCTCCGCTGCTGGGCGGGGGCGGGCGCGGGCTGGTGCGCGGCGGCGTGCAGCGCGGCGCGCACGCACTCGCGCCGCACGCCCGCGCGCGCCGGCCCGCGCAGGCGCGGCACCAGCCGCCCCAGCGACCACGACCCGTGCCTGGGATATTGTTGAGTGTACCTGGTCTCTCCGCTGCTGGGCGGGGGCGGGCGCGGGCTGGTGCGCGGCGGCGTGCAGCGCGGCGCGCACGCACTCGCGCCGCACGCCCGCGCGCGCCGGCCCGCGCAGGCGCGGCACCAGCCGCCCGAGCCGCGCACGTGGTGACCACGACTCGTCCCTGTATAAACAAGAAAGCGTTTAGTGTAACCCTCGGAACGAAACGTTCGGCGGGGCGTGCAGCGTGGCGTCCGGCTCACGAGTGATGTGAGCAGCGTGCACTGAGGCCGCTCCTATACGTTTGCATTTGTTTAACATGCACGCCGCACGCCCCGCCCCGCTGCACGCCCAACTCGAGCGCCCACTCGGGCCTTACACTTATTAGAAGAACCCTACACGCAAGATCCATATTGTGATCCGTCAATATAAACTGTCAGATTACGATATTTATTGACGTGTAGGGTAGTGTATTGACGGATCGCAATATTTCGCTAGATTTCTGGAAATCCTTGTGATCTGATCCTAGATCCTGGATCGTAATATTTATCTTGCGTGTAATGAATCTTATCTTATGTACTCACTTATCCCCCTTAGACCTAGAATCCACCCTGTTCCTGGAGTTCCGCCGCCGCCGAGACGACGTCCAGTCCTCGTCTTCGTCGGAACTCATCTCCAACGATGGGTACACTGCAAACAATACACACGTTTGATCAAAGTTTCCTAATTATTTCACTAATTTATAAGCCTTACAAAATTATATTTGGCCCTGAAGTAAGTAGGGAATAATGTCGCTAGAAACAGCGTGCATATGGCAGTAATATACGTACGTCATGTATAGTCAAATAAAATGTCAGTATCAGTCATGTCAACAACTAAAGTGTATTCATCCTTACCTGTCTATCTAGTAAACAAACGTGACGTCCAAGTGTCATTCCAACAATACGATTCATAGACAATCTAGACATCGTAATGTCTGATGTTTTTAAGGTGACCCGTTCGTTACTGCGATTATTGATGAAAATCTTAATAGAAATGATATTTTATAGTGGTTATTTGGTTGATTTCAATACTTTGTGAGTTTCTTTAAGTATACAACATTTTAGTGATGATTATTGAGTAATTCGAGAGAAAAGTGCAATAATGTCTTCGAGAAGTGTTTGTTTACATTACAACACACAACACAAGGACAAGTAAGGATGAATACACTTTATATAATTTCAAGCTTTCTTTCAGGTTTCGTAGTCAAGTAAGGAACCCAAAAATGGTGTGGCGCAGACATCTGAAGGTGATACTGATATATTATGACGGCACTGCAAATAAAAGAGGCAATATCCCTCCCACTCAATATTCCTCGTCTCGATGCACCTCCTTGATGACGTCTTCGACGTCCAGGGGGTCTTCGACAGGGGGGGCTTGCGGACTCGCTTGTTGCCAGTCTTAGTAATTGGGTCCCGTTGTTACCCTTCGGGTCCGGAACTCTAAAGAGCCAATACGCTTACCGTATTCCTCGTCTCGATGCACCTCCTTGATGACGTCTTCGTCCTCCAGGGGGTCTTCGACGCGCGGCGCGGGCTTGCGGACTCGCTTGTTGCCACGCGCGCTTGCACTGCTGACAATGAAGGTTTTATTTTTTGGGTTTGCAAAATGGGGGCCGGTCGAAATATTTAGCAGATGGCGCCAGCATTACTTATTATTTGTTTATTATTTATTCATAAACTAGGTACAATCACTTAAAAACACATATAGAGCTGTGGAAAACAAGCCTGGTGAGACGTCGAGGCGGCAGAGCGCCGCCCTTTTCTTGATCGGGTCACTCTTGGGTCCATATTGGGTTGCATACAAGTTTAGGACATATCTTTGATGCGCATATCAACTTGTGTCATAATCATCATTGCGCATACAAATGAAAAGTCATATTATATTGTGTCATACATTTTTAGCCATAATATTTGATGACATACTCAGCAGTTGTCATATATTTTTCTAAATCTACTTACCCTAAACTTAAGTAAGACCACATATTTACAATTTTCTTTAAATAAATCATTTATGCAAAATAGAGAACTTAAGGTTCACACATGTAGTTTTCAGACAGGAACTGATTGTACTTGTACTGTCATTGCTAAATCTGATTGCATTAAGTATCTAGGAGTACTGCTTGATGATAGACTGAGTTGGCAGCCACATTTAGAACTAACCTCAACACGAATAAGAAAACTAGTTTATATTTTTAAGAAATTAAGATCTGTATCTGAACTAGATTTATTAAAAACTGTGTATGTTGCTTTGGCGCAGCCAGTCATTGGTTATTGCAATGTTGTATGGGGTGGCGCTTGTAAAACCCATATGATAAAATTAGAAAGAGCTCAGAGATCCCTGTTGAAGGTCATGACATGTAGACCATATAGATATCCAACGACTCTATTATATAAACAATGTCAATTGCTATCTGTCAGCAACTATATTTATTACTGTTAACGTTAAAACAGCATAAGCTTACCCCCTATGATCAAAATAAAATTACAAGTAAGCGAACAATGACAAATGTATGTGCACCATATAAATGCAGACTGGCTACTGCCAGACGGCAACAGGGTTTTATGAGCATCTTTATATATAATAAAATTAACAAAACTCTAAATATCTATCCCCTAACTAAATATGAGTGTAACAGAAAACTTAAGTCTTGGTTGCTGTCATTAGATTATGATCAAACTGAAAGCATCCTACATTAATATACTCATATACACACACACACACACACACATACACACACACACACACACACACACACACACACACACACACACAATAAATAAATATATACATATATATATAATGTAATTGCTATGTAATCTTACTAGAATGGCATTGTTTTCTGGTATCAAAACAAGCCCTATAAATAAATATAATTAATTTCTTTAAATATAAAATTAAAAACATAAATTTAGTAGTTAATAATAAGATTTGATAATCTTCATTCTGTTTCTATTGTCTGGGAGAGGACACTGTAACACAGGTCTTTACCTAGCTCAGAAGTCAGGGACTTCAACACCTACCTGTAACTTGTTTTTGTCAATAAAAATATATTTTTTTTTTTTTGTGCATATAGGTTTTGATTATAATTAATCAAATGTCATACCAGCTAAAAGCATATTTATCGATACTTCTAATGTTTTTACGTATAACGTTTTGTAGCATAATAATTTTCAACCATAATGGTTTACATACATAATTTAAGAAACTAATTTTAGCCTCTCAGCAACTCCTCGAAAAAAACCTTTTTCCCTAATCTTCGTACAAACACTTAATTCGACGGAGCCCCGCTCACGCGGGGCTCCTATTTCTGCGTAGTTTGCCCTTCGGGCATCTAAAGAAACCTAACGAACCTAACCTACCTATTATGATTAGTTTCTTTTATAAAACCGTTTTTCCTACTGGAGGGGCTCCTCTCCTTCGATCTCCTCTTTTATACGGTTTTTGTGTGGTATTATGACCACTAAATATATGACTTAATTTTTTATGTCTATATTAATACTATGCACTGCAATACTTCGAACGAAAAACAGTTATCGATATCAAGCGGATGACTTAAAATTGTATGCGAATTAAATTAATGACTATAAAAATTATGACACAACTCATTTATGACAAAAACCCAGTTATGCTCAGGAATAATTCTGACTAAAGATTTTTATGACTTACAATTTTATGCATAAAGTGTTATGACAATTAAAAATATGACAAAAGTTGTTATGCGACCAAAGGGAGTCCCGTCACTCTTGACAGAGCGGTCGTGGTCATCATTGGAGGTCTCCCTTTGTGACACGTTTGACGGCTCGCCTCCACTGCTCCCTGACGACTGCGCGTTTAGCGCATTCGTGCAAGGGGCCGTCCATTGGTGCCTTTATTTGGTCCGTCCACCTCATGGGCGACCTTCCTCGCGCTCGGGTACCTTCTACTCTGCCCTGCACCACCAGTCGCTCTATGGATACATCTCCACGTCGAGAAACGTGTCCAAGTGTCCAAAGAGAATGAAAGTGCGCCGCCCTCACTGGCGTCTAATACGCTCGTCCTCGGCGCCGGAGCGAGCAATCCCATCCCCTCAAGCACCTTAACAACATACTGATTCTGTTTCGCAACAAATTATGATTACTTGCCCTGTCGATCCCTAGAATTATTGTGTCAATAATTTTTTTAAATGGAATTGTATGCCCTGGATGCCAGCGCTTTAAGCCAATACTTATATACTTATATCTTCTTCCTGGCGTTATCCCGGCATTTTGCCACGGCTCATGGGAACCTGGGGTCCGCTTGACAACTAATCCCATGATTTGACGTAGGCACTAGTTTTTACGAAAGCGACTGCCATCTGACCTTCCAACCCAAAGGGGAAACTAGGCCTTATTGGGATTAGTCCGGTTTCCTCACGATGTTTTCCATCACCGAAAAGCGACTGGCAAATATGAAATGATATTTCGTACATAACGTTTCGTACGTCGTTCCGAAAAACGCATTGGTACGAGCCGGGGTTTGAACCCGCGACCTCCGGATTGAAAGTCGCACGCTCTTACCGCTAGGCCACCAGCGCTTATATACTTATATGTTTACTTTTATTTAAATACTTAAGAGGGCGTAGAGGAGGGTAAATTTTCAGATTCTGTCAAATTACCCCATTTCACACACAAACGCAGCTCACGCACACTACTTCAATTTACTGGGACAGGTCAGTGACCCCTAATGTTTTTTTAAAGGTGCTGTTTCGAGTTTAGTGTTAACTACTGACCTTCTTTGAGGAATTTAAACTGTCAAAGCTTTCCTTTGTGAGAAGACAGAGAAATAACATTTTTTATATATAGCTTTCCTTGTTTGTTCATGCCATGTCATAGGTATGTGACGTATTAGGTAATTATTTATTTTAGTTGTTGACTTTTGTATTAAGATTGGTACAAACGGCGGCGCTTTTAACTGTCCATCGGTGGACCTTATGCCTTTTTTAATAAGGTTTACGAACTGTCAGTTAACAGTGTGGTGGTGGGCGATGGTATGCGGTTTGTAAACATAGACCGAATTAAACCTAGGAGTTTTTTTATTAAAGATATAATAAATCGTCTATTTTACCTACTCGAAAAAAGTGGACTATATCTAAAATTATCCCTTCATTAGTTATAGGTCTTGTAACATGTTTTTTACAACTAAAGACGCTTATTATATTTTACTTATAAATTAATTTTTAAAGCTCTATTGATAATAAGACTTTAAAAACATCTAATAAAATTCAGGTACTACGCTTATACTTTTGTAAGTCAGTAAGTGATGCTTACTTAAAACTTATTGGGAAATCAAAGAACTCATAAACCCATACCTATACTAAAATATTTAAATTTACTATTCCATCTCATGCGTTCAATAAGGCCCGGGACCGGGCCTTGTCACCTGCACTGACAGAGGGCCTTTTTAGCCCTACATAATATTAAAGAACTGTGTCCCGGATAGTATGGGTTCTGGGCCATGACCATGACGCGTCCCGTAGTAACTTATACAGGGTGTAATCGTTAAGTGTAGCCAGGCTATAATTCCGTAAATACAACTGATATCAGAAAACTTCAAATTGATATCGAAAGTGCGTTACCCAATGAGTAAAATTACATTAACAACTTTCCTGTATATCATTAGATAGTTCATAGCCTATATCGATAGAATATATCGTTCTTATGAGCGTATTTGGTGGGCATACCTTGTTAGCAAAAAAATATACCGCTTTATAATAGGCTGGCACTGCTGGCAGAAACCCATTTCATTTGTAAAATTATCGCCTGTAATTTATCTGTAAAATATTAAAACATTATATTCACACTTTTCAAATGCCAGATTCAGTTTTTTTTCAACATTTTTAATGTTTGACTTTGCCCATAATTCAATTTAAATAGAAATCATCACATTCATCAACGCCACGCGCTATTAATTATTATTCACAAAAAATATATGAGTGCCTATTTTTAACTGATACTTTTTAGAATGAGAAATAAATGAGCAACTTTTTACAATTTTTTATTTAGTACAAATCGCCACACTGTGATTGTAAAGACCAAAATTGTCCTAAAAAGATACATATAATTTTCATTTACTGTGCAAAAATCAGTTTGTTTGTATGAAAAGGTATAATGATTATTTAAAAACTGGATTCCCCGTCCCTAAATTATACAAAAATAATATACAACTTGCCCTAGTTGCTAAGAGCATGAAGAAATATAGCATAGATTGGACCTGGGGAGCCGACCATTTCCCCTCTTCCCTTCTTTTTGGTACACGGTACGATCACGTTGCTACCGGGCCAAATCAGCCCATTATTTGCTAATAAAGACACGCAAGGCATCTAACACAACTAATAAAACCTCCATGAACGGCCTCATTTAACGGCCTCCTAGCCTAGTCGGTAGTGACCCTGCCTACGAAGCAGGAGGTCCCGGGTTTGAATCCTGGTAAGGGCATTTATTTGTGTGTTTATCACAAATATTTGTTCCTGAGTTATGGATGTTTTCTATGTATATAAGTATTTATATATTATATATATCGTCGTCTAGTACCCACAACACAAGCTTGTTGAGCTTACCGTGGGACTAGATTGATTTGTGTAAAAATTGTCCTATAATATTTATTTATTTTTTTAATATTTATTTTATTTTATGAACAGAAATGGGAGACATATTTATATATTTTATAAGATTTGACAGTATCTATATGGTATCTATATGGAAGCAGTGGTGGCCGAGTGGATATGACGCCCGACTTTCAATCCGGAGGTCGCGGGTTCAAATCCTGGCTCGTACCAATGAGTTTTTCGGAACTTATGTACGAAATATCATTTAATATTTACCACTAGCTTTTCGGTGAAGGAAAACATCGTGAGGAAACCTGCATACATCTGCGAAGAAATTCGTAGGTGTGTGTGAAGTCCCCAATCCGCATTGGGCTAGCGTGGTGACTATAGCCCAAGCCCTCTCGCGCATGAGAGGAGGCCTGTGCTCAGCAGTGGGACGTACATAGGCTGAAATGATGATGATGATGATATGGTATCCATGAAGAATCTTCAGATTTATAAACGGCAATTAAGCCACCAGTATTGAGTTGCATATAAATCATATGCCCACTTCAATTAATAATGAAACTATTTTTCCGTGAATATACTCGTAAACCTCTATCCGTTAGTATGCAATTCATTAATGGACGCACCATGGCCCAAATCGGGACTCGGTTCTTTAACACGTAATGTTAATAATCAGTGAACATCATTAATTACGCTCAAATGCTTAAGTTTCAGTACAGGAAAAAGTACATATGAGCTGTACTTTTAATTGTTAGTACAATCGGCATCAAATAGATAGTGACGGCCAAAGTGACCAAATATAGCTATAGAATCTAAATGTGAACGAATAAGGTCAGGTGAGCATATAAGGCCCACCTTTATTTTAACTAAAATAAAATCAGGATATTATTACCAATTCAATTCAATATAGATTTCTCATTTGTTCATGTTTCTTCATATACCAAAATAGTTATAAAAATATTCCGTCGCTTTTGAAAAATACACGTTTTATAAATAAACCATACCATGTTGGTTCGGAACCGGGCATTGTTACTTGCACTGTCAGTGGGCCTTCTTAGTTATAGTACAAGTTCAAGAATAACAGAAAATATTACCGGGCCTTATTACCTTTTATCATGAATTAATTTCATCTTCAATTTAAAATGGTCTATAGTAAAATTAGGCCTACATGAGTCATGGAAAAACAAATTGTTTTTTATTTAGAAAGTACCTATATGTTGTTCATAATCTTCAGTAAGTTGACCTCTAAGAGTCTATCTATTATAATTAATGTAGATTGACAGTTTACTTAGCAAATTGTATTTTTACCTTTAGGTTTTATGTCGGAAATATCTCACCCAATTTGTACTGAATAACGGCTCGATTCGGGAAATGAATTAGAAACTCACTAGATATGAAATAGTAAAGATATGTGACGTTCCACTGCAAAAGGTACCTTATGGTGGCTGGCGCCGCGATTCGAGAAATGAATTAGAGATTCACTAGATATGAAATAGTGAAGATATGTGACGTTCTGACGTTCCACGGGAAAAGGTACCTTATGGCGGTTGGCGCTTACGCATAGCGCAGCAATAATATTGGAGCGGCGTTAATAATAGCGTAAGCGCCAACCACCATAAGGTACCTTTTTCCGTGGGACGTCACATATCTTTACTATATCGTATCTAGTTAGTCTCTAATTCATTTTCCGAATCGCGCCGTAAGACAAGACCTCATAAATATAAACGTTCACTGAAAAAAACCAAAGGCATTTCTGATAATTTTAACTGAGTTATCGTTTTGCAACGAATATCAATGAAATAAAAGCACGTTGTTATTTGATAGATACATTTATATAAACATCGTCACATGAAACCAATATAGGTACTCGTAAACCAGACCATTGCGATGGAAATATCGTTCTTTCAACTGATAATATAGCCACAAAAACTCGCTGAGACTGCAGGTCGAGTCTTGATTTCAATTTCTTGATGATATATCATTAAATTAACTTTCAAAGCACGTGATAGCTCTCAGAATAGCAACAAAACTGGTTGAAACTAAGAATTTTATTGCTAATATTATGTGAACAACATTGCTTCGTCTTCATAAATAAAATTTTAATAATTTATATTGTTTACGTTAAAATGTGAAGAAATTTGTTGATAAATTGTCTATCTAGTATATTGACATTATGTCATATATGTTTTTAAAATGACGTAATATGAATGCCAGCACAATGAAAATTTATTCCAATAAGATAAAACAAATCTTCAAACTTTTTTCATTTTTAGTGAATTAGGAAGAAACTAATTACACTGATTTGGTTGTGTTCGGATATTTTTTAAATAATTTGTTATATTTTTAAAGTATTATGACTTATGAATAAAAACAAATCAAAATTTTAATGACTCTGGATCTCCGTGTGACATTATTCATTTACCCTATTTATTTTGAACACAGTTTTTCACTGGTATCATCATTCGTATACAGACATGAATTTCTGTCAATATATATGCCAAATTGAACTGTCAACTTGGGAAGAGCAAGTACGCGTCCGCTTCCAACGGCCCACAGCGGGCATCTGACGAGAAGGAGAATTTGACAGATATGGCGGATGTATGGAAATTTTACGAAAGTTTACGTTTACGATTGAATTTCTCTGTATCCTTTAAGAGGAAAAATAGGAAAAGCCTGATTCGTTGTAGTCCAGTTATCTGGCTTTCGAAATCACTCGATTTTATAACATGAGCATCGATTTTTTTATACAAATTTTACTAAACGCTGACACTCGTTCATCACGTTTTAGGTACAACTTTGCATGAGTGTATTTATTATATTGTAAAAGATTTCAAATTTTCAAGGGTGATTCGTTGTAAACACACTCTTTGGGATAATAATGATATTTATTATAATTTTTTTTATCAAGAGATGTGGACGCTAGCGACTAAACGGTGACTGCCTTTTTCGCTGATTTTGCTCGATGCAGTCTTAAAGATACAGAGTATAGGTTACGTTATTATGAGTACCTCTCCGTGGGTGCCTCCGGTTCGTCACTGGCCAGCCCGAACGTCCGAGGCGGCGCTTCGTATCGCTCGCTAATACTTAGCATCCCCGCTACTGCTACTGCCGCGTCCTCCCTGAAACATATTGTTTTTGTCATACTGAAACTATATTGATTAATGAGACTTTCAAAAAAGTCAAGTGTCGGCGACTTAAAGATGTACATAGTTATTAATCTACACAGGGTGGCCAAAAAATAAGTGCATTCCCGTTGCCAAGGAGGTTTTAGGATTAAGGCTGATTTAGACGACGCGCGAACTCGCATACGATTTTAGTTACATTGCGGACTGTTGATGACGTCCAATTCAACCGACCAATCAAAACCCGCAATGTAATGAAACTGACATGCGAGTTCTCGCATCGTCTAAATGAGCCCTTATACTGAGCAACTTTTACTATGGGGCCAATCCCAAATCGCGTAAAAAAATTTGGCTGTTTCATACATTTTGGCTGGTACATTTTCTATGGGAGGGTAAATTTTTTGCCGTGTTTTGCGCAATGGTACGGAACCTTTCGTGCGCGAGTCCGACTCGCACTTGGCAGGGTATTATTGATTAATGTGATACACACAAATATTTTCATTCACTCGTTCATTCCATTCGTGCCAGTTCTTGTGAATCGACCTGATAAAAATGTGTCAATCACTTAAGACTCTCAGCTCTCAGCAGGATAACATTTTATATCCAACCCCTGTTAAATTTGGAAGATGTTACGTTATTTCTACTAATACCACAGAATAAATAATATTATAGTATTAGGTACAGAAGTTTCACTCTAACAAAACGCGTCTATTACGACAAACATGACCGCAAGGTGGTGCAAGCGCGAGCAGGCTTCCGTTCCGTAGCGGTGCGCGGCAACTACTACTGCTACGTATTCAATTACACAAACGGGTCTACCACGATATAATTTCATTGTTTTCATTGTGTGACCACAGCTGGTGCAACTCAGCTGAAACGTCGGAATTAAAGGTAAAAACAATGAAATTATATCGCGGTAGACCCGTTTGTGTAATTGAATATGTGTACAAAACGCGAGAGTTTAAAGTAAGGATGTACCGACTAGTCGCCGACTAGTCGGGAAAGCAGACTATCCGGCCTCATTTGTAGTCGGCGATTAGTCGGCGACTAGTCGGCAAAAATGGCCGATTAGTCGGCACTTTATAAATGACAGAAAAACAGGGAAAAAAGATATAAACAGCAAATATTTACCATAAGCTTTTCACCTATTTTACCCACATTCCTATTTAGGGTGCTTACGAAAACTTTTGTTCGAATTGTCGCATGACAGCCTTAGGATTTTTTTATTCATTTCATTTTTCAGCGTTACTATATGTATATTTATAATATGACGAATAGAAAGGGATAAAACGGTTGTTTTTAAGTGCATCTGAACCGAACTTAGACGAAACTAATGATACGGCCGACTAGCCGACTAGTCGGCCGACTAATCGGCCATCCGAGCGCCGATTAGTCGGCTAGTCGGCCAAATCAATAGTCGGTACATCACTAGTTTAAAGTGTTAAACTACTACTGCTAAACAACAAAATTGGTGTGGCCCGCATGTACTTGTAGCGCGGCACGAAATCGCAGAGTGAGCCACGCCTGCTAAAACTTACGTAGTGTGGTCGGGAGGGTCCTCTTCAGCTAGTACGGAGGCCTGGATGAGAGACTCGATGCCGTTGGCGGGCCGTGGAGGCGCTACGGCTGGTGCTCGGTATGAGTTGGATTCTGTAAATAAAAGTTATTTTAGGGTGGTATTCCATTTGTCCATCTTTTTCTAATGTCTTTGCGTCCTCATTAAGCAAAATGAGACAAAATACACATTGGAAAGGTGGAATATCACCCATAAACATGACATCTATTTAGCACACAACCTGTAGTTCGTTTTTTTTAGCATTAGAAATAGGGTAAACAATCTTGATGTGTCTTTTAATTGAAAAACACATTTTAAAAATAAGTTACGGAAAATATGTAACAATAATGAATCTAATACGATCTTTTATATTCTTCTGCTTTCATAAGTAACAGTTTTTGATTTTTAAAAAGCCTTTTTCAATTAAAAGACATGTCAAGATCGCTTACCTTCTTGCAAGTTCTTTCTAATGCTAAAAAAACGAACTATAAGTGAGAAATTCGCCAGTATCCTACCCATGTGCAGCGCTGCTGTCCTTACTATACTTACGTTGGTACGGTTTGGGGCGATAATTTTATCCTGACTCACTAACTGTAGTCATCAAAATTCCTGGGTACTTCCAAAAGACCTAAAGCCTTGATTTTTAGCATAGAATCAGATCTTATGCTACAAGTCTGAAAATAAATCCTAAAAGTACAATAATAATAACTAGACATGTGTAAGTAATGCTCGTAATATCACAAATGAGATATCTCTCGAACACGTAATATGGCATTACGTATCTCTCCGCGAAATCAACCAGTACTTCAAACATCACGCATCACGCGAGCCGCACCGAGCGCGCGAGCGCCAACGACCGGCCGAGGCGCGCGAAATGGATTCAATTCCAAATACATTGACTCGCCGATATGAACGGTCAGTTCAAGTCTACGCACGGAGCGCGTCATGTGTAATGTCACTTGTGATAGTGTCATGTTTGTTCGCCATGCCATGCCATCATTGCTTTGTTATCTCGCTCGCACTCGCACTCAGTGCTCGCTCGCTCTCACTCTGCGATGCGCGAAACAGTGCTTCGAAAAGTGATGCTATATCACATCACTTTTCCGAACACGTAATGGTACACTGAGATATCACATCACTCATCACTCGAAACATGACCCGAACGTGAAACAGCGCTCGGGCGCGCGCGAGACGGCCACGTTACAGCTATCTCTTACAATTACGCAGCGCATACAGCACTCTAGTGATTCTAGGGCGTCTCGGATCCGTATCGGCGATCGATCTATTTATTACGCGTTGCGTTTTGTCACCTTTATGTGAAAGATTTTTTGTTAGTTCTTATAAAATATAAAATAATGTAATTATGTAATATGTATGTAAGTTTCGGAGGTAGATAATTGCCTATGGAGCTTCCCGATAGTGCGAGTATTCTATAACAATGCGTACATTTTGCTCGCTTTGGTTCTGTCTCCGTAAAGTGGTTCGTTTATAGCCATTTTTTTTTAATAGGTCAATCACGTTAAAGTCACCAATAGTCCGTAATAAAGCGATTACTCACCAGCACTAATACATTATCAGAATATTGCCATAACGAAACTATTATTTACACTTTTCACAATTTAATTTAACTATACTAGTATTTGCAATTTAGTTCAATCAGTCTTTATACTTAAACAACTCGAATTTCTATACAGTCAGTCTCGATATGCACTAATTCACAATTAAATTAAAGGATCAACAAGTATTAACTCGTACTTAGTTTGCCGCGAACCGCGAAAGTCAAGCGAACTATCAAACATTTCACAACAATATAAATAAACGGTTTTCTTTTCGTCAAATTCAAAATCGCAAATAAATTACTCCATTTGACCGCGTCCTTCTTGTATTATAAGAAAACATTTTAAGCTCTACGCGGACGCATTAGAGTTTTAAATCTATTGCAGAAAATCATATTCGTAAAAATATTAGTGAGTGACAACTTAAACCGCGGCGATCGGCCGAGCGGACCTATCCGAGTGGTTCCGAAGATAGCCGAAAGCATCGCAGAGTGAGAGCGAGCGAGCACTGAGTGCGAGTGCGAGCGAGACAACAAAGCAATGATGGCATGGCATGGCGAACAAACATGACACTATCACAAGTGACATTACACATGACGCGCTCCGTGCGTAGACTTGAACTGACCGTTCATATCGGCGAGTCAATGTATTTGGAATTGAATCCATTTCGCGCGCCTCGGCCGGTCGTTGGCGCTCGCGCGCTCGGTGCGGCTCGCGTGATGCGTGATGTTTGAAGTACTGGTTGATTTCGCGGAGAGATACGTAATGCCATATTACGTGTTCGAGAGATATCTCATTTGTGATATTACGAGCATTACTTACACATGTCTACGTGATTCAAGAATTTGAACCATATAAATAGAATGGTAAAATTGCTTTTTAAATGGGTTTGTTCCCGTTACTTACGTCGGGGCTATTAGCAGTACCACTGCATAAAGGAAACAATATATTTTGTTTAACAGATTAGGGTCCGAGCCCGAAATAATCACCTGGGATTATTCATAGTATAAACTCACGTTGGTTGTAAGGTTTGGGGCGGTGCTTGCGGCGGCGCGGCGCGGGCGTCTCGTCGACGTACAGGTCGCCGTCCTCGTAGTCGTACGTGTGCGACACGCGGCGCCGCACGGGCCGCTCCGAGCGCCGCACGGGCGTCGGGGCGGCGGGCTTTTGCTCTTCTATCACCTGCACATGGATGTCAATTGAAAAAAAAAAAATACAGTGTGGAAAGATAAGTCGGGCCCTGGTGGGAAACTACCTTAAATCCTTAAGCTAGCTCATTTTACGTAAAGGAGACATTCCTTTATTTTTAAAAAGAAACAAAACTGCATTCAAAGGTTTTCTAAAACTCGCTTGCCTCGCCTGGGACTCGAACCGACTAAAAGTGCCAAAAAATAAACACTCGCTATTTTATTCTACTAGTCGATACAGTTAATGTTAATGATAACATTTCTCCAAGAAACATAAGGTTTTACACTCGTCTGTCGTATAAAATATTCATAAAATATATATAATATTTAGTACTCAAGATTTTTTTAGACAAGCCAAATTGAAGAAAAAAAGAAAATAAATTAAATGCAGTTTTGTTTCTTTTTAAAAAATAAAGGAATGTCTCCTTAAAGTAAAATGAGCCAGCTTAAGGATTTAAGGTAGTTTCTCTCCAGGGCCCGACTTATCTTTCCACACTGTATAATATATAGTTTCATCAATAATTATGAACCATTGTATCATTGTTTATTTTAAGTACATCGCCAAAAAGATAATGCGTGTATGCACAAATTCTTTTTTGGGGAATAGACTAAAGACTTGTCTTGACAACTATAAGGTAGGATTTTAAAGGTGTGTGCACGACCCTTTAAATGACAAATAAATCTACGGGAGTAGAAAAAATAAGTAAGACTTCACTTACATAGTTATTGGCGGGATACTGCTGCGCTATAGCTGCGTCGTATGAGGGTAGCGCGTGGTACCCATTCATGTCAGGTACCATGGGCGCGTAGCTCGCCGCCTGCTAGAAATTTATATTTCGTTAATTAATTACACAGACAAATCTTCCATACTGAGCATAGTTGCGCTATCCCCTCTGCCACGCATACGGTAATTTTACTCCATGTTTGAGTCGAAAGTGCTTTTGTGTGACGTCCCTGTTTTTGAACGGGCCAATCACGGCACGGGACTTCGCTCACCTCGTCCCACGCACCCCCGCATTTTCGGCATCATCGGTTGCATGAAATAATTGCTCTAAACTCGGTCTAGAGGATTCCTAGTCTATGATTAATTATAATGATTATACACAACACAAAATGGAGAAAAACCGGTAGTTTTTTCCCCGGTTTTGTTCTTTGGTTCAATTGTGAACATTTGCGGTAATCCACTAATTATGTTGGCCACTATAATCCTTTTCAGATAGCTTGAGTTCTGTGACCTCAATACAATTTTTCGTTTTAAGGTTATAAAATGTATGGAGACGACAGCTGTCACAGAACTCAAGCTATTTGAAAAGGATTATAGTGAAACTTACCTGACCGTCAGTATTTATGTTAAATTGATTGACTATTAGGTATAGTCAATCAATTTAACATAAATACTGACGTACTTATGTTACAGTATTTATGTTAAATTGATTGACTATTAGGTATAGTCAATCAATTTAACATAAATACTGACGTACTACATAAGAGTACTGGAAACAAAGTTAGTCGGATTCTACAATGTTTTTAATTTTAACTTAGTTTTTACCCGTAGCACGTTGATACTAGTTAAACATCAACATTTATCGAAGTTTGGCATACTCTAAATACTATAGTTCGTTTTTTTAGCATTAGAAAGAACTTGAAAGAAGCTAAGCGATCTTCGCTTTTTAAAAATCAAAAACTATTACTTATGAAAGCAGAAGAATATAAATGATCGTATTAGATTCATAATTGTTACATATTTGCCGTAACTTATTTTTTAAATGTGTTTTTCAATTAAAAGACACATCAAGATTGTTTACCTTATTTCTAATGCTAAAAAAACTAACTATAAATGACAAAAGCTCTTAAGAATTTAAATATACAATTCAGCTTCTAGATATGAACGTACCTGCACTGTCTGCATAGGAGCTTCGAGCCTTGAATAAGCCGCGGTGGGGTATCCATACTCCGGCTGGTAAGACCCTGGTTTAGCCGCCTCCGAGTATTGGTAGTCTTGTTGGATGTCCTCTGCAGAATACATGCCTGTGAACAATGGTTTAGTTCACAAATGTGGCTTTCCATTAGAGAAGGTTCCTTATGCTTCATGTGCAATAAGGAACATTCTGTCAGAATTTCTGTTGGGATTTCATATAAAAAGGTCATTATTGCATTTGAACCATAAGGACCTTTCTGTGATGGAAAGCCACAAATGGGCCCCTTTCATGAGCAGTGAACTTTATTTATTTGTGATAAGGTTCTATGGGAACACAGAATAATTTGCAAAAAACGGCCAAGTCCAATTTGTGTAGGTAAACGTCAGGTTTTAAAGCCTTTTGTATTTTTTGAGGACTTGTATGGAGTGCTCTGCTGAGCTACCGCGAACAGCGAAGTTCGCCCGTTCGGGCATCTTTCTCATTCACTACAATTAAGGCGTAATTAGAGTGACAGGGAAAGATGTCTGCTCCTCCTGATAGCTCAGGTCCTTCTTGGAGATGGTCCACTGGTGTATGGGTTTGAGCGCGGGTCGGTCCGTCCGTACGTGACTTGATTGATTTACCCGATATCCCGTTGGATGGCGCTGTTACAACCAGCGAGAATCCTACGAGTACATCGCGCTAACGTTTGTTCCACTTCGATTTACAAGGTGTTGGTATAACTTACCAGGTCCATAATTGATATCCTGCTCAACCCTCATATTAGCCTGCAGGTTCTCGTTAGTGAAGAGTATCTGCTCCTCCTGGTAGCCCAGGTCCTTCTTGGAGATGGTCCACTGGTGTATGGGCTTGAGCGCCGGTCTGTCCGTCCGTACAAGGTGTGACTTGAGGATGGAGTGTTCAGGGAGGCTGTAGGGGGGAGGGGGCTGCTCCTCGCGGGGTGGGGAGGCACTGTAAAATTTAAATTTGTTAAGTTTATTTTGGACGACCGATCTGGCCTAGTGGGTAGTGACCCTGCCTGAGAAGCCGATGGACCTGGGTTCGAATCCCAGTAAGGGCATTTATTTGTGATGATCCAGATATTAGTTCCTGCGTCATGGTTGTTTTCTATGTATTTAAGTATTAATATATTATTCGGACGCTCGAGTTGGGCGTGCAGTGGGGCGGGGCGTGCGTCGTGCATGTTAAATGCAAACGTATAGGAGCGGCCTTAGTGCACGCTGCTCACATCACTTGTGAGCCCGACACCACGCTGCACGCCCCGCCGAACGCTCCGCTCTGAGCGTCCACTCAGGCCTTACACTAAGAGAATCAAATGTGGAGTAGGACTGGTACCTGATCTTCATCATCTTCTTATCTTGCCTGTCGTAAGCCGGGTCGTGGTAAACGGGTTCCTCATAGTGTTGGAAGGTGTATTTCTCGGGCAGGGGTTCCTTGCTCTCCACGATGTACTTCGTGTCTTGGAGACCGTTGGCGTATTTTATACCTGAGAAATATTTTTTTTTTTCAACTACATAAGAAAATAGAACCAAAACAATAGATATACCATTGGAAAAACCAAAAAGTTTATTATTTTAATTATTTCCTTATTAAAACATTTACGTTTTTGAAGTAAAAACTTCTTTAGCGGCGCTGTGCACTTTTTGTGATGGGGAAAAAATGTTAAACTTGCGACAGGTCACGTAACCGTAAGATTCGTAAGACGTAAGACGGACACGTGACCGGATCGAAAAACTGTTACAATGTCATTGAGTTTTCACTTCTGCCGACACTCCCGGACTGCAACCCGTTGTTTATTTTAGTTAAAAAAGACTTCGTCTTGCAAAGTCTATTAACAATATTACTAGGACTTCAAGCTTTTACTTTAAAAGAGGTGTCATAAATACAAGGTCCTTCTTACGTAATATATGCTGTCACTTCTCAAGCTTTTTGGCAAATTCAGTTATCAAAGTTATGGCGCATACGATGCCATTTAGTTTAAATGAGAAAACTGAATTCATCTTTGTGTTGTGTGTGTGTGTGTGTGTGTGTGTAAACGTACGTAACTTCAAAGTGTCATTCCAACAATACGATACATAGACAATCTAGACATCGTAACGTCGGATGTTTTTGAGGTGATCCGTGCGTTACTGCGATTATTGATGAAAATCTTATTACAAATGATATTTTTCAGTGGTTATTTGGTTGATTTCAATACTTTGCGAGTTTCTTTAAGTATACAACAACATCTTAAGTGATGATTATTGTGTAATTCCAGAGAAAAGTGTGATAATGTCTTCGAGAAGTGTTCGTTTACAATTTTACATAGGACAAGTAAAGATGAATACTTTACACAATATTTTGTACTATAATGGGGTTGGCCGATCGAAGTTTTTAGCAGATGGCGCCATCATAGCTTGCCCTGTCATTTTTTTGTTTTTTTAACACCCTGGATGCCTGCCCTTTAAGCCAAATCTCAGAAAAAGGGGCAAGCTGTGGTGGCGCCATCTATGCAAACCTTTGACAGTTGCCAACCCCATTGCAACATATTGATATTGATATTTATTGAAATCAAATTTTACAGCATTACAGCTAACAACAACGCACTGTAAAATTAAGTACCTAAGTAATAATAAAGCGATTAATAAGCTACTTATTACATGTTTGATTCGCATAAACGTAATATGGTTAATCTGCTCACCTTGTGGATACCTGCTATCATAGACAACTTCTTTACTCTCTATATAGAACTTGTCCGCGTATTTCTCTATCTCTTCCACAAACTCGTCTGGCTATGCCAGTGCATGATCATCTGACCTTCCAACCCAGAGGGGAAACTAGGCCTTATTGGGGTCAGTCCAGTTTGAGTTTATCGCGTACATACAGTCAACGACAGAGCTATGAATACAGGCAAAGTGCCAAAAATATGTATACACGACCTTAATGTACAGGCAATAAAGTACTGTATACATATTTTTGACACTTTGCCTGTATTCATAGCTCTGTTGTTGACTGTACAAACAGACAGACGCGGCGGGGGACTTATTTATTTATTCAGGTACTTACAACACAATATCTAAAGTTAATTACTTTTTTTGGGTTTGTGTCGACTTTGTTTTATAAGCTGTAGTGATAATTCTGCTTACCTTGCGGGTACCTGCTATCATAGACAACTTCTTTATTCTCTATATAGAACTTGTCCGCGTATATCTTCTCCTCGACAAACTCGTCTGGCTGTGTCATGTGCATGATCGGTTTGGGCAGTGTCAGTTTCAGCGATTTCTTCGGCGCCGGCTGCTTTTTGGCCATCGCTTTGTTGGGCGAAATGTGGTTCTTCATTTTGAAGTCCTGAAAAATAAGTTTCCATTACTACCTATGTTTTATAAATGATAAATTCTTAATTTTTATTTTTTACCTTAATTACTGCCTTGAAAATGAGGTCTTGGTGGCTCAGATGGCAGAGCGCTAGAGTATCGGAGCGTTTTCACAAATCGTTGTTGGTGACGTATGTGGAATTCCACTTTGGGAAATATTTTAAATTATTTAGTGGTGTAGCTAATTAGATAGTTTATTGTTTGAGGTGCATAAAAATACTAAATTTATTGAGATATATTAACAATTCCAGTAAATAATCGCAATTAATCTCGTGTCAGGCTAGGTAAAGGTTCCATTACGTCACTGATTTTGCGATTGATAAAAAAAATACAGGAAGGGTTAAAGTGTTTTAATTTTTATTCATCAAAATATAAACAAAAGAATCTTTAAAAAAAAAATATAAACGTCTTCTAAATAAAACAAAACAACCCCGTTTTTATCAAAAAACTTTCCCTTACGCTACTTTTCAGTACTTTTTACTATATATTATTGTCTACAGCTTGACAAATGACTAATATTTTAATGAAATATTAATAAATCTCTGATACATAATAAAGTTAAATAACTTTTACAAATTAACATCTTAAAATCGTTAGAATATTGTATATAATATCTTAAGAAATACATCACAGCCATAGCAGGACATATTAGGCCAGTCGGCCCAGTGGCGTAAGCTAGAACACAAAATGGCGTTTAGGAACTATAAGGCAATGTTCATACTGCTTTGCATTTTCAAAAAATAAAGTAAACTACCAGAATTATTTTATTTGTGACCACCTCCACAGCTCCGATGTTATGATGGTGACTGTACATCTTGTAATTTTACATTGTACAGTGGGTCTGACGAGGTTATAATACGCACACAATATATAAATTTATTACCTTTAGCAAATTAGCTTCGTTATGAAACGACCCTAAGAATTCCATTACGTCACTTTTTATTTCCGTTCACGCTATGGTGGCGTAATGGAGGTAACGTATTAACGACAACGCAATATTAAAATGTAAATTGCAAATTATCTATTAGATCTTCAATTGAATGTGTTATTTATTCGGAATAACGAATAAATAACAAGTTCAACAAATTAAAAAGTTTTAAGTAGAGGATTATCTTACCTTATTAAAATCAGGCGTCGTATTGGAAGTTTTGTTTTTGACTGAATGCCACGCGACCACTCTAAACTCATAATGCGCATCAACTGCCGTAGTTTTCAACAAAATGGCGGCTGCTATTGCCTTGAAATGTTGCCTTAATTCAAAATCACATCGTATTTGTTTAACAAAATGTTGCCAATCCTTTAAAACTGCGGTGGCGTAGTATGGAAATTCCGCTGTACGCTATTCTGCAGGACAGGACAAAATACGTTGTTTTTAATTAAATTTGTACTGTACTACTCGAGTTTAAGGTTTAGAATTGAGGATTAGTTTATTGTTGATCAGAAAAATAGCCGTTACTTTGAAATAGTCTTGGAATAATATTTTTTTTCTTACTCTGATCTTTGCCTGGGTAGTATGGGACACGTCAAAATTGGACTACTTTTTTAAGGTTTTTCGGTTTTATTTAAAATTTTGCAATACTAAATGCGTTATTTTAGGACCAATAAAAAGCCTAATGAGTTGTTTAATTGAAAAGTATAACATTTTATCATACGTCTGGGTAATATTCAAGAAAATAGCTAAGGAAGTCATGGGACACGACTTTTTCGTATGAACAACGATTTGTGAAAACGCCCATCGACCTAGAGGCCGTGAGTTCAACTCTCACGCAAGGCAGTAATTTTTCTACTTTTAAATTGATACATTTTTATAATGGGAAGCGAAGTTTGGGAGGTTAAAAACAGACGGGATCATTCAATGAGTTTTTTTAACTTTATTAAGTATTTCAGGAGCAGCAGACGGAATCTTTTTTGAAAGGAAGCAAACAGTCTATGGTATATATCATGAATCTATAGAGTTAAGAGACTATTACCGTATACTCAATATTGTCTAAAGCTGTGTGTTAGGGTCCACCTGCCCAATTTCTTTGTTCAATGTCATTGTGTCTCACTCTCTCATTAAGCAAAATGTGACGCGATACACATTGGACAACGGACAGATGAAATACCACCCTTAGATAATGTTACACGTGTGAGTGACACGTGACAGATAATGTTACACGTGTGAGTGACACGTGACACGATATTTCATCGTAACAAACGTCTTCGTCACAGACATTTTGCATTATGAGTTGTTTCTTCAAAATACCAATTTACGCTCTTTTGAAAATTGGCAGAAATGATGTTGATTCTAACAAACATGTAGTTATTATTTCATTATCCTTACCTTATCTTTGTTAGCCACGCTGGCTGACCGTTTCTCTAGAGTCCGTAGTTCTTTGCACAGCTCTCTAACCAGCTGACCGGAATAGAGGCACTTGGGTACGTTTATTCACACCCCTAGTATATCGCTAATGATGGGTATGTGTTGTGGAGTGTGCCTTTATTTTCTTTTATTGGGTTTGTAATATACAGACTGAATACTAGGTAGTACCTTATCTTTGTTGGCCGCGCTGGCTGACCGTTTCTCTAGAGTCCGTAGTTCTTTGCACAGCTCTCTAACCAGTTGACCGGAATTGAGGCACTTGGGCACGTTGTCGCGCTTCGCGGAGTCGGTCTGAAAGTAAATTAATTTTTGATTCAACTAGTTTTTTAACACACTAAGCGCCACTTGCACCATTCCACTAACCCGGAGTTAACCGGTTAAACCGTTAACCCAGTGTCAAATTGTACTGGTAACCATGGTAACTCCAGGTTTAACCGGTTAACTCCGGGTTAGTGAATGGTGCAAGTGGCCCTTAGTGTCTCACTATTGGTACGAACGTACTAAATATTATAGATGTTTTTTGTGTTTTGTATCTGTATTTTTTATGTAATTCGACATTAAGAGACCATATACATCTCTAAGTAATTGTAATACGTTAATTTGAATTGTTAGTTGTATTTTATAAAATTGTTGATGTTATTATTTTTGCTTGTATGTAAATTCAATGTTGACGTGTAAAAGTGCCCTTGTGGCCTATTTGCTGAATAAATGTTGATGTTTGTTTGTTTGTCTGGGCAAACTTAAAAACCGGGCAAGTGCGAGTCGGACTCGCGCACGAAGGGTTCCGTACCATAATACAAAAAAAAAGCGGTCACCCATCCAAGTACTGACCCCGCCCGACGTTGCTTAACTTCGGTCAAAAATCACGTTTGTTGTATGGGAGCCCCACTTAACACATTCATTACCACTAAGTGCTACGGGTTACGCTCGTAGCGCGTAGCCACGGGTTCGCCGTATGTAGCGCGTAGTCGCTACGAACAGTGTACCCGACAGTCGGGTTCTTGGTGTTGAATGTGTTAAATCTTTATTTTTTTCTGTTTTTAGTATTTGTTGTTATAGCGGCAACCGAATTACATCATCTGTGAAAATTTCAACTGTCTAGCTATCACGGTTCGTGAGATACAGCCTGGTGACAGACAGACGGACGGACGGACGGACGGACAGCAGAGTCTTAGTAATAGGGTCCCGTTTTACCCTTTGGGTACGGAACCCTAACTAGTTAAAGGCCACCACTAGGCCAGACGGGGCGTCAAGTCATATACATGTCATGTCATGATACTTACGCTCTTAAGCGCGTGCCACTCCTTGAGCGCGGTGGCGAGGATCCTCACCCCGCGCAGCAGCAGCGGGGGGAGGGGGGCCGGCGTGCGCGCACCCACCTCGTGGAGAGTGAAATCTTCATCCTGACGGACAATTCATTAATATTTCATTAATGGGCGTTTTCTAAAATAAATATCGAAAACATGATTCTCACAGATCGTTGTTTTTTTGAGTTCTTTCAACTCAGAATCACTAGCATATTCAATTTTATGATAAAATAAAATGTCCCAAAATTTGTATGAAAATTGTACGTTCCACTACGTCACGCACATACAAGTGAAAAACTTTTTCATACTAAAACGTGACGTAATGGAATGGACATTTTGGGACGTTTTTTCTAATGGTGGATGGAGAATGCTGTCGATTCTGAGTAGAATGAGCATAAGAACGACCAGATCTGAAAGAATCAGGTTTTCAATATTTATTTTAGAAAACGCCCTAATTCATAATTATTTTTATTCATAATAAAAGTCTGTGGCAAAAATGTCTTTTTTCTCCTTTCGAGCATCCTCAGCTCCGCTCGGCTCAGCATTGCTCCGAGCAATTATTAGGGTTGGCACAACTTGACTTCCCTTTGCGTGCACAACCACAGGCAAGGTAATGATAATGACTTAACTGTCCTATATAGCCGAAAGAGATAGTGCCATACATTAGAAAGGGACAGCATAATTCGTCCCTGAATCGCTGGCAAACTTCGGTTTTGTAGGAAATGTCTTTTCTGTACGGTAGTACTATTATTTATTGTGGTACAAGCTTTTATCGCTGACTGTATTTCTTTCCACAGGCAACTAATAGTCATCGAGACAATTCTAACAATCCCAAACACAATCAGCTTGCGTTGCTTCATCACAGAGATAAAAACCATTCCACCACCACTCTGTCACGCTTGTATTTTCTTCTATCAAAGAAATAAAAAAGTCGAGTGCTATCGCATGTCTTTCTGTAGATTATATTTTACATGAGAAAAATTAAAAACTAAATTTCATCTCATACAAAAACCTACACTCCGTCACATATTTTGGGGTCAAAAAACAAGACAATAATTTAGACCCAGGTAAAGTTGATAAAGTAAATACCTGCGTCTCCTCATTGTGTCTCCGTAACATGGTGAGAAGATGCGCTCCCGCGTACCAATGCATCGCCTCGAATAATGGATACCGGAGCATTATCGGCGTCTCCACTCGCCTCTCGATCTCGTATATCCTGAACACAAATATAAGTTGAGATTGAATTGATTGTTGTACTAAACTTGACTTGTTCATCATCATCATCTCAGCCATAAGACGTCCACTGCTGAACATAGGCCTCCCCCTTTTTTGGGGGGTGAATGCCATAATCGCCACGCTTGGCAAGCGGGTTGGCGATCGCAGTCGAGTACACCGAATTTGAGGGACGCTGCTGCCCGTCCACCGGTGGTCTTGGACGTAGTTTAAGGACATACCCGGGTCCGGGTCAACTTGACTTGTTAGTTCTATTTAAAGTTGTACCGACATTTTTTGTGTTAGAATTGGGAATTTTTATATTATTTCTACTCGGAATCACGAGCTTATTCCATTGTTACTAAGGAAAAACATGTCCCCAAAATGTATGGTCCGTTTGAAATAAAAAAAGTAGGCTACTAGCGTACTTTTATTTTATTAGGATATTCCACGGCAATAACTTGATTTTAAGGGTTCCGTACCCAAAGAGTAAATACGGGACCCTATTACTAAGACTCCGCTGTCCGTCTGTCTGTCTGTCGTACAAACGTAATGTTTTTAGCCGTTTTTTTGCGTAAATAGTAAGTAACCCTTCGTGCGCGAGTCCGACTCGCACTTGTCCGGTTTTTTGTACTCACTGCAGCTGCATCTCGATGCTGTAAGAGTGGAGCATATTGCCCCCAAACACTAAGGTGTCCTGCGGGGTCAGAACGGCGTGGATCCACCCGCCGGGGATGCAGAGCGTCTGCCCGGCGCACAGCTCCGCCGTGCCGTACCATTCCACCTGAGAACAACATGTCCTACTATATTATCTCTTGTAATGTGGGGCATTATTTATGAAAAGGGACCTTATTGTCGATGGCGCTTACGCCGCACAGCGTCAGTAGTGTGTTTATGCCGCTCCGAGATCAAAACTTTTCCGCCAGAGGGCGCCAGTATGTATGCGCAAGGTAGTGACAATTTAGTTCACCCTACTCCCCGCTAGATGGCGCCACTGTGTATGCGCAACGTTAGTTCCAAAGGTCGCCGCTAGATGGCGCCACTGGTTAGTTCACTCTACTCCCCGCTAGAGGCGCCACTGTCTATGCGCAACGTTAGTTCCGAAAATATCCGCCAGCCCCGCCGGAGGGCGACAGTATGTATGCGCCGCTGGTTAGTTCACTCTACTCCCCGCTAGAGGCGCCACTGTGTATGCGTAACGTTAGTTCCAAAAATCCCCACCAGCCCTGCCTGGGGGCGACAGTATGTATGCGCAACGTTAGTTCTAAAAATCTCCACCAGCCCTGCCTGGGGGCGACAGTATGTATGCGCAAGGTTAGTTCCTAAAATCCCCACCAGCCCTGCCTGGGGGCGACAGTATGTTTGCGTAACGTTAGTTCCAAAATTATCCGCCAGCCCTGCCTGGGGGCGACAGTATGTATGCGCAACGTTAGTTCTAAAATTCTCCCGCCAGAGGGCGACAGTATGTATGCGCAACGTTAGTTCCAAAAATCCTCACCAGCCCTGCCTGGGGGCGACAGTATGTATGCACAACGTTAGTTCCAAAAATCCCCGCCAGCCCTGCCTGAGGGCGACAGTATGTATGCGTAACGTTAGTTCCAAAATTATCCGCCAGCCCTGCCTGGGGGCGACAGTATGTATGCGCAACGTTAGTTCTAAAAATCCCCGCCAGCCCTGCCTGAGGGCGACAGTATGTATGCGCAACGTTAGTTCCAAAAATCCCCACCAGCCCTGCCTGGGGGCGACAGTATGTATGCGCAACGTTAGTTCCTAAAATTTCCGCCAGCCCCGCTGGAGGGCGACAGTATGTATGCGCAAGGTTAGTTCTAAAAAGCCCCCGCCAGAGGGCGACAGTATGTATGCGCAACGTTAGTTCCAAAAATCCCCACCAGCCCTGCCTGAGGGCGACAGTATGTATGCGCAACGTTAGTTTCAAAACCATCCGCTATGAAATGAATAGATGTCTCCACTTTGTATGTGAGTTGTTGAATCGCTTAAATGAATAGATATCCCTAGTGGCGCCTTCGTCGGTGGACACCGCTAGTTAGTTCTAAAAATCCCCACCAGCCCTGCCTGAGGGCGACAGTATGTATGCGCAACGTTAGTTCCAAAAATCCCCACCAGCCCTGCCTGGGGGCGACAGTATGTAAGCGCAACGTTAGTTCCTAAAATTTCCGCCAGCCCCGCTGGAGGGCTACAGTATGTATGCGCAAGGTTAGTTCACTCTACTCCCCGCTAGAGGCGCCACTGTGTATGCGCAACGTTAGTTCTAAAATTCTCCTGCCAGAGGGCGACAGTATGTATGCGCAACGTTAGTTTCAAAACCATCCGCTATGAAATGAATAGATGTCTCCACTTTGTATGTGAGTTGTTGAATCGCTTAAATGAATAGATATCCCTAGTGGCGCCTTCGTCGGTGGACACCGCTAGTTAGTTCCAAAAATCCCCGCCAGGCCCGCCAGAGGGCGACAGTATGTATGCGCAACGTTAGTTCCAAAAATCCCCGCTAGCCCCGCCTGAGGGCGACAGTATGTATGCGCAACGTTAGTTCTAAACTTTCCCCGCCAGAGGGCGACTGTATGTATGCGCAACGTTAGTTCTAAAACCATCCGCTATGATATGTATAGATGAGCAGCCGTCTGAGTATTTCTAAAAAAGTCCGCAGAGTCAGAGGGGGTTCATGGTAAGTTAATTAATCTTGGTCAAGCAAATCTAGTCAGTAGAAAAAGGCGGCAAATTTGAAAAATCGTGGGCTACCAACACTACGTTTGAATAGTTCGAAAATCGTGTGTCATTTATATCTTATCTGTGGAACTGTTTTGTTTACATTTCATCGCTGTTCGATGTACATTCCTGCCTTTTGTTCGTTTCCTAGGGTTACCATACTTTAGTTTGCTTTACATTGCTTCTGACATATCCGGCTTGACAGACTATCGATTCGCTTAACAATATAGATGTCGCTAGTGGCGCCTCGTCAGTGGACACCGCTAGTTAGTTCCAAAAACATCCGCTATGAAATTGCAAAAAGGCCCAACATGTTTGTTTTAAAATATGAGACATATATCGGCGTTTTTTGTTAATACCACGTCAGTGGCAAACAAGCAGACGACCCCGCCTGGCAGTAAGCAGTCACCGTAGCCTATGAACGCCTGCGAATTCTATAGTTTACACGGATGCACTTTTATTTGCGGTTGGTTTTGTCGCTTGTGCTTATCAAATGTATGGAGTTTGTAGTTTACCAACCGTAAAGGGGTTTTTCTTTTATTATACCACATTGGTGGCAAATAAGCATACAGTCCGTCTGATGGTAAGTTGTTACCGTAGCCTTTGGACGCCTGCAACTCCAGGGTGGATACAAGCGCGCTGCCGACTGCCCAAAGATTCAATAACTTTGTTTTAAAATATGAGGCTTATATCGGCGTTTTTTTTAATACCACGTCAGTGGCAAACAAGCAAACGACCCCACCTGACAGTAAGCAGTCACCGTAGCCCATGGACGCCTGCGAATTCAATAGTTTACACGGATGCACTTTTATTTGCGGTTGGTTTTGTCGCTTGTGCTTATCAAATGTATGGAGTTTGTAGTTTACCAACCGTAAAGGGGTTTTTCTTTTATTATACCACATTGGTGGCAAATAAGCATACAGTCCGTCTGATGGTAAGTTGTTACCGTAGCCTTTGGACGCCTGCAACTCCAGGGTGGATACAAGCGCGCTGCCGACTGCCCAAAGATTCAATAACTTTGTTTTAAAATATGAGGCTTATATCGGCGTTTTTTTTAATACCACGTCGGTGGCACATAAGCAGACGACCTCGCCTGACAGTAAGCAGTCACCGTAGCCCATGGACGCCTGCGAATTCTATTGTTACCACGGATGCATTTTTATTTGCGGTTGGTTTTGTCGCTTGTGCTTATCAAATGTATGGAGTTTGTAGTTTACCGACCGCAAAAAGATCCAGATTTTTTTTTTTATATACTACGTCGGTGGCAAACAAGCATCCGGCTCACCTGATGGTAAGCAGCCACCGTAGCCTTTGGACGCTTGCAAGTTCAGACTTTTGAAACCTATACATCATCATCATCATCATCATCATTATTATCATTAGACCCTCAGGAAAACCTCGACAGGGGACACCTCCGGCCCCCCTGCTCATGTAGTATTTAGGGTTTCTAGCACACTTATTTACGGTTGATTTTGTCTCTTTTGGTTATCAAATGTAGTTTGTAGTTTGCAGACTGCAAAAAGGCCGACTTTTTTTTTTTTTAATAATACGTCGGTGGCAAACAAGCATCCGGCTCACATGATGGTAAGCAGTCAACGTAGCCTATGGATGCCTGCAACTTTAGAGTTGTTACATGCGCGTTGCCGACTGCAAAAAGGTTCAATAAGTTTTTTTCTTTTTTTATATACCACGTCGGTGGCAAACAAGCACACGGCCCGTCTGGTAGTGAGCAGTCACCGTAGCCTATGGACGCCTGCAATTTCGAGATGTTACATGCGCGTTGCCGATCGTTGAGATGTAGACCGTGACGTTCGAAAACAAAAAGTCGTATGTGACTGTAAACTTCCATTCACCGTAGAATTTGACAGATAGAGAGAGTTTGATGTATTTGTATGAAATTATAAGCAAATATCAGCCGTCATGAATTAAGTATTGTAACCTTAGTCAGATAATGAAGCTTATTTGAAAGATTATTAAATCTAAGTACTAGAAATAAAGTAGATTTTACTAATGCTGTAATTCTGTAATGCGACATGGTCATGAAACTCGTGCGATGTTGGGGGTATACTCTTCAATCTTTTCAATCGGAATGGTCAGAGGTCAGAGTTCAGAGGTCAGAAAGTCCGTGAGGGACAGAACATACGCAAAGTGAAGAAATTGAAAACACGTTTTAATATACCTGACAACATATCAAGCATAACCTACGTAACTTGGTCGGGTTATTTGTTACCTAACATAAACCATACTAAATTCACTGTGGGGAATTAAAAAAAAAATGTGAGAATGTGACAAGGACAAACAATAATAACGCTTTCTCTGCTACTCCTACTGAAAGATTACATAAGACTATCTCGTTTGGTCATTTCCCCCTCCCCCTCCCCCTCCCCCCACCAGTTCCAATTATAATATCATAAATGAGATCACAATACCTGCAACCTGTAACTGACGCATACGCTTTCTAAAATTAATTAAAAAATCAGAAAATAACAATGGAGTACGTCATTGAACTCGTTGCGAGGCTGTGGTTTAGTAACAAGGGGTTAGGGTACAATTATAAATGTGGAGATAGCGAAGAAACAAATATTGCATTCATCTCATCAATCGAGGCGCTGGCACCTGACGTGGACATTTACAAGTGGGAGGCGGCCCGGATCGATCTCAAGAAGCTGATCAAAGAACTTCTGGAGGAGAGGAGCATCCTTCAGTTACACTCGGGATACCATGCGGAGGGGCTTTTGCTGGAGGTGCTAAGAAAACACAACATTAGATCATTCCTCTCCGTGCCTCTTAAACAGAAAACTTTAATCTGGAAAGACGCGGGGGTGTGGTTCGTAGAGGTGACCAACCCGAAAATCATCAAGAGAACTTATGTGTTTTTTGACTTCGAATAAGTGTACGTCTGTGTATGTCTGAAATAAAAAAATGTTTAAAAGTGAATGACTATTTATTTATTTACCAATCATTTAGGTATTTTATAATGTTCCAAATGCGAGTACAAAAAAAATGCAAAAGCTGGTTTTTCAAAATTCGTTGTTAAGGGGCTCCTTGGCGCTAATGACATTCGATCTGAATCCTTTAGTTTTCTAATGTTTTTAAAGTGAGAACTTCTTTAGCGGCGTTGGGCACTTTCTGAGACAGCGATCACGTGATCGTAACGTTTAGATGGCCACTCAAATAGATGGCAATTAAATCAATAAAGAAAAACTCAATGACATTACATGAAAAAGATTCTAATCTTGTACGGGTTGAAATACGAGGATCTCACAGTTACATTCAAACTTTATATCACTCAAATATAATTCAATAAAGCTACATCTTGATGAAATCGCTAATAAAAGTGAACTCTAGTAATGGTGAATAAAACTCAAAATATCATGATCAAATATATTTAGATGCGAGATCTGCAAGGTAACTTTACAATTTCTATTCGAATTTTAAAGAATTAACTGTACAAATTTGAATTTTAAACAAGCTCACTGACCAGCAATTTCGGACTAAAGTTTTTCAATAGAAAGGAGGATACATAGTGCTGCAGACATTTTGGCCTAGTCATTGAGTTTTCACTTCTGTCGGCACTCCCGGAGTGCAATCCGTTGTTTTTTTGTAGCTATAATAGCAACGACTTTTAGCAATATAGTATGCCATATTTACTTCAAAGTTCATTGTCTTCGAGATATTCGACATCAAGTTGAACAATTTTAGGCCAACAACCTGGTTTTCAGGCCATAGCTTTTGTGTTAATTATTTTAAAATTTACATCTCTGACCAGTTTTTAGAGACGTCAAAGACAAACCCAAATATGCAGATTTCGTACATGTAAGATCCTTCACAGCAATCCAGCTACGAAAAAAGTGTTATTTTTAGACAATGTTTAAAAAAATCATAAAAAAATAAGTATTCATTAGTTTCAAAATCCGGTAGACAAGAATGGAGATTAAAGATTGAAGAATCGGTAGCCATTTGTCTTATAATTCTATCTGAAGTGTAAATGTAGAAGTAACGGCTCAAACCTTGTCAAATATCGATGAAAACCGCGGGGAGCCCCTTAAGGTGAGGTTGTGTAGAGCAATGTTTCAGAGTTACTAAGCGTGTATCATCATCGTCGTTAAAAATATATCAAGTTCGATTTCAAACAAAAACAAGACCTAACCTAATCAAAGCAAGTGCTATACCATCTACATATTATGCATAGTAGGTTCTGCCATCTTGTGGGTCCCATTGGAAGTATAAACGTCACATTTACGTCTCGCGCCAAAAATCAGATGGCTCCTATGCTGTATAGTTCATGCATGCTCCCTATTGTCAGTTCAGTACGGTGGCGCTTAAGCAATGTCAATGTGAAAACAAATCCGTTTAAAATTACAAGGAGGGATTTCATATCATCGCTAAGTAGGCGAAAGTGTGTCTGTCTGTCTGTTTGTCTGTTACCTCTTCACGCTTAAGCCGCTGAACCGATTTAGTTGAAATTTGGTATAGAGATAGTTCGAGTCCTGGGGAAAATCAGGGATATCATTCCTGAAGAGAGTGCAAAGGCGGGTGGAATTGAAAGGGTTAATGGCATTGCCTAATAATTGAAGGAAGCAATGAGCATATTGAATGATTGCTATTAGCATTATCCAGGCGCTATACCTACTTTAGCTGCTGTCACTAATTCCACGCAGACGAAGTCGCGGGCAAAAGCTAGTATTTCAATATTTTCGCTAGGATTTTTTGATTGTTTAGTACAAAAATCAACTTTACTTAAATGTAATAAGGTTGACATCTGTTGCGGGGTAGCAGAACTTCTGTGATTGTAGCTCAACTATGCGACGCTAGATGGGCTACTCGTATCTTCAAAAATAAAAATCGTAGATGCAATTTCGACATAATTTCCTTTACTGTAAAGTTCAAATTATTGTAATGGGCTAGGGCTCATAGGATAATCTCTTTCGAAATAAGAAAATATGGTCAATCATCCTTTAGATAGCGTTGCGTTTGTAGTAGTGTGCATGTTGACGACATAGGTTTCCAGACCGCAGGGAAGCATCATATATTTGTTAATGCCTGGAAGATTGAGGCCTGTCTGCCCATGCTGATGCTAGCTCTGAGCTTATTGAATTGCCTTTCTTGGAACTCTTCAACGTACTTTCGGTCATTGGTTCATTTGTCTTAGAGTTTGGTAAAATGACATTCGGTGTATATGTTCAGTGGGCATGCTAAGGGTTATATTTGCAAAAACCCAGGTGTTGAGTTTGGTTAATGCTTGAGAGCTCCATGTGCATTTGGCCTGTTTAGTGTCCATATTATGCAGACGCACTGCTTGCCACCATTTGAATATTGTCTTTAGAGCTCTTTGCATTAGGTTGGATATCGTGTGGAAGAAGAAGTTTTGGGTAGAAACGATGTTAGACTAATAATGGACTGACGGATATAGGCTGTTAGTAGTCCTTTTTCCCTGCTTTTGCTATGAAGTTTACCTTGACCCGAGTCCAATTATCTGGTACGATTCACCACGCGAAACTTGCTCTGAATATTATGGCCAGATGCAGATTGCTGTAAAAGCGCCGCTGATTTAAATCAAAAAGTTTGGTCTAAAGATGTTTCTTGCTATATTCCAGTCGATATTGCGTGCCACTGTGGATTCGAGGATTCCTATGGGCGCAAAGCTGTGTTTATTACTGGTTGAGTATGAACCGGGGAAGTGGGTGTCTCTGAGCAAGTTCCTCTTCCGTGTTCATAAATGTGCCATCTAGTGTTTAAGGAGACCGAGATAGTTGGTTGGTGTCTTGGAGAGTATTATGTAAGTTCATGCTCCTTTATGAGTTTGGGCAATATCAGGAGGCACCCCGTACGATTGCCCTGTCTAGACGGAACCACAGTATAAAAAGTAACAGTGAACCGACGCCTTTGATATATGCGTTAATGCAGACACCGCATAAGAACACAGTAGGGTTGTGACAGACTTTAACACAACTGCCCATAAGACAAAGAACATTTCAAATAAGACCCGCTAGCCCTGTAAGTGGTACCGAGCTACTAACAATGGCAATGTATGCAACTCGGGTGCGCGCGGCAACAGAACAAGTCACAACAGAACAGGTCACAACAGAACAGATCAGGTTAGAACAGAACAGATCACAACAGAACAGCTCTCAACAGAACAGGTTAGAACAGAAAAAGATAGAACAGAACAGAACAAGATAGAACAGAACAGATCACAACAGAACAGGTTTTGGAATTGATCTGTTTTAATTGTTAACAGAATGGGTATGGTACTACGCGTATCATAGAGCATTGACTGAATATAATAAACAAATATGGGAGGCAAAAATAAGATAATGGAGAAGGTTCCGTCTAGACAGGGCAATCGTACGGGGTGCCTCCTGATATTGCCCAAACTCATAAAGGAGCATGAACTTACATAATACTCTCCAAGACACCAACCAACTATCTCGGTCTCCTTAAACACTAGATGGCACATTTATGAACACGGAAGAGGAACTTGCTCAGAGACACCCACTTCCCCGGTTCATACTCAACCAGTAATAAACACAGCTTTGCGCCCATAGGAATCCTCGAATCCACAGTGGCACGCAATATCGACTGGAATATAGCAACAAACATCTTTAGACCAAACTTTTTGATTTAAATCAGCGGCGCTTTTACAGCAATCTGCATCTGGCCATAATATTCAGAGCAAGTTTCACGTGGTGAATCGTACCAGATAATTGGACTCGGGTCAAGGTAAACTGCATAGCAAAAGCAGGGAAAAAGGACTACTGACAGCCTATATCCGTCAGTCCATTATTAGTCTAACATCGTTTCTACCCAAAACTTCTTCTTCCACACGATATCCAACCTAATGCAAAGAGCTCTAAAGACAATATTCAAATGGTGGCAAGCAGTGCGTCTGTATAATATGGACACTAAACAGGCCAAATGCGCATGGAGCTCTCAAGCATTAACCAAAGTCAACGCCTGGGTTTTTGCAAATATAACCCTTAGCATGCCCACTGAACATATACACCGAATGTCATTTTACCAAACTCTAAGACAAATGAACCAATGACCGAAAGCACGTTGAAGAGTTCCAAGAAAGGCAATTCAATAAGCTCAGAGCATCAGCATGGGCAGACAGGCCTCAATCTTCCAGGCATTAACAAATATATGATGCTTCCCTGCGGTCTGGAAACCTATGTCGTCAACATGCACACTACTACAAACGCAACGCTATCTAAAGGATGATTGACCATATTTTCTTATTTCGAAAGAGATTATCCTATGAGCCCTAGCCCATTACAATAATTTGAACTTTACAGTAAAGGAAATTATGTCGAAATTGCATCTACGATTTTTATTTTTGAAGATACGAGTAGCCCATCAGCGTTGCATAGTTGATCTACAATCACAGAAGTTCTGCTACCCCGCAACATAGATGTCAACCTTATTACATTTAAGTAAAGTTGATTTTTGTACTAAACAATAAAAAAAAATCCTAGCGAAAATATTGAAATACTAGCTTTTGTCCGCGACTTCGTCTGCGTGGAATTAGTGACAGCAGCTAAAGTAGGTATAGCGCCTGGATAATGCTAATAGCAATCATTCAATATGCTCATTGCTTACTTCAATCATTAGGCAATTCATTAACTCTTTCAATTCCACCCGCCTTTGCACTCTCTTCAGGAATGATTTCCCTGATTTTCTCCAGGACTCGAACTATCTCTATACCAAATTTCAACTAAATCGGTTCAGCGGCTTAAGCGTGAAGAGGTAACAGACAGACAGACAGACAGACAGACACACTTTCGCCTACTTAGCGATGATATGAAATCCCTCCTTGTAATTTTAAACGGATTTGTTTTCACATTGACATTGCTTAAGCGCCACCGTACTGAACTGACAATAGGGAGCATGCATGAACTATACAGCATAGGAGCCATCTGATTTTTGGCGTGAGACGTAAATGTGACGTTTATGCTTCCAATGGGACCCACAAGATGGCAGAACCTACTATGCATAATATGTAGATGGTATAGCACTTGCTTTGATTAGGTTAGGTCTTGTTTTTGTTTGAAATCGAGACTTGATATATTTTTAACGACGATGATGACACACGCTTAGTAACTCTGAGACATTGCTCTACATACTATTATCCACAGTAATCAGCTTTTACCAGTACACAACCTCACCTTAAGGGGCTCCCCGCGGTTTTCATCGATATTTGACAAGTTTTAAGCCTTTACTTCTACATTTACACTACAGATAGAATTATAAGACAAATGGCTATCTGTTCTTCAATCTTTAATCTCCATTCTTGTCTACCGGATTTTGAAACTAATGAATACTATTTTTTTTATGATTTTTTTAAACATTGTCTAAAAATAACACTTTTTTCGTAACTGGATTGCTGTGAAGGATCTTACATGAACGAAATCTGCATATTTGGGTTCGTCTTTGACGTCTCTAAAAACTGGTCAGAAATGTCAATTTTAAAATAATTAACACAAAAGCTATGGCCAGAAAACCAGGTTATTGGCCTAAAATTGTTCAACTTGATGTCGAATATCTCGAAGACAATGAACTTTGAAGTAAATATGGCATACTATATTGCTAAAAGTCGTTGCTATTATAGCTACAAAAAAACAACGGATTGCACTCCGGGAGTGCCGACAGAAGTGAAAACTCAATGACTAGGCCAAAATGTCTGCAGCACTATGTATCCTCCTTTCAATTGAAAAACTTTAGTCCGAAATTGCTGGTCAGTGAGCTTGTTTAAAATTCAAATTTGTACAGTTAATTCTTTAAAATTCGAATAGAAATTGTAAAGTTACCTTGCAGATCTCGCATCTAAATATATTTGATCATGATATTTTGAGTTTTATTCACCATTACTAGAGTTCACTTTTATTAGCGATTTCATCAAGATGTAGCTTTATTGAATTATATTTGAGTGATATAAAGTTTGAATGTAACTGTGAGATCCTCGTATTTCAACCCGTACAAGATTAGAACCTTTTTCATGTAATGTCATTGAGTTTTTCTTTATTGATTTAATTGCCATCTATTTGAGTGGCCATCTAAACGTTACGATCACGTGATCGCTGTCTCAGAAAGTGCCCAACGCCGCTAAAGAAGTTCTCACTTTAAAAACATTAGAAAACTAAAGGATTCAGATCGAATGTCATTAGCGCCAAGGAGCCCCTTAACAACGAATTTTGAAAAACCAGCTTTTGCATTTTTTTTGTACTCGCATTGGGAACATTATAAAATACCTAAATGATTGGTAAATAAATAAATAGTCATTCACTTTTAAACATTTTTTTATTTCAGACATACACAGACGTACACTTATTCGAAGTCAAAAAACACATAAGTTCTCTTGATGATTTTCGGGTTGGTCACCTCTACGAACCACACCCCCGCGTCTTTCCAGATTAAAGTTTTCTGTTTAAGAGGCACGGAGAGGAATGATCTAATGTTGTGTTTTCTTAGCACCTCCAGCAAAAGTCCCTCCGCATGGTATCCCGAGTGTAACTGAAGGATGCTCCTCTCCTCCAGAAGTTCTTTGATCAGCTTCTTGAGATCGATCCGGGCCGCCTCCCACTTGTAAATGTCCACGTCAGGTGCCAGCGCCTCGATTGATGAGATGAATGCAATATTTGTTTCTTCGCTATCTCCACATTTATAATTGTACCCTAACCCCTTGTTACTAAACCACAGCCTCGCAACGAGTTCAATGACGTACTCCATTGTTATTTTCTGATTTTTTAATTAATTTTAGAAAGCGTATGCGTCAGTTACAGGTTGCAGGTATTGTGATCTCATTTATGATATTATAATTGGAACTGGTGGGGGGAGGGGGAGGGGGAGGGGGAAATGACCAAACGAGATAGTCTTATGTAATCTTTCAGTAGGAGTAGCAGAGAAAGCGTTATTATTGTTTGTCCTTGTCACATTCTCACATTTTTTTTTTAATTCCCCACAGTGAATTTAGTATGGTTTATGTTAGGTAACAAATAACCCGACCAAGTTACGTAGGTTATGCTTGATATGTTGTCAGGTATATTAAAACGTGTTTTCAATTTCTTCACTTTGCGTATGTTCTGTCCCTCACGGACTTTCTGACCTCTGAACTCTGACCTCTGACCATTCCGATTGAAAAGATTGAAGAACATCGCACGAGTTTCATGACCATGTCGCATTACAGAATTACAGCATTAGTAAAATCTACTTTATTTCTAGTACTTAGATTTAATAATCTTTCAAATAAGCTTCATTATCTGACTAAGGTTACAATACTTAATTCATGACGGCTGATATTTGCTTATAATTTCATACAAATACATCAAACTCTCTCTATCTGTCAAATTCTACGGTGAATGGAAGTTTACAGTCACATACGACTTTTTGTTTTCGAACGTCACGGTCTACATCTCAACGATCGGCAACGCGCATGTAACATCTCGAAATTGCAGGCGTCCATAGGCTACGGTGACTGCTCACTACCAGACGGGCCGTGTGCTTGTTTGCCACCGACGTGGTATATAAAAAAAGAAAAAAACTTATTGAACCTTTTTGCAGTCGGCAACGCGCATGTAACAACTCTAAAGTTGCAGGCATCCATAGGCTACGTTGACTGCTTACCATCATGTGAGCCGGATGCTTGTTTGCCACCGACGTATTATTAAAAAAAAAAAAGTCTGGGCCTTTTTGCAGTCTGCAAACTACAAACTACATTTGATAACCAAAAGAGACAAAATCAACCGTAAATAAGTGTGCTAGAAACCCTAAATACTACATGAGCAGGGGGGCCGGAGGTGTCCCCTGTCGAGGTTTTCCTGAGGGTCTAATGATAATAATGATGATGATGATGATGATGATGTATAGGTTTCAAAAGTCTGAACTTGCAAGCGTCCAAAGGCTACGGTGGCTGCTTACCATCAGGTGAGCCGGATGCTTGTTTGCCACCGACGTAGTATATAAAAAAAAAATCTGGATCTTTTTGCGGTCGGTAAACTACAAACTCCATACATTTGATAAGCACAAGCGACAAAACCAACCGCAAATAAAAATGCATCCGTGGTAACAATAGAATTCGCAGGCGTCCATGGGCTACGGTGACTGCTTACTGTCAGGCGAGGTCGTCTGCTTATGTGCCACCGACGTGGTATTAAAAAAAACGCCGATATAAGCCTCATATTTTAAAACAAAGTTATTGAATCTTTGGGCAGTCGGCAGCGCGCTTGTATCCACCCTGGAGTTGCAGGCGTCCAAAGGCTACGGTAACAACTTACCATCAGACGGACTGTATGCTTATTTGCCACCAATGTGGTATAATAAAAGAAAAACCCCTTTACGGTTGGTAAACTAGAAACTCCATACATTTGATAAGCACAAGCGACAAAACCAACCGCAAATAAAAGTGCATCCGTGTAAACTATTGAATTCGTAGGCGTCCATGGGCTACGGTGACTGCTTACTGTCAGGCGAGGTCGTCTGCTTATTTGCCACCGACGTGGTATTAAAAAAAACGCCGATATAAGCCTCATATTTTAAAACAAAGTTATTGAATCTTTGGGCAGTCGGCAGCGCGCTTGTATCCACCCTGGAGTTGCAGGCGTCCAAAGGCTACGGTAACAACTTACCATCAGACGGACTGTATGCTTATTTGCCACCAATGTGGTATAATAAAAGAAAAACCCCTTTACGGTTGGTAAACTACAAACTCCATACATTTGATAAGCACAAGCGACAAAACCAACCGCAAATAAAAGTGCATCCGTGTAAACTATAGAATTCGCAGGCGTTCATAGGCTACGGTGACTGCTTACTGCCAGGCGGGGTCGTCTGCTTGTTTGCCACTGACGTGGTATTAACAAAAAACGCCGATATATGTCTCATATTTTAAAACAAACATGATGGGCCTTTTTGCAATTTCATAGCGGATGTTTTTGGAACTAACTAGCGGTGTCCACTGACGAGGCGCCACTAGCGACATCTATATTGTTAAGCGAATCGATAGTCTGTCAAGCCGGATATGTCAGAAGCAATGTAAAGCAAACTAAAGTATGGTATCCCTAGGAAACGAACAAAGGAATGTACATCGAACAGCGATGAAATGTAAACAAAACAGTTCCACAGATAAGATATAAATGACACACGATTTTCGAACTATTCAAACGTAGTGTTGCTAGCCCACGATTTTTCAAATTTGCCGCCTTTTTCTACTGACTAGATTTGCTTGACCAAGATTAATTAACTTACCATGAACCCCCTCTGACTCTGCGGACTTTTTTAGAAATACTCAGACGGCTGCTCATCTATACATATCATAGCGGATGGTTTTAGAACTAACGTTGCGCATACATACAGTCGCCCTCTGGCGGGGAAAGTTTAGAACTAACGTTGCGCATACATACTGTCGCCCTCAGGCGGGGCTAGCGGGGATTTTTGGAACTAACGTTGCGCATACATACTGTCGCCCTCTGGCGGGCCTGGCGGGGATTTTTGGAACTAACTAGCGGTGTCCACCGACGAAGGCGCCACTAGGGATATCTATTCATTTAAGCGATTCAACAACTCATATACAAAGTGGAGACATCTATTCATTTCATAGCGGATGGTTTTGAAACTAACGTTGCGCATACATACTGTCGCCCTCCGGCGGGGCTGGCGGATATTTTTGGAACTAACGTTGCGCATACACAGTGGCGCCTCTAGCGGGGAGTAGAGTGAACTAACGTTGCGCATACATACTGTCGCCCTCAGGCGGGGCTAGCGGGGATTTTTGGAACTAACGTTGTACATACATACTGTCGCCCTCTGGCCGGGCTGGCGGAAATTTTAGGAACTAACGTTGCGCATACATACTGTCGCCCCCAGGCAGGGCTGGTGGGGATTTTAGGAACTAACGTTGCGCATACATACTGTCGCCCCCAGGCGGGGCTGGTGGGGATTTTTGGAACTAACGTTGCGCATACATACTGTCGCCCCCAGGCAGGGCTGGTGAGGATTTTTGGAACTAACGTTGCGCATACATACTGTCGCCCCCAGGCAGGGCTGGCGGATAATTTTGGAACTAACGTTGTTCATACATACTGTCGCCCCCAGGCAGGGCTGGTGGGGATTTTTGGAACTAACGTTGCGCATACATACTGTCGCCCCCAGGCAGGGCTGGTGAGGATTTTTGGAACTAACGTTGCGCATACATACTGTCGCCCTCTGGCGGGAGAATTTTAGAACTAACGTTGCGCATACATACTGTCGCCCCCAGGCAGGGCTGGTGGGGATTTTTAGAACTAACCTTGCGCATACATACTGTCGCCCCCAGGCAGGGCTGGTGGGGATTTTTGGAACTAACGTTGCGCATACATACTGTCGCCCCCAGGCAGGGCTGGCGGGGATTTTTAGAACTAACCTTGCGCATACATACTGTCGCCCTCCAGCGGGGCTGGTGGGGATTTTTGGAACTAACGTTGCGCATACACAGTGGCGCCTCTAGCGGGGAGTAGAGTGAACTAACCAGCGGCGCATACATACTGTCGCCCTCCGGCGGGGCTGGCGGATATTTTCGGAACTAACGTTGCGCATAGACAGTGGCGCCTCTAGCGGGGAGTAGGGTGAACTAACCAGTGGCGCCATCTAGCGGAGACCTTTGGAACTAACGTTGCGCATAGACAGTGGCGCCATCTAGCGGGGAGTAGGGTGAACTAAATTGTCACTACCTTACGCATACATACTGGCGCCCTCTGGCGGAAAAGTTTTGATCTCGGAGCGGCATAAACACACTACTAGCGTCGCGCGGCATTGTATTTATATCGGAGCATCGTTAATAATGGCGTAAGGGGCATCGACAATAAGGTCCCTTTTCATAGATAACGTCACATATTATAACTTATAGAAAATAAGTTTTTCACAAAATAAAAATTTTTTGATTTACTTATTGCTGACTGTACTTTTCTTTTCTTAATTCAAAATTGTTAAAACCCTAAACACAATTAGGCAACGTTGTTTAATCACAGAGTTCCTATGACCACCTCGTGTCTCCATCGTCAGATCAGCTCGACGGTACCATAATATTGCATTGTCACCCAACTTATATATGAATGCAAATTTTCAGCTTCATTGGAAGTTGGGAAGTGGGTCTAGACAATGATTATATATGTATAATACTTATACAAATACTTAAATACATAGAAAACATCCATGACTCAGGAACAAATCGTCGGGTGACAAGTAAAAGTCACTAAGTACTATCAAAAAATTAAAGTGACAGTGCACTTTATTACACTTGTAACACGGTTTATTGTCAAATAATTTCAATGGTGTTAGTTAGTGACTTTTGCTTGTCACCTGACGAAATATGTTTGCTCATCACACAAATAAATGCCCTTACCGGGGTTTGAACTCAGGATCATCGGCTTCACAGGTAGGGTCACTACTGCTAGTGGGTACTAGGCCAGATTGGTCGTCTTTTAACAAGTATTTATTTGGACATAAATGAATCTTACCATGTCACCAAAGAATCTTTCGTTCTGATTGTTGGAAGCGCTCCACTGCTGATAGAGAGCCAGATTTGTGGATGTAGGAGGTATTAGGTAGAATATCTGAAAAAGAAACGGCATGTTAAAATATCGTAATACCGAAATAGAAGTACATTTTTGATACAAGCTTTTATCGCTGACAGTACTTTTTTTTCCACAGGCAACTAAGGGTGGCGTTGCACCGATCGAATATCTTTGTCCAATGTGTATTGCGTCTTGCGTCTCACATTTTGGTTTAATGAAAGAGTGAGACGCGCTGACATTGGAATACTCAACGAGATAATTCTAATCTTTAGGTACTTAAATAAAAGTAAACAAACAATTTGTACATTTTCGGGTTAACCAATAAGATTTATTGGTTAACCAACCAAATACAAAACCACCTGGATCAGTCACTGAACGACTTCACTTTAACCTACATTATTTGATCATGTAATGTTTTCATCTACCCTCAACTGGCTTAATGAGCCATTTGAAGGTAGATTTTGTTTACTTTTATTTAAATACCTAAAGATACAGCCTATACAACTTTACTTTTGTGTGATATAACACGCACCTTCCCCCCGTGCATGACGTGGTACCACACGGCGGTGCCTCCGAAATCCACATGAAAGTCTGTATAGGAGCCGGCGGCCGACATGAGACAGTACTTCTGCACGGCCGGGCGGGGCGGGGACTCCGCTGACGGCCACACGCTGCTCGCCCAGTCCAGGCGGCGGATCGTGGCGGGGGGCTCCACTAGCGGCGCCATACTGTCAAAACATTAATTGTTTATAGGTCTGCCCAGTCTCATGGCAATAAATCAATAGTACATTATTGTCGAGGCTCGGAAGTAGCTACTTGCAGGCTGAGGATTCGTTTTAAACGGACGACCTTGGGAGTCCGTTTAATTGAATCCGAAGCCAGCAAGTAGCCTTCCAGCCGAGTCATATATAGTGCTTTTCTCAAAAATGGTGCAAGAAATATAAATATCATGGAAATATTTTACAAAAGCAACGTTCTTACGTATATATTTTCACAGAAAAAAAGCACTTGCCGCCTTTTTATTTAAAAAATAAATAAAATAGAAGTGTATTTTTCTGCCGAAAATACGCCAACCTGTTTGAGACAGCTAAATAGTCGCGGTACTAATCATCTGTTTGGCTGTTTAATGGGCCTGTGCCTTCATTTGATATGGCCATATCAAATGAAGGCATATAAAAAAGTTTGGAACACGACAAATAATGGAATTTGTATGCAACATTGCAGTCCCAAAATCGAGACTGCAATGTTTTTAATTTTTTAATTTTTGACTGACCATAAACTACGCGCTTCGCGACCTATTTTTTAGACGACAAAGTCGACTTTGCCGTCCATTTTTGAGAAAATACTTAAACTTGATATGGACACATTGGACACTACTATAATTCAGATCTAATTTCTTTGTGCAATGTCATTGCGTCTCACTCTCTCATTAAGCAAAATGTGAGACGCAATGAATATTGGACACAGAAATTGAATAGGTGGAATACCACCCTAAGACAAATTCTACATTTTCTATATGTCTCAACTCGTGATTTTGGTAATTTCGAGTAAGTTTCGAGGTTTTCTAGGTTTTTTAAAGGGTTCAGCAACTCGAAATAAACTCTGAAGTCACTTAACGCCACTTGCACCATTCCACTAACCAGGGGTTAAGCGGTTAAACCGTTATATAATAATTTAATAAATAAACCGTTAACCCAGTGTGAAATTGTACTGGTAACCATGATAGCTCCAGGTTTAACCGGCTAACCCCAGGTTAGTGGAATGGTGATAATGGCGCTTCGAGGCAAAAGTAAATAAAGAATTTAAAATAACTCCCACTTACTTGGTATCACTAAATTCTAGGCTGAGTACATTGAGCACCCTCTCCCCCCTCAAGTCCGGGGGGGTCTCGAAATACTCAACGAAGTCGCCCAAAGGCATCCTCAGTGTGGTCTGCCGACGGACATCTATCACTTCCACCTATAAAAAAAGATAAGATTATTTACCTTTGGAAATTGTGAATTGGATTCCCATCATCATCATCAGCCTACTCTCGACCACTGCTGGACATAGGCCTCTCCTATTGTACGCCAGTGAGCACGATTTGCGGCAACTATGATCCAGCTCTTGCCAGCCGCCTTGCGAAGGTCATCGCTCCATTTAGTCTGAGGGCGTCCTACGCTACGTTTGCCGATGCGCGGTCTCCACTCGAGAACTAGTCTACCCCAAGGGTTATCGGTTCTACGGCTAATATGATCGGCCCACTGCCGCTTGCTAATCCGGTGGGCTATGTCGGCGATATTGGATTGATTGGATTGAAAGAAATTCTCAATTTATTGTGAATTGAAAGAAAAGGGCCTCTCAGATGCGATTTCGCACACAGATAGTTAGTTCAAGCTACGCCTCTGCCGGCCGTAATGTGTTACCTCATGGTTCTTCCCGCAGAACCGGAGCACGGAACGGGCGCTGAACGTAGCGGGGTTGGGGGTTTCCATCTCCAGACCCTCGGACGTGGTGAACAAGATCGGCCGGGTGAAGCCTGTGAACAAAAGAAACGTTTTATTCTCTGCTTAAAAAAATACAAGGATTCCTTGAAACCTTCGAGCAACACGGAAGGGAGGCGGCATTCGCACTATTTCCCCTCTGCCGAGGTACAAGATTAGCGCGTCAATCTAATCTAGCGCGGGTAATAAAAGTAGTTGCACTTGGATTTTTCACTAGACCGAGTCCAGACGCGCGCGTGAACACTGCTGCACAAAAATGCCTGTTTGATCGGTTTTTTGCTATAAAAAGAGGTCGGGGACATCAAATTTACAAAAAGAAAGTGTTACATTTCACATGTAATATTTTTTTTACATATCATACGTTTAATTACATTTAAATACAATTATTATATTTTAGTCTCAAGTAATTGTTGGATTTATCGATTTTGCTCGCTCAGTACAAATTGCGGATCGGTCGAGCGACAAATCCGACTTCTCATCTCTCAGAATACAATGACATACTTCAACGAAAATGTGTTAGTGTGCGTGTTGTGACACTAGTCACTCGTCCGTACACAAAAAGAGAACGAGGTTTGCAAGATTTGTCTTTGACGTGTGTCATTTTCTATGTATTCGTGTCGTCATTACAGAGGGCCTACCGCGAACCACGTTTGACGTGTTGCCTCCCTGTCACACTTACGTATGAATTTACAAGTGCCATAGAGAGGCAACACGTCGAACGTGGTTCGCGGTAGGGCCTCTGATTGGATTTTGTATGTAAGTGTGTGAGACGTGCGACTGTGTGCACCTTCCCCCCGCGAAAAATGGCAGAAAGATTTGTGCGGTGAGATATCGCTTGGGCCCCTCCCTTCCGACGTGTCGGAAGCCGGTGTTGCTCGAAGCTTGAAACTGACCGTGACTAACATGTCGGATCTTTCGAATTTCTCTTGTTAGGTATGGAACTCATAGGGATTAAAAAGGTTTTCACTGGCAACCCTAAAAATAATTTCCAATCTTTCTTTAGATATATTTCGATTGCTCAATGTTAGAGATTATATTGTCTAGCCAACGGAAACATGTTCGGCTGATTGCCAAATTTAGGGCAGGCCTAGCGCCGTTTCACGGAGCAATATCAGCAAGAGTTGGTTGTATCGGGATGGGTGGCAGGTTACCGAAGCTGCCCAGGACCAGAATCAGTGGAAGAATATGATTCAAACCCGATCAGTGGTGGTAACAGGATGAAAAGAAAATCTCACCATTATCGCGGACGAACTCCTCAGTGAACTGCCTGGGTTGCAGCCGGGCCAGCGCCGGCGGGGCGGGCCGCAGCGGCCTCGCGGCCAGCGCGCGCACCCAGGCCGGGGACCCGGTCTGCGAGGGCCGAGTCTCGGCCCCGAGCTCGTAGCGATCCGCTCGATGGTTGTTTGTGGGGATTTTCACTGGAAATTAAATTGGTTTTTAGGTGCTGTTGTGTATGGTTTCTGAGTAGTAAAGGCTCCGTCATACAGGCGCGTTTTGCTTGCTTTTACATATAAAACGCTCACGCCCCGCCCAGAAAACGCGCCTGTGTGACGGAACCTTAATAGTGACAAACTGGTGATTAGCATAATACATTGGTTAGACTCTGCTTATGACAATGTCTCTGCATAGGACAATGTATGTTAATCATACACATTTAAGGTGTTCTGAATGAAAAATCTACAAGACCGATTATTGGACAGAGTTATACTATCCAAAGTAATTTTTACCTACTCTTAGTTACTTAGACAGTATGTAAAAAGGAATAAAATATTGAAGTATGTAGTAGTATTGAGTAGGTAAGGAGCACCTCGGTTCCCAAACATACAAATGAAAATCAGCGTATAGTAAGGACACAGAATAATTAATAGTACTACCGTACAGAAAGGAAACTTCCTACAAAACCGAAGTTTGACAGCGGTTCAGGGTCGAATCATGCTGTCCCTTTCTAATATATGGCACTATCCCTTTCGGCTATTTAGGGTTGTCAAAAATCAAGTGATTATCTTATCTGTGGTCGTGCACGCAAAAGGAAGTCAAGTGGTGCCAACCCTAATAATTGCTCGGAGCAATGCTGAGCCGAGCGGAGCCGAGTTTGACCGAAGTCAGGAGTTTCGCACCCCTGGTAGGGACTTATGCAAAGTATAATGATGTATTTCCTACCATCTTACCCACAAATAAAAATAGAAACTGTTTAGTCATGCACTCATTCAGAGCAAATTATACATTATGGAAATTTATTCAGTTTTCTTCAAAGAATAACATGAAGTACATTGTTGACAAGTAAAAGTAACCAAAGGTTAAACATATGCAGTAGAGTTACTACTTACTAAGGAGATTTGGGTAAGTATTGAACATGTTTGGAAGTAACTGTAGTTTAAAATTTTCTATGCATATCATATACAGTAAAACCTTGTCCCATATAAGTACCACACAATTTGGACTTAATTTACAGCAGCGGTCGGCAACCAGCGGCCCGCGACCCTTTCACTTGCGGCCCGCGAGCCTCCCTGGCTGTTTTGTATGTAATATTGACAAATGACAATGTCTGATAAAATCATAAATATTAACAAAGTGCGGGCCGCGTCCACTTCGTTAACTGCTATGTGGCCCTTGGCTGCTAAAAGGTTGCCGACTGCTGATTTACAGTATCAAAGTTATTAATTCAGTAGCAAATTATTCACAAAGGCATACAAAGGGTTAAGATTATTCTAAAGGAAAGATTTATTAATTTATTTAACAATACAAAAGTGCTTTAAATGTGAATTTATATTGACTGTGAAACAATGTATTATAAGAATAAGAAAAAAACTAGTTGCAATTGTAAATTTCATGGGAAATCATATTTAGCAGGTTCCACTATATTAAAATATGACCAACAACAATTTCTTTGTTCCGATTGGAATGGATTAAATGTTTAACTGTAAAAAATGTACTTACAAACTGACGGTCCATAAGTTTGTGCACATTTTGGACAGTGGTACTTGTCTATGTCATCTGATTGGTATATCTTAACGTCAACGCAGCTGTAACAAGAAACAACAAATTATTTACTTCTCAAAAGAAAATTCATTGCTAACTTATACTTTAGTTTCTATAACAGAGAATTCCATTTTCAAAATCATTTGTTTTTGAGATAGCGCTATTCAGCTTAGGAGGGCAGATATGTAGTGCTTAATTATTTTCCTTCGTATTTTCACGGAAACGTACGAACGTGTCTTACTATTTCAGTTAGTGTCGGTACAATAAGTACTGAGGTTGACTGAAGTAGCATGACAAATATGAACCTTTCCGAGAAAATATGACGGAAAACAATTATGCACTACATTTGTGAACTCATTTAATCAGATTTACATAAACTTTGAGGTAAAGTGCCTTCAAGTTGGCCATCACAAGAAAGAAGGGCCCACATTATAATTAATATAGCAATGACCAAGTTATGCAGAACACACCTAATAAATTTGAAACCTTTGCTGAAAATCAGTATGCTATAATAATCAGTGGTGGATTTGCCTTAAGGCCCAGTAAGCCCGGGCCTATACTCTGTATCTTTAGGAATTTAAATAAAAGTAAACAAAATCTACCCTCAAATGGCTCCTTAAGCCAGTTGAGGGTAGAAGAAAACATTACATGATCAAATAATGTAGGTTAAAGTCATGTCGTTCAGTGACTGATCCAGGCGGTTTTGTAATTAGTCGGTTAACCAATAAATGTTATAACTACCCGAAAATGTACAAATTGTTTGTTTACTTTTATTTAAATACCTAAAGATACAGACTATAGGGTGGCAAGATACTAGGGGCAGCAGCAAGGCAGGTTTTTATATGATGGTTGCTGAGAACAGGAGCGGCTCGTAGTTTCTATAGGGCCTGGAGCCTAGGGTGGCCAAGACTGCAAATCCACCGCTGATAATAATTTGACAATATTGGATTTTTGTTCCTGGGAACAGGAGCCTATATTGTCCCTCTGCTGGGTAAAGGCGTCCCCTGTCTTTTGCCACTCGTCATGGCTTTGCCATAGGTTTTTTGCAGTTAATATACAACAGGGAGTCCCACATAATCATCCCGGCCCATCCCCGCACCAGGGTGGTATGCGTAAAGCATGGGAAATGCTTAAAAAGAAAAAAGGATTAAAGCATTAAAAATATTAAAATGGCTGAAGATGCATTGTAAATGTCTTAGCAAGGCAATGCCAGTTTCTCACAGGTACAACAGTTTTTGTTGACATAGTTCTGCAAACACAAGTCATTTTTCAAATAGACAATTTTAGACAAGTTTTAGTCACTGTGTTAGTCACTGTATTAGTAACATTAAGACACAGGTATATCTAAAAAATAACCACTAGTTAATCAATGTTTCAACCATAAAAACTGCCTCCACATTAGACCAAGGTCATCATTAGTTTCCAAGTTTTTTACCACAGAAAAAATGCCTTAATCACACTAAATTCAATGATTGTGCAATATGTCAAGATATACAGTTATTTCTAAAGTCAAATTAAGTAACAAATTAAAATTAGGAATTCAATTAGTATAGGTAGTTTTGGTACTGATAACTTCATATTTATTTGAAAGACTTTGATCTCGACAGAACTTTTAGTATATGTTACTGCTACAAAAAAAATAATGATTTTCGTGGACATTTCCTTGCATTACAGTTTGAATACGGTATGCAGAAGAGAATAGGATGTTCATCACAATATTTATCTGTCTCAACAGGTGATTACATTTAAATCACAAGGCAGATTCAATTGTAAAAAACTATTAAAGCGACTATTGAGGACTACAATACTTCTGGCTAACAGAGCACCTAACATAGGTCAATAATAAGCCTTAATTTGAACACAAAGAATACGATGCGGGCTCTAGAGCTTCCACTGAACGCAGGCCCCATGACGACGGGCCATGTAAACAAATGTTATGCACTACGTTCAGGGCAAAAACAACTCGGAATATTTAGCTTAGTGCAGTATATCGTTCATCCAATACCAAAGGAGTTAGTGAAGCCGAATTAAACATGAAAAATTCACTAAAACATCACAAGTGTGATGGCCGAACTGTGGTGCACTGTCAAACGAAACACAATTTTTTTAACACACATGCACGTTTTCACTAGGATATTTATATTTTTTTCACATTACCTGCCGTGAAACCACTCACGACAGCAGTCACATTCTATCATAAATTGTCCAATATTATATGGTTGACCACACAAACAATAGGTTTCCTTCGATGACGCCATCTTGATGGCGAATAGACAAGAATTGCAATTTTTTCTCCACGTCGCTTTCGGGTGACCATGATACAAAACATAAGTCTATCTAAACCATAGACAATACTTTAAGGTGGTTCTCCTTGCTCGATTTTCATACAACTTTCTTGGCACCCTAGCTCCTATTATATAGGGTTTCTTCACTTGTATATGTAATGTTTGGGTAGTATATACATTTCTATCTTCGCTTAACGTAAAAAAATACTAGATTTTGATTAAAATTATTAAGAAAAAAGCCTTTGAATATTGGTAAAATTTTGCCTTATTGCTTGTTTGTGTGAGTGATGCTTATAGTATCGGTGTAATTCTAACATGGCGACTTCATTTGACAAGTAATCATTTTTAATTTGTCAAAGGTGTAACAGATGGCACTTTAAAACCGCAACACAGATTACCTGTGTATTTTGTTTTATTTTCACTCAATAGAGGGAGGTATATTTAATGCACAAAGCATGTTACGAGTATACCTCCTTTCTGATAAAATTTCATTCCCAGATTTAATATAACTTAATAATTATTATGATTATTACACAATAAAATACATTTATATATTTATAGAAAGGTCAGTCCAAACAATCATTCGCGTTACGGTCGCCCACCGAAAACCCTTGTGAATTCTGCTTTCGTTTCGGTAAATGTTCTCTGGAAAAGCCTATATTTATTGTAACAATGATTTTTAAACTAAAATACCTAGCTATATTTTTCTCAAAAATATATAGGTATGTGGAGAAAAATTTCATCTTCTTGTAAATAAACAAGATTCTATAATATCTTCTGCTTGTGCATAACAATAACATTAGTAGATGATATTTTTAGGGTTCCGTACCCAAAGGGTAAAACGGGACTAGACATGTGCGCCGCGCCGCCGCGCCGCCGCCGCCGACGATGTTTCCACGCCGCCGCCGAAACAAATCCATTTATACCCAAATTTCAATTGCTTATTGTAAAAAGAATAATAAAATCGTACTTGGAATTGGAACCTAAACTGCTCTAGTGCAGAAACGTATCATTTCCTGCACACCTTTTACAACAACAATGACCCTCTTTCATATATTCGGTCAAATTGTGCTTTTTGAAAAACTAATTATAGCCAGCCTTTTATGAATGTAGTATGATACCTTAGGGTATGGTGCTTTACGCACACTAGCGTCCCTTCCCCTCCCCCTGACACAACCCACCCTTTTTGCATGAAATATGTCCCGGTTCACAGTTTTTTACATTTTTTGAGGAAAGTATACATTTTAGGAAAAAAGTGTCAATGAAAGAAATAATCCTTAATAAATTCTTAATAAAAAAGGTCATATTCATTTTTTTAATATGATGCACCTAAATCATGTATTAGCTTGTCAAAATTCGAAATAACATAGTTTTTACTTAGGGTTCGAAACTCATTTATTATACACGGTGTAACATGAGGAAACCGAATAATTTTAACAGCGTATTCCTAATCACATTTAGAGACAAAAATATCCTATAAACTTTTTTGAAATTCGCCTAGTTTCAGAGTTAATACCAATAAAAAAAAACAAGTTTCTATTGTTACATAGTTCAAAACGCCTTTTTGATGGCGATGTTGCTACTATGGGATTTAGTCTAAATATCCTTATTGATATGTCAAAAAGTGACAAGTAACACTTTGCAAAAACTAAGTTTTACGAAAAAAAAACCATTTTAAGTGACAAGTTTACCAATAGCATTTAATTTTTATATACAAATTCATTCATAAAATTAAAAAAAAACCAAAGAAAATTTTTTTTTTGGCGAAATTGACCTAAACACATATTACATCTTTTCCTTTTTTTTGACCTCATGTATACATTTTAGGATAAAAGTGTCAATGAAAGAAATAGTTCCTTATTAAATTCTTAGTAAAAAAGGTTATATTCATTTTATATAAGAAATGCGAAAGATTTTATTTCTGAGGTCAAATTAAAAGGAGGAAAAAATGTTTGTATGAGTATAGGTCAATTTCGCCGAAAACAATTTTTTTTATTGTTTTTAGGGTTCCGTACCTCAAAACGAAAAAGCGGAACCCTTATAGGATCACTCATGCGTCTGTCTGTCTGTCCGTCTGTCACAGCCGATTTTCTCCGGAACTACTGGACCAATCAAGTTGAAATCTGGTACACATATGTAAGTTTGTAAACAAATGAATTTTAAACATGGGGGCCACTTTTGGGGGGTAAATGAAAAAATAAAAAAATAAAAAATTTCAAACTATATCATGTTACATATCAAATGAAAGAGCTTATTGTAAGGATCTCAAATATATATTTTTTTATAATTTTCGAATAAACAGTTTAGAAGTTATTCAAGAAAGTAGGCAAAAAATGACTATTCCCCCCTCCCCCTTTATCTCCGAAACTACTAGGTTTAAAATTTTGAAAAAATACATAAAATAGGTCTATACCTATAGATGACAGGAAAACCTATTACAAATGTACAGTCAAGCGTGAGTCGGACTTAATTACAGTTTTTGATCCGACTCCTACGGATTTTTTAAAGATTTCACTCACGTTTCGCATAAATAATGTTTAGTTTTAAGTTTATAAAATACATATGTATGTTAGTCTGTAAGGAATTTGTAATATGGGCCTTGTTCCCTGAATTAAATATCTAAATAAATAAATAAATAAAATAAAAAATACATTGTTAAAAATTGTGTAATATACGGAATCCTTGGAACGCGAGTCCGACTCGCACTTGGCCGCCATTTTTTAATTTTTTGAATATATATGTATGTACATAAAAAGTAAATGTTATTGGTAAACTTGTCAGTTAACATGGATTTTTACTTTTTTTTCGTAAAACATAGTTTTTGCAACGTGTTACTTAATTGTCATTTTTTGACATATCAATAAGGATATTTAGACTAAATCCCATAGTAACAACATCGCCATCAAAAAGGCGTTTTGAACTATGTAACAATAAAAACTTGTTTTATTTTTTTAAATTGGTATTAACTCTGAAACTAGCCGCATTTCAAAAAAGTTTATAGGACATTTTTGTCTCTAAATATGATCAGGAATACGCTGTCAAAATTATTCGGTTTCCTCGTGTTACACCGTGTATAATAAATGAGTTTGGAATCCTAAGTAAAAACTATGTTATTTCGAATTTTAACAAGCTAATACATGAATGTGCATCATGTAAAAAAATCAATATGACCTTTTTTATTAAGAATTTATTAAGGATTATTTCTTTCATTGACACTTTTTTCCTAAAATATATTCTTTCCTCAAAAAATGTAAAAAACTGTGAACCGGGACATATTTCATGCAAAAAAGGGGGGTTGCGTCAGGGGGAGGGGAAGGGACGCTAGTGTGCGTAAAGCACCATACCCTATGGTATCATACTACATTCATAAAAGGCTGGCTATAATTAGTTTGTCTTCCCCATACATTAGAACACAATTTAACCGAATCAATAGCATGAGAAATGAAACGGATATTACTTGTTTTCTTTGCATTAGCATTTTTCTCTCGATAATTTAGCGGAAGCAGTTATAAAGTTGACCCAAAATTTTTTTATTAAGCTATGAGCTTCATCACATATGTTCCTTGAGTAATTCTAAGCATTTCAAGCCTGGGAGGCAATAAGAAATGTGTGTCTACTCGGATTTGTAATGGATTCAAACTTTCAACCCCTTTTTAACCCTGTTAGGGGATGAATTTTACAAAACGCTGAAATTACTTTTCCTGTCTTTTAATATCCCCAAATACAAAGATTCAAGTCACGCGTTCGAAAAATTTTTTGATAACCATACAAACTTACAACCCGTTTTTCACCACCTTAGGGGATGAATTTTCAAAAACGCTGAAATTAGTTTTCTTGTATTTTAATAATATATCGTTTTACGAAGTTTCAAATTCCTAGCTTAAAAAAAAACTTGAACCCCATACAAACTTTCATCCCCTTTTTAACCCCCTTAGGGGTTGAATTTCTCAAAATCGCTTCTTATCTCTTGTACACTTTATAAATGTAATCTAGTGTGCAAATTTCAACTTTCTATCTTTTGTAGTTTCGGCTCCGCGTAGCAAAAATCTCCAACCGAATTTTTCACCTTTTTACGTTTTTCTTGTAAAATTACTATGAAACTGAAAAAAAAACAAATATCAGCAATGAATTCTACGTCTTTGGTTTATACGAAAATGATACCAAACTTGCCCTAGTACCGACCAGGATCAGAATAGATTTTTTTTAAAGATGACGGGTGGCGGCCGTCATTGTACCCCACCCTCCCCCCCACTCCAGGCTAGAAATGCTTAGAATTACTCAAATATCAGATGTGATGAAGCTCATAGCTTAATAAAAAATTTTTGGGTCATGTATGGCAGCGATACATAACTGATTCCAGTAAATTTAATCAATTTGCAACATAAGTAGAAGAATCCTCATATATCCATAAATATCAAAATATAAAAGGACATACATTTTCAGAAGAATTCCCCGTGCGACGTTGCCAAATGGTTTAAAGTACAACATGCTCGCAACGTTTGGATGTCAATGAGTCGACAATGAAAAATTATATTTCAAATCAATTCAAACTTGATATTTTTGACAGTAATGGGTTACTTAAATAAGAAGGCATTTTTCGCCCGAGTCTACTATGGTCAAATGGTCTAGTGGCTTTTAGCTACTGAGTATAAGTCTAACAAGTTGAATAGCATGACAGGGTTCAAACCACGAACAAAGACTCATTTCTTTTTGTATTTATTTATTTAATTTGTTTCATCTTTTTGGTAATTTTATATGCCTTATTTTAAAATTTATTTTAAGTAAATGTGTTGTATTTGATTATTTCATGTAGGTATATCATTTCAATAAAATTTTGGAAACTTTTATTTTATACCTGGTCAAGCAAATCTTGTCAGTAAAAAACCGGGCAAGTGCGAGTCGGACTCGCGCACGAAGGGTTCCGTACCATAATGCAAAAAAAAAACGGTCACCCATCCAAGTACTGACCACTCCCGACGTTGCTAAACTTTGGTCAAAAATCACGTTTGTTGTATGGGAGCCCCATTTAAATCTTTATTTTATTCTGTTTTTAGTATTTGTTGTTATAGCGGCAACAGAAATACATCATCTGTGAAAATTTCAACTGTCTAGCTATCACGGTTCGTGAGATACAGCCTGGTGACAGACGGACGGACGGACGGACGGACGGACAGCGAAGTCTTAGTAATAGGGTCCCGTTTTACCCTTTGGGTACGGAACCCTAAAAAGGCGCGAAATCCAAATGTTCTATGAACGATATCCCTTCGCGGGCTTCGCGCCTACATTTTTCAAATTTGCCGCCTTTTTCTACTGACAAGATCTGCTTGACCAGCTATACTTCGTCGATAGTTGACTTCTTATGTACCTATTCCGCGATCCTAATTAGCCTCATGCATGACTTTTTTTTAATTATTTTAATCATTATTTATGGGATGTAAGGGAGAACAAATATCACCTCAGAGCTCCCACCAACCTCACCTGCTCGTGGTGCATCCTGCCGGACAACAGACGAGGCTCTGGACCGACTGATGGCGGTATAACCATTTGTAAACAAGCGTAGCAAAATCCAACAGACCAGTGTCGGGCAGCAGCGACACTGGTGCGATATGTTACGCTCTGCGATCGCCAACCCGCCTGCCCAGCGTGGCGATTATGGGCAAAGCCTCCATGGAAGCACACCAAAAACCACGGCCCCCAGTTCCCGGTCGCCCTGTCGTCCGGGACCACGGCGGCGGTCTCGGTAACGGTAGGGTAGGGGGTGCGAAGAATCGCCGGGTGACGGAAGGCCGCCACAAACAACTGACCTTGGCGACGTACAACGGACGCACGCTACGGCTGGATGAGCACCTGGCACAACTCGAAGAAGAACTCGGAAGGATAAGGTGGCACATTCTGGGATTATGCGAAGTCCGAAGACAGGGGGAGGACACAGTAACCCTCGAATCGGGTCACCTTATGTACTTTCGAGAGGGAGACCAGCTATCCCAAGGTGGCGTAGGGTTTCTGGTAAACAAAGCCCTCTGTGACAACGTCGTGGAAATGTCGAGTGTGTCGAGCAGGGTTGCGTACCTCGTAATTAAGCTCAATGAGAGATACAGCCTCAAGGTGGTACAGGTTTACGCACCGACCTCGACACACACGGACGAAGAAGTGGAAGATATGTACGATGACATATCGAAGGCCCTACATCGCACCACCAAGGCCCACTTCAACGTTGTCATGGGTGATTTCAACGCTAAAGTGGGAGTACAGAATTGCAGCGAGTCGGTAGTAGGATCCCATGGTTTTGGTAGCCGGAATCATAGGGGGCAAATGCTTGTCAACTTCCTCGAGAGAGAGGGGCTTTTCTTGATGAATTCGTTCTTCAAGAAAAAGTCCCAAAGGAAGTGGACATGGCGGAGCCCCGATACTATGACAAAAAACGAGATCGACTTCATCATAACCGACAAAAAGCATATATTCAGAGACGTCTCAGTGATCAACAGGTTTAACACCGGTAGTGATCACCGACTTGTTAGAGGCTCTCTGAATATCAATTATAAGCTCGAACGTGTCCGTTTGATGAAGTCCAGGCTCCGACCTAGCCTGCTCCAAACCATGGTAGGATCTGAAGCATTCCAGTCAAACCTGGAGAACCGATTCGCTGCCGTGGAAAGCACAAATGCCGTTGATATAAACCAGACCCTCAAAAATGTGGTTGGAATCCTCAGGGATGAAGGTACGAGATTTTGCGAAGTACGGCGTAAAGCCGGGAGGTCGAAGCTTTCGGAGGAAACCCTCAGGCTTATGAAGGTACGACGGGAAGACCCACCTGCCACTTCGTCACAGCGACGGGCTCTAAACAAGAGGATTGGCAAACTAGTACGACGTGACCTCCGGTGCGCCAATACACGCTTCATTGAGCAAGCGATTGAGCAGAATCGGGGGTCAAAAGTTTTTGTCCAGTCCCTTGGAAGAAGCCACCTGACGAAGCTGACCACAACCGGTGGGGCTGTTGTATCGTCCCGGTCGGGGATTCTCTCTGAAATCGAATCCTTCTATGGCCAGCTATACGCTTCGCATGCATCTCAACCAGATTCCGAAAATGAGGATTCGAGAGCCACATTAATCCGCCACTTTACCGAAGACTTGCCAGAAATCAGCACTGACGAAATCGAGATGGCCCTCAGACAGCTTAAAAATGGAAGAGCCCCAGGCGAGGACGGCGTCACAACTGAGCTTCTGAAAGCGGGAGGCAAACCTGCACTGAAGGAGCTCCAGAACATCTTTAACGCCGTTCTCTTCGATGGGAGAACTCCAGAGGTGTGGAGTAGGAGTGTTGTCGTGCTGTTCTTCAAAAAGGGAAATAAGTCCCTATTGAAGAACTACCGACCTATTTCGCTCCTAAGCCACATCTACAAGCTGTTTTCGAGGGTCATCACGAACCGCCTAGCACGAAGACTCGACGAATTTCAGCCACCGGAGCAGGCCGGATTTCGAGGAGGATACGGCACCATAGACCACATCTTCACAGTGCGGCAGATCATACAGAAGACTGAAGAGTATAATCGGCCCCTGTGCTTAGCATTTGTGGACTATGAGAAAGCCTTTGACTCCATTGAAATCTGGGCTGTTCTGGATTCCCTGCAGCGATGCCAAGTCGACTGGCGATATATCCAAGTGTTGAGATGTCTGTACAACGCAGCTACCATGGCCGTCCAAGTCCAAAACCAGCAGACTAAGCCTATCCCCATGCATCGTGGTGTGAGACAAGGGGATGTGATATCCCCCAAATTGTTCACAAATGCTTTGGAGGATATGTTTAAAACGCTCGACTGGAAGGAACATGGTATTAACATTAATGGCGAATACATCTCACACTTGCGATTTGCCGACGACATCGTTATAATGGCTGAGACGTTGCAGGATTTAGAGCATATGCTGACCGGTCTAGCTGATTCTTCTCAACGCATAGGTCTCCGGATGAATTTGGACAAAACGAAAGTTATGTTCAACGAACGTGTTGCTCCGGGACCTATTGCAGTACAAGGGGCTGTTCTCGAGGTTGTTCAGGAATACGTCTACCTCGGGCAAATACTGCAGTTAGGACGGAACAACTTCGAGAAAGAGTCGAATAGAAGGATACAGCTGGGCTGGGCAGCATATGGGAAGCTGCGTCGAGTCTTCACGTCGTCAATCCCACAGAGTCTGAAGACAAAAGTCTTCAATCAGTGCGTCCTGCCCGTGATGACATACGGAGCCGAAACGTGGACACTCACGGTAGGACTGGTTCATAAATTCAAAGTCGCTCAGCGAGCTATGGAAAGGGCTATGCTCGGAGTCTCTCTGAGGGATCGTATTCGAAATGAAGTCATCCGTCAGAGAACTAAAGTCGTCGACATAGCCCACCGGATTAGCAAGCTGAAGTGGCAGTGGGCCGGTCATATTAGCCGTAGAACCGATAACCGTTGGGGTAGACGAGTTCTCGAGTGGAGACCGCGCATCGGAAAGCGTAGCGTAGGACGCCCTCAGACTAGATGGAGCGATGACCTTCGCAAGGCGGCTGGCAAGAGCTGGATCAGAGTTGCCGCAAATCGTGCTCAATGGCGTGCAATAGGAGAGGCCTATGTCCAGCAGTGGACGAGAGTAGGCTGATGATGATGATGAATCATTATTTATATCCTTTGAAAACCGGAAAATAAAAATACTTTTATAAATCTTCCCATAATATTATTAAAAAATAATTAAAATACTGAAAATATTTTACTCACGTAAGTTTAGTTTCGAAGAATAACATACGCTTAAAATAATTCAAAAGAGAATGCTAAAATTATAAAATAAAAAAAAACTGGCATTGTCGGGGTTTGAACCATGTATCTTAGCTACAATCTGATTTTTTTCAAAATAGAGGCTACGGGTGCCACGAGCACATGACAGTTGATGGTCGAAAACATTAGTTGCTTCTGAATGCCTTGTAATTCTTAATCGTTGCTCAAACAAGAATTTATTATTTAATTTCCAATCTTTTTTCAACAATAAACATTTCTCCGCTGCGCCCTCTAGGTTACTTTACTGTAACATTACGAATCTGCTGACATTTGACACTGACTTTAAGGTGACTTTAAGTACGTAAGTGTGCGTGAATGCAAGAAATTGCAATATTTTGCAGTTGGATTCCGGTAATAACGAAATGAGACAATGTTGAGTTGAACATGTCTCGATTTGGATGTAGTATTTTTTATAGTTTTCGCACATATCAACACATCTTATGAAACTTTGTATTTTGGGAGAAATAGTGAAAATCCACAATTCGTGCACAGTGACGCCATCTTTTGGCTGATAATCGGCATCCCATCCCTAGACATCCACCTTAAATGAAAAAAAATAGAAAGAACGTGTGTTGATATAGTTATTTATTACAATAAAAATTATTGTTTATTTACTTAGGCGAAGAACAGGCAGTAAATATTATTTCAACGTAATGGAGTTAAAATAGAAAACGTTAATAATGTTGCCTGTTGATAAATTATAGCAATCATTCTTTGGCAAGCAATTTCCATCAATAGAAAAAGGCGGCATAGAAAAAATGTAGGCGCATGGTAGCGCGAAGAGAAAATAGAGTGTATTATTATTATCTTCTTTATTTATTTTTCTTCTTAAGTTAGGTTAATTATAATATGTATATAAAAGTAAAATATAAAAACACTTACAAACAATAAAAAAAAATTTATAAACACATTATAAAAAACCTAACCTAGGGTGCCGCCGGCAGTGGGGCAGGGCCCAAGCTGCCGGTGGTCAGGGCCGCAGAGAGAGGAATCGACGTACTATACGCGCCGTGTCCAAAATTACCGCCTTCTGCATCTGACCCTTGATCCAACCACCTAGCGAGAGTCTCTCTAGGTGTTGGTCGAGACTCTTCTCTTTATTATTATTATTCTTACCTAGGTATATACCTACTTTAAGTAACATAAATAATATTTAATAAAAATCAAGACTGGTTTTTATAATTAAGTTAGAATTTTTTTTTATTTTTTTATTATGCATGGGTTTACTCATGGCCACAGACTAGCCGAGGCGTAGACACAACAGAGAAGTACCAGAAGAGTAGAGAAGTAACAGAGTAGTAGTAGTAGAGTAGTAGAGAGGGGGATTTAAACAATTAACGCCCGCCATATCTAGTCTAGATGATTATAAATATGAATATCAATAAATTGTTAAATAACATTGAATATAATTTAATTACTAACAGGAATAGATCGTGATCGACGTAATATTTATACTATTATGTCATAAATGTTCATAGGAGATGTTTTTATTTTTTAGGGATCTTCATATAACATAATAAAACCAGCGCCTGACCCATTCATATTCAAGTACCTACCTATAGTTCTTTTTTTTAGCATTAGAAATAAGGTAAACAATCTTGATGTGTGTTTTAATTTAAAAACACATTTTGACGTGAAACGTAGGTAAACGTCTTTAAAAACCCGTAGAGGGGCTCGGATCAAAAACCGATGTAACGAAAAAGTGTTATGGCGCGGCGGCTTATATCTCCGAAACTATAATACCTATGATCATAGTTTTGATACAGATGTGTAGAAGAAAGTAGCCATTACTCGGAACAGCACGTGCCGCTGACATAGATGGCGCTGATTCTGCGCTAGACACGACGTATTTGGAGCAAAAATGACCCCTATTTTCAGTGTTCATTTAGTAATGACTCATCAGCCCATTAACCGATTTCGGTAAAATTCATGTCATTTGATAGATCTTACTTTATTTTATTGAAATATGAGTAAAATAAAGTACGTGGAATTATAATAAGCTGTTCAAAAATAAAAATGTGTCAGTTTTTACAGAATTTTTATCACTGCTCTTGTTTGAGGCCACCGTGTGCGAAAAAAGGGCGCAAAACTGACAAAATATACCTGAAATAGTAAGTTAAAGCAATAACGGTTCTTTTAATGCCACATTCAACACAGTAATACATGCTCATCTCCTCAAATAATGCATTGGAATCTATGGCGGCGCGGCGGCGCGAGTTACTTTGATAGAACACATATAACGTCGTATGACGGCTGCTTGACAATCCCGAGTTCCTAATGCTAGTAAGTATATATATAGTAATCTTAGTTAGGTACTTTCTGATGTAATGGGTAAAACATAATTTAGAAAAGGTCACTTCTGTGGACAATAGGTACCATAAAAGGTAACGACTGTGGTTCATATATCCCGTTTTTCTCATTTGAGTCTCAAGTACTGAATGAAATATTCTGCATGTAAAGGTGCTGCGTAAAAAATTGCTTTTAGATTCCCTTGAATGCGATGGCTACAGGAAAAACACGAACGAGTTTGCTATAAAACGTGTATTACCCGTATAAAATATCTATTCTCGTAATTTTGGTGTGTTATTTACAAAAAAATTGTACCTAATCGTTACATTCATTACTCCAAAATAAATTGATCATTTAATTATTTAAATAGGTGTGACGCTGTAATTAATTATTTTAAAATTACCCATCAAATGCTGTATTGAAGTTCATCTAGATACAGTGAATCATTATGACCCCAAATAATCTTTACAGATAAAATTTAGATATTACTCAAAATTATTATAATACATCACGCATTCGCGAGATGCGCGACTTCGGTATTCAAACACAAAACAATAGTACAAGAGTCTAACTAAATGCGAAGGTCGAAGGCTGCGCTCTACGTAAGGCCGAAGGCAAGAAGCGTCCAGGATGTCAGTGCTTTTAACACAGAACAATATTACAAGTGTCTAAATGCGAAGGCCGAAGGCCGAGCTCCGCGTAGGGCCGAAGGCCCGAAGCGTCCAGTCTGTCAGTTCTGTGTTTAACCACTGACATCCTGGAAGCTTCGGGCCTTCGGCCCTACGCGGAGTTCAGCCTTCGGCCTTCGCATTGACACTTTTACTATTGTTCTCTGCTAAAGCACTAATGTCCTGGACGCTTCGGGCCTTCGGCCCTACGCGGAGCTCGGCCTTCGGCCTTTACTTTTAGACACTTGTATTATTGTTCTGTGTTAAAGCCCTTAAATACTGGACGCTTCGGTCCGTCGGCCCTACGCGGAGTTCGGCCTTCGGCCTTCGCATTTAGACACTTGTACTATTGTTCTGTGTTAAAGCACTAACATCCTGGACGCTTCGGGTCTTCAGCCCTACGCGGAGCTCGGCCTTCGACCTCCGCATTTAGACACTTGTATTATTGTTCTGTGCTAAAACACTGATGTCCTGGACGCTTCAGACCTTCGGCCCTACGCGGAGTTCGGCCTCGCATTTAGACACTTGTACTATTGTTTTGTGTTATAGTACTTAAATCCTGGATGCTTCGGGCCTTCGGCCCTACGCGGAGCTCGGCCTTCGGCCTTCGCATTTAGACACTTGTACTATTGTTCTGTGTTAAAGCACTAACATTCTGGACGCTTCGGATCTTCGGCCCTACGCGGAGCTCGGCCTTCGGCCTTCGCATTTAAACACTTGTACAATTGTTCTGTGTTATAGCACTTAAATCCTGGACGCTTCGGGCAGTCGGCCTATTTTTCTGTGCTAAAGCAATGACATCTTGGACGCTTCGGGCCTTCGGCCCTACGCGGAGCTCGGCCTTCGGCCTTCGCATTTAGACACTTGTACAATTGTTCTGTGTTATAGCACTTAAATCCTGGACGCTTCGGGCCTTCGGCCCTACGCAGAGCTCGGCCTTCGGCCTTCGCATTTAGACACTTGTACTATTGTTCTGTGTTAAAGCACTAACATTCTGGACGCTTCGGGCCTTCGGCCCTACGCGGAGCTCGGCCTTCGGCCTTCGCATTTAGACACTTGTAATATTGTTATGTGTTTAAGCACTTAAATCCTGGACGCTTCGGGCCTTCAGCCTTCGGCCTTCGCATTGGCGGTCCACACCACGTTTCACGTCAGCCATAGCGGCTGTGTCCCTGATACAGCCTCTCTCATTTTTAAAAATAAGTTACGGCAAATATGTAACGATTATGAATCTAATATGATCATTTATATTCTTCTGCTTTCATGAGTAATAGTTATTGATTTTTAAAAAGCGTTTTTCAATTAAAAGTCATGTCAAAATCGCTTACCTTCTTGCAAGTTCTTTCTAATGCTAAAAAAAACGAACTATATAGGCTATATGGGTTATTCGCGCCAAATTAGAACGCCAAATTACTAGTGTAACATTTTGCCTATATCGCTCTTATAGTCTACATCGCGAACAGTCCAGAACGCAAAATACCTAACATCATTTTCCGTCGTTTTATCTTTATATTACGTTAAAGATGTCGACGGGGCGCCGCTACCACGGGGCTCCTATTCTGTGCGGTTTGAGCTTCGGCCATTTGAAGATAACTAACGAACCTAACCTACCTGTGTGATATATAAAAGTGGTCATTTTGCGTTTTAAACCGTTCGCGATGTAGTCTAAAAGCGATATAGGCAAAATATTACACTTTAGTCATTTTGCGTTCTAGACCGTCCGCGACTATACCGGCTATACCTAATTTCATATACCATGGCGGGATTCCATTTGAAACTGCACTAAGGGAAACATATTGTTGATCTATTGTTTTACAATCAAAACTCGAATTTAATTTGTAAGTACGCGGGGACTTACAGTTTAGTTATAGCATGTCAGGTTGAAACTGAACCCTTCACATTGCCAATTAAATTAATAGGCATTTAAAAAAACACGCGGTTAGAGCAGAATGACAAAAAAAAAAACAATCAATCTGCACCAATGATTGACATGACCTTGAGGTATCAATAATATGATGTTTCCGCATACATATTATCTTTGTTTCGTTTTGCGTTGATAGATTAAGGGTCCTTTTATAAATCCGTGTTAAGGGGTATCCAAACGGGACTGACGAAATCAGTCGATTTGTTCAGGAAAATAATTGGTCAATCTCATCTAGCGTCCACACGTACACAAATTAAATCACCAATTTGCACTCTACTATGAAAATTGGCATTTTTGTGCGCACCTGCTGATGTGATCGGGGAATCAAATTGGTATTTGCCCTGCCCTGCCCTACCTGTATTGGTACGGCCCTGTTCGATCGGAGAATTTATCCGATTGGCGAAAAATTGTCTCGTCTGGATACAACTTTAGTTAGTATTTCTAGGGCTCTTTTTCTCGTGTACTCGGCCTCCCTGTAATCCATAAAGTGCTCTAACTCTATTTATTATAAAATTATAATTACATATATCCAAATGATAATCACATGAATTTTGACAACCCTAAATGTAAATACCCGAAAGGGATACTGCCATAAGTTAGAAAGGGATAGCATGATTCGACCCTGAATCGCTGTCAAAGTTCGGGTTTGTAGGAAGTGTCCTTTCTGTACGGTAGTACCTAACTATTATTAGTAGGTATTATTTCTTCTGTGCTAGCGTGCGACTTTCAATCCGGAGGTTGAGGGTTCGAACCCCGGTTCGTACCAATGACTTTTTCGGCACTTATGTACGAAATACAGGGTGCTCCAAACCTTGATGTCCAAAAATTTTTTTTAGATTACTCACGTCTTGGGCTATCAGAATCATCAGAATATACCCCATATATGTTAGCCGATTTTTCGTAGTTTTTGAGTTACGATTTTTTTTACTTTTAACTTGTGTTAAGATATTCCGGGGTGAAGCATTGCTTTGCTTTTATGCCTATACCTACTAATACCTAATTGTTTGTGATATTCGCACTGATAAAACGAAATAGCGATGGGGAAGTGACCCCATAAAATATATAACAGTAGGTATTAGGAGCAAGTAAAAATGAACCCTTTGTAGATAACAACCCGCCGCGACGGCGACACGGGTCCAGTTAAGATAATGAATAATTGAATAAGTTAAGAAAAATGATGCTTGGTCAATCACATGTCACAATGTTGAATTCTCGTGATAATTTCTGTTAGTTTAACGTTAGGAATAACAAAATAGGATTTTTTTTATAATGAAATTACTAATTTGAAAACTTTCCACCTCGTTCCTTTGCAAAGGAACGAGGTGGAAAGTTTGACCGGCGACTCTGTCATATTAGACCAGCGGTTCTCAAACTTTTTTGGTGACGGAACCCTTCTGGAAAACGAAATATTAGATGGAACCCCAAATTAAATATTTTCGTCCGTCACTGTTGACCAGATATACCTATTGTTTTTTTCTTATTATTAGAAGTATTTTCGCGGAACCCCAACAGAGGCTTTGCGGAACCCTAGGGTTCCGCTGAACACACTTTGAGAATGGCTGTATTAGACTGATAATATTCTAGCAACTGCGCCGTTTGTCAAAGATTATGTTACAAAAAGAAACATTCATAAAAGTTCAATACCTAGTTTTTGAAGTGAAAACTTCTTTAGCGGCGCTGACTGAGCACTTTTTGAAGTGGGGAATAGTACATTGTGTATTAAGGGCGGGAAATAAGAAATTACGAACGAGTGTCAATTTTAAGCCCGACGCGAAGCGAGGGCTTAAAATGTTCACGAGTTCGGAATTTCTTTACCGCCCGTGGCACACACAATGTTTTTCATCACACTTGTAAGGAAAAAAAGGAGAATTAATAAAAACAAACTTCTGTATAAAACACTTTTCCGCCCTAGGGCGAAAATTTCAATTTCCCGCCCGCAAGCCCTACGTGTAAATAAGTGTTTTTCATCACACTTGCTCGGAAAAGATGTATTTACACGTAGGGCTTGCGGGCGGGAAATTGAAATTTTCGCCCTAGGGCGGAAAAAATCTTTTCCGAGCAAGTGTGATGAAAAACACTTATTTACACGTAGGGCTTGCGGGCGGGAAATTGAAATTTTCGCCCTAGGGCGGAAAAGTGTTTTATACAGAAGTTTGTTTTTATTAATTCTCCTTTTTTTCCTTACAAGTGTGATGAAAAACATTGTGTGTGCCACGGGCGGTAAAGAAATTCCGAACTCGTGAACATTTTAAGCCCTCGCTTCGCGTCGGGCTTAAAATTGACACTCGTTCGTAATTTCTTATTTCCCGCCCTTAATACACAATGTACTAATAAACTCGATTCAGCGTAACGCGTAACGTAACGCTGACGTCATGTGTCACGGACAATGTCATTCACCAAAGAACTTTAGTCATAACGTATCATAATCAGGTCAATTATTTGGACTGGACTTTTATATTAAGGGGTCATCCATTAATTACGTCACACCAATTTCTAGGTTTTTTGACCCCTCCCCCCCCCTTGTCACACTTGGTCACATTTGGCAAACCCCTCGCCCCCTAGTGTGACGTCACATTTTTTCTACGAAATCGCCAAATCGAATTAAGTAAGTACCTAAGTATTATTAATATTTTATCAAAATATTTTTGACGATATAAATATTAGTAATTTTATAACCCAAAACTGCTTAGGAAAGAAAATTAAACGATTAAAAACTATTTTCGTTTTAAAAACTTGTTATTTAAATGTACAGCGAACTAAATAATTTAAATAAATTTTCGGTTACTGATGAAGTTAAAGTGACGTCACAAAGTTTGTGTCTCCCCCCTCCCCCATGTCACAATATGTCACATTTTCTTGAACCCCTCCCTCCCCCTAAACGTGTGACGTAATTAATGGATGACCCCTAAGCAATAAAGTTCGATGTTCTAATCTTGCAAGGGCTGAAATTAGGAGGATCTCACAGTTACATTTTAACTTTATATCACTCAAATATAATTCAATAAAGCTACATCTTGATGAAATCACTAATGAAAGTGAACTAGTACTGGTGAATGAAACTCAAAATATCATGATCAAATATATTTAGACGCGAGGTCTGCAAGGTAACTTTACAATTTCTATTCGAATTTTAAACAATTAACGCTACAAATTTAAGCTCACTGGCCAGCAATTTCGGAACTAAAGTTTTTCAAAAGAAAGGAGGATGGGTCAATTATACATAGTGATGCAGACATTTGGGACTATAGTCATTGAGTTTTCACTTCTATCGGCACTCCCGGAGTGCAACCCGTTGTTTTTTTAAATTAAATTAGGTTTTTGTTTCACCCCGGAATGTCTTAACAAAATTTAAAAGTTAAAAAAAATCATAACTCGAAAAACTACGAAAAATAGGCTATCATACATGTGGTATATTCTGATAGCCTACGACGTGGGGAATCTAAAATAAATTTTTGGACGTCAAGGTATGGACCACCCTGTATAATTTCATATTTAAATAGTAGTCGCTTTTCGGTAAAGGAAAACATCGTGAGGAAACCGGACTAATCCCAATAACAAGGTCTAGTTTACCCTCTGGGTTGGAAGGTCAGATGGCAGTGCAGTCGCTTTAGTATAAACTAGTACCTACGCCAATTGTCGAGATGGGCCGTGGCAAAATGCCGGGATAACGCGATGAAGATGATGGTTAAAAACGTGGCTATATGTAGAAATGCTTTAGCTATTGAGAAAAAAACCGGTCAAGTGCGAGTCGGACTCGCGCACGAAGGGTTCCGTACCATAATGCAAAAAAAAATACAAAATAAAAAGCAAAAAAAAACGGTCACCCATCCAAGTACTGACCACTCCCGACGTTGCTTAACTTTGGTCAAAAATCACGTTTGCTGTATGGGAGCCCCATTTAAATCTTTATTTTATTCTGTTTTTACTATTTGTTGTTATAGCGGCAACAGAAATACATCATCTGTGAAAATTTCAACTGTCTAGCTATCACGGTTCGTGAGGTACAGCCTGGTGACAGACGGACGGACGGACGGACAGCGAAGTCTTAGTAATAGGGTCCCGTTTCACCCTTTGGGTACGGAACCCTAAAAAGTGGTAAAATTGCGAATGGCAGATATCGATTGCAAAAAGCAATTTCCGGAAAATACAGTACAAGCGATATAGATACAAGCGAACAGATATTATTGGAACAATCATTGAACACACACTCATAACGCCTTGACAATAGAGGTGTGTTCAGATATTTGTGAGCACCTTGGCCGCTCCGATATATCTGATGGCGACTGTACAAACTAGCATAATTCTAGGTATGGTATAGGTAGGTCTAGGTTGGTAATCACATGTTTAACCTGGATAAGAAAGCCGACTGCACTAATTAGTAATTAACCTAATTGGACTAATAGCCTATTAAAATATCGTTAAGAGCCAACAGGAGTGGTCATTTCTCCATACAAACGTACTCCTCGTTTTCCTTCGTGGGTTTTGAAGCTAGAGCAATGATTTTTTCAACACAGATTAATATTGTCAATATCTGTGTCGGACCGTTTTGCTTTTTTGATATTTTTGTTTTTTAAGGCGCTAGAGCCCTTCAAAAATGGCCAAAATGGCCTAATTGACTATGCCGCAATGAGAGGCATGGCATTCAAAACTTATATCAATTAGCCAAAAAAGCAAAACGGTCCGACATAGATAATTTCATAATCATTTAGATTTCCAAATTTGGTTACGATTGGTTAAGTTTTGGAGGAGGAAACTGAGGAGTACGAAACCTCGATTTTTGAGATTTTTACGCAGGATTTTTCGCCTTGTCCTTATCGCACTACTTTTAAGTGCCGCTTCCGTTAGCGAGACGGGTATATTTACCTAAAATATTTAAAACTCAGCTCCTGTTTCGTCTTAAAAAGCGAATAAGTATACTATGCAATGATTTGGCAAGAGAGGATGGGCCACCCCACACTATAGTTCGGTTTTTTTAGCATTAGAAATTAGGTAAACAATCTTGATGTGTCTTTTAATTGAAAAACACATTTTAAAAATAAGTTACGGCAAATATGTAAAAGTTATGAATCTAATACTATCATTTATATTCTTCTGCTTTCATATGTAATAGTTTTTGTATTTTAAAAAGCATTTTTCAATTAAAAGACTTGTCAAGATCGCTTACCTTCTTGCAAGTTCTTTCTAATGCTAAAAAAAACGAACTATAGCGTCTCCTGAGCGTCGGCGTCTATAAGTATAGTCAACTCTATGGCTGCTGCTCGACGCAACGTTGTTGGCGCAATTGCGCAGCGACGCCATTTTCATAGCGCTGACTAAGGTCCCCCCACATCTAGCGCCTTTCGAGCGTCGGCGTCTGGTCAGCGCTATGGAAAATGACGTCGCTGCGCAGTTGCGTCGACGTTGCGTCGAGCAGCGGCCATAGAGTTGTAGACGCCGACGCTCGAAAGACGCTAGATGTGGGGGGGGGGGCCTAAATATACAGGATGGCCAAAAAGTAAGTGCATTCCCGTTGCCAGGAAGGTTTTGGGATTATACTGAGCAACTTTTACTATGGGAGCAACCCCGAAATACCGTCCCATAGAAAATGGACCAGCCAAAATGTATGAAACAGCCAAATTTTTTTCTGCGATTTCGGGGTTGGTCCCATAGTTGCTCAGTATAATCCCAACAAAACCTCCATGGCAACGGGAATGCACTTATTTTTTGGCCACCGTGTATAGACGCCAACGCTCAAAATACGCTAATAGTGGGGTGGGGTGGTGGGGTTATTATGAAAATGTGAGGTTTATAGCAGCGGTCGGCAACCAGCGGCCCGCGAACCTCTCACTTGCGGCCCGCGAGCTCCCTGGCTATTTTGTATGTAATATTGACAAATGACAATGTCTGATAAAGTCATAAATATTAACAAAGTGCGGTCCGCGACCACTTCGTTAACGTGCGTGAAAATACTATCTATAATCATATATTTGCTAGCACAAATAACCATTGATACAAATAAAAATCTTGTACGAAATATGAAGTATGGCGAGATGAATTCCAACATACTTACCTAAGTAAATGTATGAGTTATCGATCAAATATTCGCATACCAACCGCAAGCGTTTACCATTATAAGAATTTTATTGTAATCGTAACTAAGTAATGTGATAACCTTGACATCGGTTATTTTATTTCGTTGATAACTTTCCAGGTAGGTAGGGAGGTGCATTTCGCCAATGTCGAAATCGTCGCAAGATATTATTCTGTGACAAATTTGTAATATAAATAAATAATAATAAAAAAAAATCATTTATTTCAGATAACAGAGGTTCCATAATATGGTTAGTAACTCTTAACTTAACAACTATGTTAGTCTATTTGTAAGGAGAGAAAGAGCACATAAAAATAAAAATAAAATTAAATTATAAAATAACAAGTACCTAACAACACAAAAATACACGCACAAAAATATAACAATGACATTAAAATAAAAATATTTTAGTTATTATTAATTTATATTTCCATTATTCCCGTTTAATCCTCAACAATAAATCAAACAACTAGAACGAGATTCGACACGATAGATATGAGTGCCACAACCACGATAGTTTTTTGTGCATAAGCCATAGTTGACTACCCTAGCTAGAGCGACCGCTGAGCGTAGGTATGAAAACTGAAGTACATACATGTGATTGACTTCTGTACTTATCTGTTTTGTGGCTATGTGGCCCTTGGCTGGCCGACCGCTGGTTTCTAGTATGGCGCTGCACTTTCTTGCTGCAGTCAGGGGTGGCAAACTCAGCAGTGTTGCCAACTTGGCATAAATGATGCCAGATCTGGCATATTTTCACTCGCTTTGGCACCAAAATTTTCCATTTAGCATCTGGCATATTTTTTAGCATAATATAGTCGAAGCCAAGTTTGCACCGACTTGGCAGCAACAATATGCGCCATCGCCTTGTGGTTCATATTTCATATGAATTTCGACTTTTGTGGATGGACGTCGACGGACTATATAAAGTTGGTCAAGCAAATCTTGTCAGTAGAAAAAAGTAGAGCAAATTTGAAAAATGTATGTGTTTTAAGTGTCTAATTTCAAGTGACATTTTAGCATCTTTTTCAGCATAAATTTCAAAAAACTTTGGCATAATTTTGGCATAATATAGACATTAGTCTAGCATTTTTTTTAAATCCGAGTTGGCAACACTGAAACTCAGAGAGAGAATTAACTGGCTTGCTGCGAGGCGGCGTCATCACCAGGCCGCGTAGCCAAGATGCCGATCGCTTACGCTCCGTAGCGATCGAAACGCAACTGTCACTGTCGCACTAATACGGAAGTGTGATAGAGAGACATAATGGTTTTCGTTGTCGAAGCGATAGCGATTGTAACATCGGCTAGGCCGGCTGGATCTTCAGGGCTGCCCAAATGATACGCTGCATTACTTACACAGCTTTCTTCATCTTCTTCTTCCCCGCGTTATCCCGGTATTTTCCCACGGCTCATGGCAGACTGGCGTCCGCTTGAGAACTAATCCCAAGAATTGACGTAGGCACTAGTGTTTACAAAAGCGACTGATGCCATCTGACCCTCCAACCCAGAGGAGAAACTAGGTCTTATGGGGATTAGTCCAGTTTCCTCACGATGTTTTCTGCGAAGCGACTGGTAAATATCAAATGATATTTCGTGCATATGTTCCGAAAAACTCATTGGTACGAGCCGGGGTTTGAACCCGGTACAATAACTAGTTGGCTGGTAGAGAATGCGTTTTGGTAGATTTATCTAATCTCCGCTATACTCTGCCTCAGTGGACGGCAACTTTAAGGGTGACTCACAACAAACCGGCCCGAGGCGTCCGATATGTCATTTTCTATGACTGATCGGTAATCACGTGGTGCTTTCCATAGAAAACGGAAGCTGCCGGCCCCGGCCCGGTCTAGCGTGAGTCATCCTTAAGGTACTTCCGTAAATGGCACAATCGGAGACGCACGGGCCAAGCACGGGCGGTCAAGCGACGCGGACTACGACCGACTTTGGCCTTCGTACCATTTAGCTTGTAAATTCGGAAATATATCTTTGCTTCCGTTTTTTAATTAGGTCACGAGTTAGGTAATTAGATTCCATCCAGGGCTATGGTCATAGTCTAATAAAACATGGTCTTCTCTTCCCAGAGTGACGCAAGCCTACGTCACAATAACATGGCCGCTATATATAGCGCTGTCGCATGATGACGTAGGCTTGTGTCAGTCAGGTGACCTAGAAAAGACGGGAAGAGAGTACCAGGCGGAGTATATTATTATACCATGGCTATGGTGATTCTTCATTTGGTAATTTTCTTCTTGCTCCAATGTGCAGGCCAGCGTTAAGTATAGGGGGCAGATAATTTTTGCGTTTCTCAGTAGTACTCGTCGGTAGTAGGACCCGAACCGAAGGCTTACGACGTAAATCGATTTTTGCTATTTGCCTCTCTATTACACAAGATTGTTCGAATACACAAGAGTGATAGAGAGGGAGATAACGACATTCGGTTTTTGACTTTTGCTGTCCTTCTAGGGACGTACCGTTACCAATTTTCGGTAATATTCCCACGGGCAATATTTCCGGGAGAAACCTTTTGTTTGTTCCTAAAATATCAATTTTGCCGAACAATATTTTGATTGTGGCAAACATCCATTGTTGTTGTAAACATTCGTAGAGTTTGGCTAATGAAAGTTGAACCTGCAAAAACGCGGCAATTTAAAAAATATATAGCTATCTCTTTGCTTACAAGGATTAAATATTTTTTTTAATAATGCCTGCAACAGTTTTTTTTACTTGATGCGCTTTTTCCAGGTTCACCTTTCATTAGCCAGACTCTAGGTTTATCGTATTGTAATTGATCAAGCTCAAGCTGTTTATTTAAACTTAATTTTGCAGGTTTTACTCACATATTTTTAAATCAGTCAAATGATTATGTTGTTAATATGACTCACAAGAGTCGCGAGGGTTTAAATTCGATTGATTTCGCAGATAGCAACAGTTGCAAACTGCGGAAACGTAAACCGGTATTTTTAATTCTTTACCAGTCTTGTTCTTGACCGACATTTTGACTGACGCGCCCATAAAGCAGTCAATACATGTCTCGGCCCATCCATAGACAAAGTTGTATTTTCTGTTAAAATTGGCGCGGTTTACCGTAGTTGGTAATTTTGTTTCATGAATTTAACCCAAATGGGTTTCATTAAATAATGAAAAAAAAACCTTATGTATTTGATCAAGGTATCAAATGGGTAATTGATATTTTAGATTTAGAAAATAACTTGTAACTTTACTCCAGTAGGTTAAGCTAGTGTAGTTCCAGATTTACCCACAGTTTTTTATAAGTTTGCGCATCTAAAGAGGCAGTATTTCATAGTTCTGTTATATCACTAGTGTCGTTGCAAAAATATGACGCTGCTAGTTGCACAATGCAATGACGTGACGTGCCGGATAAACAAAATGTGCATAATAGAGCCGTAGTGATGGGAAAATGGATTAATTGCATGTAATCGATAATTAACAATTTTGTAAATATACAGCTTACTCTAAATTGAATACGACTAACTTCTTATTCGCTAGAAAAATCTTACAAAATACAATAGTTTCGTAGTTTTACGCATTGGCTGACAAAACTGTATGAATAAATGATAAGAAATACAATGAAATAAAAACGATCCCTGTGTTTTATGCGTCAGGAAAAAAAAATCGTAGGTAATTTAATAACTTTACTGTCTGACCAAGTACCTAATGAAATTAGTGATTTTATGTACTGTTGTAACTTCACTGTAACTTAAACGTCTATTGTAACACTGCCTAAGGCTACAGAAGATGTAAGGCTTAATATACTCCATATTTTATGAGCACATTGAGTATGTTATAATTGATCAGACCGCTAGAAATCATCGCCTCGAGGCAACAGAGCAAACAAAGTTGAAGACATTGCCATAACAACTAAGGCGAACTTCACACTGGATGCGGATCCGTACGCCGGTCCGGTGTGCGAGCGGGTCAACTCTATATACGTGCATAGCTCTATCTTGCTTACACCTAAACTGGATACGGATAGGCATCAGTGTGACAACAGCGTTACGGTGACATAATGTTTGCGCAAGAAATGCGAATTTGATGTACAGTCGCCATCAGATATATCGAAGCGGTCAAGGAGTCCACAAATATTTGAACACGCCTTTATTGTCAAGGCGTTAGAGTGCGTGTTCAGATATTTTTGAGCACCTTGGCCGCTCCGATATATCTGATGGCGACTGTACAATACCTGTCTCCGTGTATTTACTTTTTTCAAGTGGGTTTTTGATGGTCAAATAAGGATAGTGCTAGGGTAACAACGAAATATTCAGTAGATTTTCTAAATGTATTTAAATCCTCTTAACGCTTAACTATGCATATATCTGACAGAAGAAAGGCGTTAATTTGGTACGTAAACTTTTTTGTTTTCGTATCCATTGCCTACTTGTTAAAGATACCTCACATTACTCCACTTTTTACAGTTCTCTGTAAACCTGTTTCAGAATTTTTTTACTCAGTCATTCTTAACATTAATAAATAATACTTTAATAACTCCACTGCGTCCCTTATAAACCCGTAAGTAAAATGACCTTGAAGAAAATGGAAAGTGAACGAAGAAAGAGCACGTGAACAAATGACCGCGTAAGTCACATCACTAGCTTTACGTAACCACCATCGATGCACCGACTCAGTCGTCAGTACGCCGGGGAGAAATCGACCGACTCGATTACTTTCCCCTCACTATTTTGGCGCGAATTCGAAGATTGTCTGTGGTCGCGAATCAAAATAAATCGATTCAGTGACCAATTTTATTGTATAATTAATTTTGAAAGTGCTCGTAGTGTCGCGCAAACAATGGATTATATTACTACGTGATTTTAACTGTAAGCATGATTTTTATTTAAATACAAAATAGAAAGAAGAAAGGGGATATGTTGCTAGATGTCATCCTAATAAGACCTTTTTTTCTAATAGAGTAAGAATAAAAAGCAGTGGTGGTCTATTTTCATATTTTTTCCTTTCGGTAATATTTTCATAGGCAGTATTACCGGAAATATTCTTATTTTGGCCGTTTTTTTACGTTTTTGCAAACGGCTATTGGAACCAAAAGTCCCTTTTAATATGAATTACTTATTGTTGGATTGGATTGTCCTCTAATACTATACTAGGTACTTATATAGGGTAATTGCGTCAGTTTTCCGTCCGGTGTCAGTTTCCGTCCACTTGACGGATTGGTAAATAACACATTTGATTTATAATTTGCTACTTGCGAAATATATTTTTTATGTGGATAGATAAATTGTTTAGATATTAAGGATGCAATAAGTCCAAATGTGTGCAGCAATGAAGGTTTATACTCAAATTTCGTCAAGTGGACGGAAACTGACACCGGACGAAAACTAGCACAATGACCCTATATTTAAAAAAAAAACGTACGTAGCGTTGGTGACGAAAATGGGACCAACGATTGGATTTTATTTTAAAATTATATTGGTTGCCCAATGCAATAACAATCTAATCATTCGTTTGTTTGACAGGAGTTTGAGTAATTGATAAGAAAAAGCCTTGGTTTTATACGATATATGAGCAAAAGGTTTATAATTAAGTACTTAAAACGAAAGAAATTAATTTTTTAAGAAAGATAAATATACAAGTTCCATTAAAATGCATCTTTGCAGCTATAGTTCGTTTTTTTTAGCATTAGAAAGAACTTGCAAGAAGGTAAGCGATCTTGACAAGTCTTTTAATTGAAAAATGCTTTTTAAAATACAAAAACTATTACATATGAAAGCAGAAGAATATAAATGATAGTATTAGATTCATAACTTTTACATATTTGCCGTAACTTATTTTTAAAATGTGTTTTTCAATTAAAAGACACATCAAGATTGTTTACCTAATTTCTAATGCTAAAAAAACCGAACTATAGTAAACACATTATCAACATACTACGTATTTAACCAATGGTCTTCCTTTTATTTCTGACACTATGTTATTTAGAAAATAATAATCCTTATGATGAAGCCTTTCGATTGGTATGATAAAACTACAGGATGATTTTTTTTTCTCGTGTAGCGGGTTCGATTCCCGGTTCAACCATGTAATTATTTAAAAATCTATGAATGCAATTTAAATTGTTTTTTTAAATTAAAATAATGTCTTTTAGCAAAATATCCTATCTACGATATTTAAGGTACTTTCCCTTGATGTCCCATAGTCTTGGGACACCCTGTATATACATAAATATAGTCCGGGGGCAAAAATTTTTAGATGTAGCGTGGATGTAGCTTAATTAATATATTCCACAAAAATTATTATCACGAATCCTACACCTGAACATGCGTCGAATGTGTCGCCAAAATTATTTTTATTTATAATAAAAAAACATGTCATCAGGTCTAAAAAATCCATATTACATTTACGAAATAAAATAAGTTTATATAAAACATTGATAAAAAAATTAAAATAAAGTACAATAACAAAGTAGGTACTCTGCAAACATTTACTAATAATAGCTTTTAAGATATTTATTATTGTATGTAAGTATGTTAGTTTGGAAGGTACCTATGGACCTTAGTTGTATTTAATATTTACAAACGTTGCAACGAATGGTATCCAGTTTTAGATAATTGCCGACTAGTAGTAGGTGCAAATAATTCAATCTATCGATGAAATGCCGCAATTTATTATTATTATTATTACAGCTTTATTTATTTCAGCGAATATAATGTTTGTTTATATGTTGTTGTATTATTTGTTAATTCTTTTCACTGATCCCTATTGGGTAAAAGCCTCCTCGAGTCCCTTCCATTGTTCTCTATCTGTAGCTAATTTCATCCAATTTATTCCTGTTTTTCCAACTATTTGAACTATGTCGTCTGACCAGCGCTTCTGTGGCCTTCCTTGATGTCTTTTTCCAGGTGGTCCTGTCCATTCAGTCACAGTCTTAGTCCATCTTTTGTCTGTATATCTTGACACATGACCAGCCCATTGCCATTTTAGACGCAGTGTTTGTTTTAGGGCATCCACAAGTTTAGTTCTTTTCCTGATCTCTTCATTTCTGACTTTATGTATTCGTCTTAACTTCAACATACTCCTTTCCATGGCATGCTGACATGTGGAAATTTTATTTTTTATTGTATTTGTGTATGTCCATGTTTGACAACCATATGTCAGACAAGGTAGTATGCAAGTGTCCATTATTATCTTTTTTAACTTTGGATGGTAGTCGCCTTTAAGTACTTCTTTTTGTGACCAGTATTTTCTCCATGTGTTGTTTATTCTTCTGTCGACTTCTTCTTCATTTTGTTTTTTATTGAAGGACACTTGTTTGCCTAGATAAATATAGTCATTTACGTACTCCACTTCGCTTCCATTCACTTTTATTATCCAAGTTTTAGAGTTGGTCATTACTTTAGTCTTTTCTATGTTCATGTACAGTCCGACGCGCATGCTCTCATTTGCCAGAGATTGCATCATTTCTTCTAGTTTCTTTGATGACTCGGCAAAGATGACAATGTCGTCTGCAAATCTGAGATGACTGAGATATTTGCCCCGTATCCACAGTCCTTGGTTACTCCAGTCGATTTTTTTGAAGACTTCTTCCAGTACTGCTATGAAAAGTTTGGGTGATAAGGGGTCTCCTTGTCTTACTCCCTTTCTTATTGGTATTTCCTCTCCAGTTTTTTCCAACCTTACTCTGCTGACGCTTTGATTGTAGATGTTTCTGATTATGTTTATGTAGGTTTTGTGTACTCCGCAGGATGTAAGTGCTTTCCAGATTGACTTGTGCGTTATGCTATCAAAAGCCTTTTTATAGTCAACAAAGGCTACATACAGAGGAAGGTTGAACTCACTGTATTTTTCAAAAATTTGTTGTAGCGTATGTATATGGTCTATAGTGGAGTAACTACTGCGGAAGCCGGCTTGTTCAACTGGTTGATTTTTGTCTATTTGCTGTGTTATGCGATTTAGCAGTATTGATGTGAAGAGTTTGTATATGCTAGACAGTAAGCTGATTGGCCTATAATTGCCAATGTCTAGTGGGTCTCCTTTCTTATAGAGAAGAACTATATCTGATATACACCATTGTTTGGGAACTTGTTCTGCTCTAAATATCGCATTGAACATTTGTGTCAGGTAAGGAAGCAATAGTGGTGCACCTATTTTTAACACTTCGTTACTGATGTTATCGGGCCCAGGACTTTTTTCCATTTTTAGTTTTTTAATATGTGCACTTATTTCTTGTTCACTTATTGATTGTAAGTCACTGCTTTGTATATTTTCCCAGGAATCATCTTCTTCGTTGTGTCTAATATCCGGATAGTCACTATAAAGTTCCTTGTAAAATTTCGTAGCTACATTTATGATGTCATCTCTTGTCTTGGTTTCGGTCTGTCCTTTTTTGAGTTTCTGTATCCATTCTTTATTTGTAGTTAGTTCTTTTTGAGCCCTTTTGCTGCTTCTATATTTTATTAGGTTATTTTCAATAATTTTTTTCCTATGCTCGTTGTAGTCTCTCTTTATAGCTTTGTTACATAGTTTGAATAGTGCTTTTAGTTCTTCTTTCATTTCTTTTGTTTTGTTTGGAGTTCGAATTAGTTGTGTGCGGCTGTTTATAAGGTTAATTGTTGATTTCTTTAGTATTTGATGTTCATTTCTCGCACTGTTGTTGGTTTTTAGACTATTTGTTATAACATTTTCCAACTTGTCGTAGTAACTCTGTATGTCATAACAATCTTGTATCATTTCCTTTTGCAATTTATCTTTCAAGTTTGTTATGTACTTGGCTTTTTCTTCATTTGTTTTTAATGACATTGGTGAAATGCCGCAATATACAGGGTGAATCAAAAGTCGTGAATAGAAATATGTTTTTCTAACTCCATAAAACACGAGCAATTTAATGCCCCTACTCTTACTAAAATCAGACAAGATTTTTAATTTTTTTTGTTTATTTTTTGTCAATTATTTTACTTTTACAAGTGGCAATGTGGTATTTAAACAGCTTTGTAAGATATTTCAAAAAAAATTAAGTAAACTTTTTTTCTAACTGGGACAAATGACAAAATTGATATCAATGACAGTTCCGATTCAAAGAGGCGATTCAATTTACTAATTTAAACATCTTAATAAGCCGTTGTAATATCCTAAATCCACTTATAAAAGTAAAATAAATGACAAAAAAATTCACGACTTATGATTCTCCCTGTATAGCAAATCGCATGCGATTATCGGCGACGTTTGTAGAAGCCTTAACGACTGAGAAGAAGTAATGACCCTTATCACACTGCCCTGCACGTCAGGTGCTGCGATTTTTAGCTTTGTACTGTAGAACCTCGATTTGTATGCAATAACCGCATAGTCTAACATAGGTCTAACACTAACACATTGGCTCCGCCTCTCCGTGCGAAGATGCGAATCGCGTGACGATTCGTGCTTTCGTCTCAGAAGAAATAATAGTACTACTGTACAGGCCGCGTAGCCAAGATGCCAATCGCTTACGCTCCGTAGCGATCGAAACGCAACTGTCACTGTCGCGCTAGTATGGAAGAGTGATAGAGAGACATAATGCTTTTCGCTGTCGAAGCGATAGCGATTGTAACCTTGGCTAGGCCGGCAGAAAGGACACTTCCTAGAAACCCGAAGTTTGACAGCGATTCAGGGTCGAATCGTGCTATCCCTTTGTAATATATAGCACTATCCCTTTCGGCTATTTAGGGTTGTCAAAATTCAAGTGATTATCTTATCTGTGGTCGAGCATGCACATGGAAGTCAAGTGGCGCCAACCCTAATAATTGCTCGGAGCAATGCTGAGCCGAACGGAGCCGAGTTCAACAGAAGTCAGGAGTGTCTCCCCACTGCTTTCGTACAAAGATGCGGTGTGCGCCGCAGGGTATGCCACACTGAGCTCCATAGTACCGTATGCATTTTTGTACGTAGACGCGATTCATCGCGCATCGCAGTCGCAGCCTCGGACGAAAGTACGGAGAAAATCGCACCATCGTACCGTCGTCGCCACATGCGAATGCGTCGCTTCGCACTTCGCAGTGGCGGCAGTGTGCTATGCCTATGCCCCACTAAGGGCCACTTGCACCATTCACTAACCCGGGGTTAACCGGTTAAATCATGGAGTTACCATGGTTACCAGTGCAATCTGACACTGGGTTAACGGTTGAACCGATTAACTCCAGGTTAGTGGAATGGTGCAAGTGCCTAAGAAATTAAAACCGCTAATTTTCTTCACAGTTAACAGATGCGTCTGTGTTTAACAGACAGGCATATACGTATATTATGTATTTGCCTAGTGCTGGAGAGAGTTAAGAGCTAATTATTTTTGATAACGTCAACTTTGTACAGCATTGTGACGTATACTCACTTCTCTACATATTATTTATTAAAATAATATTTAATCAATTGCTTGGTTGGTGTTACTGGAGCATTCCATGAAATTGTCTACCGTCCCGTACAAACGCGAAGTTTCTGAAGATTTAAAGGTATAAGAGTTTCCTTTTCTATGACAATAATATGCACAGAAAAATAATCGCCTGCTTTAAAGGCCGAGAAAAAAGTCGCAACACAGAAAATACAATGCGTTTGTACGGGACAGCCCGTGGAATGAAATTTCTACGCCTTAACTATATCGTTAACTCCTTTTAAATTGGAAATACCTAATACATGAGCACAACTTTATACAAAAAAATAAATTAGTCCAAGCAAATCTAATTAATTGCCACCTTTTTGCAACAAAACCTTTCCTGCTCTTATAATAATTATTTCCTTAAAAACATAAAAGGTTTTGTCCATTTCCCATAATCACGACGTGATGTTATTTTGTAGACAACAACCAGGAAATCTAGGTCCTTCTACGAGTTCAAACTATTAGCGAAGAAAGGCTAAGATATCATTGTCACGGTTGTTGAACTTATCAGTCTACCACCAGGTTAACTAGAGCTATAATTACGTGCGAATAATTGGTAGACAAAGGTCACGACAAGGTGGTTTTGACTAGCGTCCAAGGTCAAGTTCGGCTGAAGAAGTTTATAACAGAAACGAGCCGTTTGTTCTGGTTTAGTAGTGCAGTGGTTTCCAGTGAGGGAAGTGAATCAGATGAGACAATTTGTGAGTGATCGAGTTATTTATTTTGAGGTTATAAGGTTTGGCAATATTCCCGGTCTTAGGAAAATTATCATGAGCAATATTTCCGGTTTTTTTATTAATTACTGTATTACACTAAAATTTTCGAAGTAAGTACATAGGTACCTTAAAAAATAAATAATTATCATATTAGTAGAAAAAGCAAATTGCAAAACTTTTTATCGCTGAATAGGGAGAGGAAAAAGGAAGGAGAGGGAATATTATTAGGGAAGCTTTCTAATTGTAAGGAACATTTACATTACTACAGCTTAAAAAATCCCCAGCCACGTCTGTCTGTTTGTGTATATGTATGTTCGCGGTAATCTCGAAAGCTACGGAGGGCCAACCGCGAACCGCGCGTTCGACGTGTTGCCTCTCTGTCGCACTTGTAAATTTGTACGTAAGTGTGACCGGGAGGCAACTCATGCCAAGCCGGGGTGGGTCTCTAGTTGTAAAAATAAATTGCCCCGCCATATTTTTAAAGGAGGTAAAAGCAGTAAGCACTTTTTACACTGACCGATTCTTGGCAACATTGCCGGCAGTATTATCTTCTGAACACCCATGCAGTATTTGGAGTGGTATATTTTATTATGTAAATAGTAAATAAGGACACGAACAAAAAGTCAATAATATGTATGTTACGCGTAGTTAATGTCATTAACCTAACGCGATAAAATTTCATTATTTTTACCTTTTTTCCGACGTTTCAGCCAGGTTGCACTAGCTAATGTAATGACATTAATGCCGTTAATGTCATTAATTATGTGCACAAAACGCGAGTGTTTAAAGTGTTATATGTAACTTATACGCGACCTTATTGCCCATACGTAGTGTGTATTTTAGCACTTTGTCCGAATCGATATATTTAATAGGTACATATATACTTAACATTTTGCTCTCAACTCATTTCACGCTTCAAATTTGTACTTTTTGAGAGGGGGAAGCTGACTTTATATATTTTTGCATGTTCAACTGTCATTTAGATGGAGTCGGACCAAGGTAAATCTGCATGGCGTTTGCAATGACAAAGTGTGGTAATGCCATCATTAATGTCAAATTTGTATGAAAATATGTCACTACGTCACTTCGTTCTGTTCAAATCGGTGCAAAATTAGCTTGGTCGGAATCTACTTTCCAATTTTCTGCAGCTCGTCCACGTGCCTATCCACCGTTTTCTTGGCTTTCCTTTTGGTTTCTTCTGTTGGAGTTTCCACTTAGTTATTTTCTTAGTCTTCCTTTTGCAATCGCCTTCTTACTTATTTTAATTGTTTTCATCTAAAGTCATAGATATAATCTAAAACCTAATGACAATTTATCGTCGAACTATCAGATGACATAAACTGGTCAAGAGCAGGTCAAATCCCTTTTAATTTTCTATCTATAGAAAAAAACTACTAGCATGGTTAGGATGGTCGGGCTTATCGACGTGATAGCGTGATAATGACAGTGCCTGTCCTTTTCAAATGCCTTGTGTTAAAAAGTGATGCTCGATTTGTCGCGTGGATAACTTAGTCCATTATACACCTATAGGAAAACATGAATAGCATGTAGACAATGCTATAATTGTTTAATTAATTTTTCACAATCTTGTTCATCGGCAGCCGCGCAGCGCAGCGTCATTCTATTGTTATTTAATCACAGCAATTAGTGCTGATTTATAAATCATTATAACGATAAATATGGAAGCAGCAGCCAATCGTCTATGCAAATGTTTCTAGAACTGAGATCTAGGATAACAGCAAAGACAGCTGTTGTGGAAAGTGGCCCACCACCGGGGACACGGGTGTGCCTTTAACCCTTTGACACTATGCCTGTCATGAGCGGCGCGTTGGAACCTTGTCGGAATGCACAAAGGTTGATAGGTGTAAGCAAGCCACGCACGTGTAAGCAAAAGAAATGTAGGACCCATCTGGGGAAGTATCTCCATACCAAAGATGCCTTAATAGCAGTGCTACTTACTCTATAGAGTGTAAGTATGTGGTGTTGTATTTCTGATGGTGCAGATGGTTTCTGCACGCTTGTTGGCCACCGTCTTAGACTAAGACTAAGACGGTGGCCAACAATGCGGACGAATTTGCGGGCTAAGACCCGCAAATTCGTCCGCATAAGAGCTGTAAAAAATTTCAATCCCAAATCGATTTGAATTTCAGGTCTTGAATTTTCAAAAATCCCTTAGTTAAGATGTTATTTCAAAAATATAGGTTTCAAATCAAGGTCTGACCATCAATGGTTTAGGTATAATTACATTGTCCATACCATACCTACCTTGACAGGGATTCGCACCCAGGACCTCCAGCCACGTAAGCAGGGTACTACAGACTAGAATACAGAGACCGTTAAAATAAATAGTAGATATGCAACGGATAGTTGTTTGCCCGGATACCGGATACCGGATATTCGGCCTGACCATCGACAGAATATCCGGTTTTCGGTCGCCGAATATTCGGCCACCGGAACTATACCTACATTTCGGTTTTTCAGCTGCGCATTTTGCTCGTTTGACCTGTTTCCTAGTAAAGTAAACGTTCGCGCGGACTCATTTCTAGGCTCGAAATTAATGCGCGTGCAAGTCAGTGGAATAATTAAATTGTTTTAAAATAATAACAAGTACGATTATGACCGTGTCTGATTCATAAATCCAATTTGTTTATTCCGAAATTAAGAAATGTTACTATCCGATATCCGGCCGGATAGTAGTTCAATATCCGGTATCCGGCCGGATAGTAAAATGATGGCCGGATAGGCAATATACCGGATAGTAACGGGATATCCGGTGCATCTTTAATAAATAGCGCAACTATTGAAAATTACTTAAACTGAAATACGTAACTGTGGTATTGAGCTCTCAAAACATTATGTCGGGAAACTGAGCTAACAAAAGTAGCTAGCTGATTGTTTACCAAACTGATTTAGGTAAACAAAAAATGTTTGACAAGTTGAATCTCATGCTGTACCGTTTTTTACCGTACCCTTTGATTGAGACTTACAAAAACCTTTACATATGTGCCTATTGAAATCTATCAGTTTTTGTGTTATTGTAGATTGTACCTATTTTCCCTATCACGCATTTTGCGCATGGGCAATGGATACCTATTTATAATAGGCTAGATCACAAGTTTTTTAATGATATCAGTCGCGGTTGCGTTCTTATACAGGTAGGTATAGATAGTTGCTACACAATTTATTGTTCAATAAAATACTTATAAGGAATCAAATGGTTCCATTATTTTCATCAAGCAAGTAAAAAATAATAATTTTAGTTATCCATGACAACGTTAATAATAATCTCTCTCATGACATGGGCAAGGGCAGCAACCACTCGGTGTACCCCTTACATTTCATTAAAGTGTCAAACGGGCCTCTACGTGTTGGCTTCGGCTCCGCGCACGCCTCTCAAAGGTCCGGAATACCATCGTTCCGTGATGGGAAAGACGTACACCTACATAAGTAGTCACATGGATAAATAATTTCTCTTATCATCATCGGTAGGCTATTTACAAAGTAGGTAATAACTAATAACTACATACACCATAAAAATATGTATTTAAATATTAACGTAATTAAAATTAAATCAAAGCCATATATTATGCACTGTAATTTTTGTCAGTGATGTGCTGTGTTCACGGCAATATTCCCCATTCTTTTGGTTATTATTCCTGGTACGGCAATATTTCCCATTCAACCCGAGAATATTCTTAGCATTGGCGCACCACTATTTTTCAATTTTGTCATCAGTTTATCATCAAATTATCAAACGATGTGATGGTCGCAATTATCCATGTGCTAAATTAGCCCGAGGCATTGTTCCCAGGACACTGGCCGCGTTCCCTCTCTGAAAGTGAGGCTGAGTTTTTGTGCGAAAAATAAAGTGTATTAAAAATCAATACACAAGTTGTTTTTAAAAGTAGCTGATCAAATGTTGGTCAATTTGAGGAGTACCTACAGCCTACAGTTTTTGCTCCTGTTACATGCTACACCCGGTATATTGAACCATTTACCTATTCGACATACCTATACCTATATCTTGCACGACATTTGACAGCATACTTAAGATAACATATCCTGCCTATACCACTTAGCATTCATTTTGCTGTCATTTTCTTTATTGTTTTATTAGGGTTCCGTACCCAAAGGGTAAAACGGGACCCTATTATTAAGACTTCGCTGTCCGTCCGTCCGTCCGTCCGTCCGTCCGTCTGTCACCAGGCTGTATCTCACGAACCGTGTTAGCTAGACAGTTGAAATTTTCACAGATGATGTATTTCTGTTGCCGCTATAACAACAAATACTAAAAACAGAGTAAAATAAAGATTTAAATGGGGCTCCCATACAACAAACGTGATTTTTGACCAAAGTTAAGCAACGTCGGGAGTGGTCAGTACTTGGATGGGTGACCGTTTTTCTTTTTGCTTTTTTTTTAGTTTTTTTTTTATTGCATTATGGTACGGAACCCTTTGTGCGCGAGTCCGACTCGCACTTGCCCGGTTTTTTTTTCTTTATTGTTTTATTTGACATAAGCATGTAAGCCGACGACTACTATTGAACTGGTATGAAATGGGTATGAACAAAGAATGAGACTTAAAATAGACTTCGATAAGTCTAAAAAAGTATTAAGGTAAACGTACTGGTGCTCGACGCGGTCCCAGTCCCAGTACATGTCATCTTGAAACTTAAGTGATTGTCAATAGAGGAGCAAGGTGTCATCTATTGGGCATTAGCATGTCGAGCACTAGTACGTTTACCTTACCTTTATTAGTAAAGGGTTCCGATTCCGATACAGTACATTTACAACAACTGTACGTAGGTAGGTATGTTTAGTCCAGCATTTTTAACATCACATTAATTCATGGTATACGGTAGGTATTAATTATTTATATTATAATACATAATAAGTACCTAGGTATTGTCCGTTTTGACAACTGGAACCCGTGATAGAAACCATAATCGACACTGAAACCAATTTACGCTTCTAAGCAGGTGCTGCCCCCTACACTTCACGCGGGCTTTATTTTGCATACAGGGATCGGAACAGGCATATAATTTTAATAATCGTATATAGGACAGTCTACCATCTAGTCTAGAGGCATTAAATCTAAAAATGGCAAATTAACATAATGCTTCTCGCCTAAGTCGGTAATCTTTTTTGGTCACTTGCACCATCCCACTAACCCGGGGTTAACCGGTTAAACCTGGAGTTACCATGGTTACCAGTACGATTTGGCTCTGGGTTAACAGTTTAACCGGTTAACCCCGGGTTAGTGTGAAGTGGCGCTTAAACAGACGGAAGATGGAATCGAAGCGATTACACGTTTGCGGCGTTTGCCCCCTTGTTAAGTATAAGTGGTATCACTACAATAACTGTGATTATGTGATGTTAATTGTAGTTTTTCTTTGTCTGCCTATATATTATGTAACGAAGTACATAAATGAACATATCTTTACATAGTAGCGGAGAATAAGCAAGAAGTAAGTAGGTAAACACTTTATAAAACATATTTAAACGTGTAGTACCTACAAAGTGGAACTTATCTCTAAGAGGGATCTCTTCAAGTTAACCTATACCAAAAGGAGTACATAATTAAAAGCTAGAGCTAGGAGTTATTAAGTACCGTGATTCTTGAGAATCTGAAAGGCCCTAAAGTAGTCAAAATTATAAAAAATAATGAACATTTTATAAAATTTCCACTTAAGATAAAACATATCACGGGACCCAACCAGTTTCTGTAGTTTACATTACATTTAGTAACTTAAAGGCAAAAGGAACAAATTTCATTATTACAAACTTACAGTAACTGGGATTTACTTTAATTTAACCTTAGAATAAATTTAAAAGTGGAAAAATTACTGTCTTAGTTGAGACTTGAACTCACGGCCTTTCGACCGATCGATTTCCACCATATTATGGGCAAAGGGGACCCTAGCGACATCTACCGCAAAAAATTTAGTCTAAAAATTAAGATTTAATTTTAATTTCTTTTAATTTACGTTTGTTTTCAGATCACTGGCACACCGGTAAAATGAAACAATTCATTAAACAGGTACGTACCTAATCTTAGATAATGTTAAATCGATTTAAACTTTTAGTTAAAGACAATAATATTTGGGGACAATACTTTGAATGCAGTTTTGTTTCTTTTTTAAAATAAAGGAATGTCTCCTTTAAGTAAAATGAGCCAGCTTAAGGATTTAAGGTAGTTTCCCTCCAGGGCCCGACTTATCTTTCCACTCTGTATATAAATAAATAAACAAGAATTGCTCGTTTAAAAGTATTAGATTAGATATATGTACTTATAGATAACATCCATAACTCAGTAGGTAACACATATTAGTGATGAACATAATAAATGCCATTACCTGGATTTGAACCCGGGACCTCCTGCTTTAGGTAGTCACTAACTGACTATGCTATGGGCTATACGAGCAGGTACTTCGTTTATTTTGTATATTCCGCCCCCGCCAATATATACAAAATTTAAGGTTCTGCCACTTCCGCCATCTTCGTTTTGGTTTTCGTTTGCCACGAGATCCATCTTGTGGTATCCAGAATAATTTGGCTTATCATCATCCCGGGTGCATTCGGCAGACGTGCTCTGCCCATCTCCACATACTCTACCACGTGAACGTAATAATCTTATTTAAATTTTACAGGCGTTCGTAGTAAGCGGAGCAGCGCTGAACATCGCAGGTCATGGCTGTGCACACGGTTACCCAGCTGTGCTGTTCGCACAACTCAGCGACACGCGGCAACCACTACACCTTACCTCACACGACATGTCATGGATAGGTCAGTTTTGAACATTTCTCGCAGTTATATGGTTTTCAGCTCAGCGAGGCAGACAATCACATGTCAATGTCATGGATCGGCCAGTATTGAACATCTATCGCAGTCGTATGATTTTCTAGCTGATCGCGTAGCTCAGCGACTCGTCACGGTGTACGACATGTTGTGGATACTTGGATAGGTCAGTTTGAACATCTATCTCAGCAGTGTGGTGGTCCAGCTCGGCGATACGCGGCAGTCACTGCACTTGACGACTCAAGACTTATCATGGATAGGTCTGTATTGTATTGAACAGTGATCACGGTGATATGGTTTCCCCTTCGAGCAACACCGGCTTCCGACACATTGCTCGAAGGGTTTCCCAGATATAGGGGAACAGTCCACCAACAAACGCTACTCTTTTGTTTTTATCTAATTATTATTTAGGAAGCCAAGTTTTAGTTCGACGCTGTTAAATCTTTCCATAGAATCAAGTATTATCAGATAAAAGACCGTTTATTTCAACATTTTCAGATGAAAAAGTCAATTACTTACTTGTTACTGATGTTATGTTATCTTCACTTATTGCTGAATTTGGAATAGCATTTTAGACATAAAATGAAGTACACGCCTCTATAACCAAACAACACTTTTTATAACCTATTTCCCAATCGCGACAGCTTCATAAATACTAACATAACATCTTTTCATTTTCAGCCTCAGCGGTAGGCGCCATGGGTATCGTCGGTAACTTCATATCACCCGTGTTGATGTCGCGTTTCGGCCGACAGAAGGCGAACCTGATCTCCATTGTACCTGCATTACTCGGCTGGATAGTCTTCGTGCTAGCCAACAGTGTTCCCATGTTTCTCATAGCCAGGCTCCTACATGGTCTAGCATTAGGCTTAAGGACTCCTCTAGCAGCCATCTTAGTCGCAGAATACACGGACCCGAAATACAGAGGCGCTTTCTTAGGAACCTTCGCTATATCTCTGGGTTTAGGGATATTTTTATCCCATCTTTGGGGAGCTCATTTAACATGGAAGGTGACTGCTATGGTATGTGCTGTTTTCCCAGTGATAGCTTTAGGGATTATTAGTTTGTCACCAGAGTCACCAAGCTGGCTGGTGTCGAAGAGGAAATACGATGAGGCGAAGAAAGCATTCAGATGGTTAAGAGGCAATGGGGTGGAGCAACAAGCAGAATTGGAAGCTATGATAGAGGCACAGAAAAGAGAAGCGCTAGTTTCAGAAGAAAAACGTGTGGAGAAACGGTTTTTGAAGAGATTCGTCGACTCCTTAAAAGATGTCTTGAAGATCTTCAGGAAAGTGGAGTTTTATAAGCCTTCAATAATAGCTATAAGCATATTGATAGTATTTGAATTTGGAGGAGCTCATATGGTCCCAGCATATGGAAATGAGATCTTGAAAGCAGTTTTAGATAAGGAAGACGCTAGCGAGGTAGTATGGCAATTCACCGTTATTGATTTACTTAGAACAGTGTGTGCATTTTTCGCTATATTCCTTTTGAAAATCTTTAAACGTAGAACTATTCTTTTCACCAGCGGGCTTATGACGGTGTTATCTTTAACTTTAATCTCAGTATTTGTATACTTAAGAAATTCTAATGTCTTCTCTAATTCTTTGTTTTTAGACGCAGCTCCAATGACATTAATGATTCTTTATACATTATCATTTTGTTTAGGTTTAGTTCCATTAACTTGGGTTATATGTGGTGAAGTATTTCCATTGGCTTATAGAAGTTTAGGGTCTACTTTATCTACGTCATTCTTGACTCCATCTTTCGTGGTGTCTATGAAGACAGCTCCTCATCTATATTCCTCGATTGGAGTTCAAGGAGCTTTCTTAGTATATTCAGCTCTATTATCAGTGTGCCTTATTATAATTTATGCCTTATTGCCAGAGACGAAAGATCGAACTTTGCAAGACATTGAAGATAGCTTTAAAGGCAAACCGGAGAAGGATGTAGAGTCTGAAATGAGTCTTATGCTGGGCAAAGATATGCTCAAGTGAGAACTATAAAAAAGAAATAGTAACAACAAGACTACAAATGCTCTTACATAATAGGTAGGTAAATAGGTCTCACCACAGACAAAAAATAATTATGTCTTCTGTGAGATACACAGACTATAGTAAAATGTACATAATTAAATTTAAATTGATACATGACAAGTACCATACAGCGTTTTTAACTAGTTGCTACTTAGTTTTAATTCAAACACTCAGAAAGAGTTAGGTACCTACTTATATGTAGGTATATGTTGATATAAAGATTTGAATGAAAAGTTGTTTGCAGCGTGTTTTCTATATTGAAAGCTGAGTAAACGAAGATTATAAATAGTGAACCTTGAGCGTTGTGAAGGTTTCAAGATTTAAAGATTCTCTAGCTAGAGGATATAAGTCTCTTTCGTACCCGTACCTATTAATTTAAATAATTAAGTATGTATACCCAGCCTTTCCAAGCAGGTATTAAAGTGATAATTAATATAGGTAGCAATAATAACAGTGACTATTTGTAGCACTGATCTCGGTACAATAAAGTTTACTATGGCACGTACGAAAATGTGACGTTCCACAGATAAAGGTGCCTTATGGCGGTTGGCGCTTACGTCGCATAATAGCATCGCATTGGTATCGGAGCATGCGCAAATCTGTAGAACACAAGGTACCTTTACCCGTGGAAGGTCACAAATATTCTTTTTTAGTTAACCAGTTAAATTATAATTACCAATTTTAGCTATATTCAATAAGGAACAGGAAGTGTGACACATAAGTACATTTAAAGTAGGTACTTAAATACCTATAAGTATACTTAAGCACAGCAAGCATTAATATAAATAAATAGGTACTTGTAGTCACAAATAAGTCCTAAAAAAACCTGCACCCAAGTAGGTAATTATTCTCTTTGCTATTTGTTCCGTGTAAATCAGAGATGTAAAACAGAGGCTGTTTTAATACAAAAACAAAATTATAGGTATCGTCTTGGGTCGTCCCATTCGTTTTTCGTCAAGTTCTTAAATTAGTCCTATTCTGCTTTCGTCACTCATGCTACATTCGTCACAATGGTCGGTGGCTTTCAATGTAGAATGAGTGACGAAAGCAGATTAGGACTAATTTAAGAACTTGACGAAAAACGAATGGGACGACCCAAGACGATACCAAATTACACACGAATTTTGAGTTAATTCCGTTTATCACCAAGAGAGCGATATGTTGAAATAATGATAGAGTCAGACCAAGACAAGTCTGCAACGATTTTGATAGCACACGCAGTGCAAGTGTTATTTTAAAAGTCAAACGTCTATGAAATGATGACGTAGGTATGTAGGTATATAAATAATACTTGCACTGCGTGATGCTATCAAAATCGTTGCAGACTTTTCTTGGTCTAACTCTTACGCTACGTCTTACGTAGGCGAACAACGCGCGAACGCGGCGCGGCGCGGCGCGGCGAAATCAATCCTTTGATGCCCATAGAAGTGTCCTACGTAAGCGATCTCGTTGCGAACGCGGTGCGGCGCGATTTGCACGCGAATGTCAGGCGGCGCGGCGCGGCGCGCGTTGTTCGCCTACGTAAGACGTAGCGTTAGACTGCCAATTAAACAATAGGTATATTTGTATTCCCATTTATTTCAAGAACGCAAATTATTCTAATTCACTTCGTGTTATAGAATAAGAATGAAGTCATCAGAAAAGATTTTATCGGACAATTTATACAGAATAATAACGAAACAATATCATAACCATCACGAAATGTTTTATTTTATGCAGGTTGTCCCAGATAAAATCTACCTACCTTTGTTTCTTCTGATTTGATATGACTTTAATATTAATAATAACTAGGTATTTATATAGATATGAAAATTTATTTCGCATGTAAGGAAATAATCCCAGTTTTTGTACGGAAATAATCCCAGTTTTTGTACGGAAATAATTCAAATTACTGAAGTATATTTATTTACCGCCAGTCAATAAGCGTCTGTCATTTGGAACGTTTTTTTAAAGACAAAAATGTTTTGAGAGCTTCTTTTATGTAAAACGGGGGGAAAAGACACAATTTTGAACTTCAAGGACGATTTTCACCAATATTGAATCCAAATGATAAAGTAAAAATTTAGACATCATTTTATATGTCTTGGTTAGTTCTTCAATTTTGCATTTGTGAAATCAATTTTGACCCACCCAATTCAGAGAAAATCAAAGAAAACTGCCCGTTGGATCGATAGACACACGAAAGGGGTGAATAGAAATGTGAAGTTTTAGTTGTCATAGGCATCGAATTTGGTCATTATTATGTCGATACTCTATTGGCAAATAGTATACATATATATCTGTTAAACAGTTATTTTATACAAAAATATTTTTTCGTGTCTGTGTCGCGTGTTTTTTCACCCCTTTGTGGTATCTAATCACCCCCTATGATGTAACTATTCACCCCATATGCGTGTCCACTGACCCCTTTTTCACGTAAAATTGCTTGTTGATAGTTTTTTGCATAAAAATGCTTCATTATAGAGAAAATTGGTGATATTATTTATTATTTAGGTACTACAGATACTATATTACCAGGTTATCTAACTCTAACTACGTTAATGTCACTACATTTACCGCTAGAACAAAGTTCAGACAGGCTTCATTTCTTACCTCGGTGAGGCCTTCCTTTAGAGTAAAAAAAATCTAACTTTTAGGCAGTTTGATTAACTTCTTTTGGTATCAATGTAGAGAATAAATAGTCTACTACATACGTATTCCAAAAAATCTGATTTTAGAGATGTACGTTTAAAATATAAAAACTTAAAGAAAAAGTTTAAAATTTCTCTATTCACCCCGCGATTTCTGTTGACCCCGTTTTACGGTATAATAATTATAATACGTGGTTATACTTATAATAAATAACTAATTGTGATGAGATGAGCGAGATCTAGATTGTAAGAATGTCATAAATGTAAATAGATATGCGTGATAATAATTTTGTATGTAATGTGACTAAATAAAAATAATCTTTTTACTATTAATATCATAAAACAAATAAAAGTACTTAAACGTGATTCTATTTTTTTTTACCCAAAAAGCGAGGACGAAAGTTGCATGTGTTTCGTACGACACCTACACTTCACTGTTAATGTAAAAAATACTAAGTACGTCACGCCTGAAAAAACTAGTACGTACAAAGTGCCAAAAATATGTACGAGTAGGTCCAGACGACGTTAATTATTGCTAATATATTAAGGTGTATACATATTTTTGGCACTTGGTCGTCCGTATCTATATTTTCAGATGTGATCAATTTTCTAATTTCGAGTGCTCGATTTCGTCACTCGAAAATCTGTGGAAAACGGCGTATTGTTACTTTTGAAATACGAGCAGTACAAATGGGAACCACTCGTTTTCAATTCTATTAGTAGAATTTAGGTAAATGCCTATTAGTGGATTACCTCCACTCCACATTGAAGGGAGCCACACGAAAACGAGCGCTCGAAATTCGAAAATCGCCCCCGAGCACCTAAATTTTGAGTTTATATTCTCTCAAAATATTTTTTCTACATTAGATTGGATGCTATGATTCTGAGTTGGTGTGAACAAACTATCGAATAACCCAGTCTAAACCTATCAAAAACCAGAGTTGCGTCATCTATTATTGTGATCTTTATTTAAACATACATATCTCGGTCAAAGTCAATAATGATTGCAAAAAGACCTTATCTTTGGATTTTATTAATTCTATTGGAACAATAACATCTTATACAGGGTGCTTTTGTGATCACTGACCAAACTTTGAGGGGTGAATAGGTCATACTGATCAACTTTTACTATGAGGCCAAAAAAATCTGCTGTTCTATAGAAAACATTGACTCTGATAATTTGATAAACCAAAATGACAGAATTTTTTTCGCCACTTTGGGAGTAAAAGTTAGTTGTTCAGTACTTATATGACCTACAGTATATAAAGTATATTCACCGGGTCTCTATTGTTTCCCAAAATGTTTTAAGTCATAATGTATTGTTTGGCCGCATTTTCGTCATAATTTGTTCGGTTTAGAAACGCGTAACTTTTCAGGATTGCCATAAAACAAACCTAACCTATCTATTTGATAACCTTACGAAAATCCTGAAAAGTTAACAGTTTCAGTTCTAGGACTAGTGATAATATGACAAACAATACATTATGACTTAAAACTCTATGTCATCAAGGGACCACATAATTCACCCCTTAAAGTTTGGTCAGTGATAACAAAATCACCCTGTATAACGTAACACTTACGATTGGGTTTTTTCTTAGACCCTAAACTGGGTCGTTATTTTTTACTGTCCCTCATAAACAAAAAAACTGTATTGTTTTGCTTATTTATTCGAAACAATGAAGGCACATCGAATATAATATCTTAGCTATTTTACTAACATATTTGATGAAATATATGAGTATTATGGCAAAATTAAGGCCCAATTTGACTGGAGAAAGTGACGTAAGCACCAAATAATTACTATGGTATTCTTTGCTATCCAATTAATTTATATACAATCAGCATCACGATAGGCCATTTTTTTTGTACGAGTAGAGGTAAGTTTAGACTACGACACTAAACACGGTACACCAGTGGCGTGCAGTGGAGATAAGACTTAAATCGGGCTCTAGAAGAGTCATTCTTGAAGGAATGTAACGCAAACTATAAAAATCGGCAACTTTTTTTTTGGTCATTTTGTATGGACTGCCTACCCTAGTGCCTACCTTTTTTTGTATGCACTGCACGCCACTGCGGTACACTCAGTGTATATGTCGGCGGCCGATCGTAAGATCAGGCATATCGTGAAGTTCCTAGGCATATCGTGAAACGTGAAAATCTTTCACCCGTTCTCTGAGTCGACGGAGCCCCGCTACGCGCGGGGCTCCTATTTCTGGGCAGTTTGCCCTTCGGGCATATGAAGCAACCTAACGAACCTATCCTGCCTATCGTCAAAACATTACACAGGAACATTACGATTTGTCTGATCTCACGATCGGTCGCCGACGACGACGAATCTTTCACCCGTTCTCTGAGTCGACGGAGCCCCGCCTAGGCCTATTTTCGCATGGCTGAACACACTGAATATTGACATCTGACTTAATAATTGTTTTGTTGTAATTTTAATTCTTAATTTATTGCCTATATTATGTACTTGTGCCATACGACTAAATAAAACAGGAACATTACGATCTGCCTGATCTTATACGATCGGCCGCCGACATATACACCTATGTTTCTGTAATAGGCATGTTTAATACTTCGATTTCTTAAAAGCTGTATGCCTTAGTTAAAGGTACTTACACAAATCGTTAACAGCCATTCAATTTCTCGAGTCAAATTGGGCCTAGGTGGAAGAGAATATCGTCGGGTGACAAGCAAAACTCACTAAGTACTATCAAAAAATTAAAGTAACAATGCATTTTATTACACTTGTAACACGGTTTATTGTCCAATAATTTCAATGGTGTTAGTTAGTGACTTTTGCTTGTCACCCGACGATATGTCCATTTGTCCCCGGCGGGAACGATTCATTCTAGGGGTTACGCGATGTGGGAACAAATGGGAACACACCTTTCTGTACATTTTTAGTTCATCGCCCTTAATTTAAGTGTATTTAATATTTGAAATCTTCTCTTAATTAGATGATACATACAATAAAATACTAAGGATAATTAAATGCATAAGCTCAAAATGCCAGAGCATTACTTAGTCAAGACATAGTCAGCAGCAAAAGTTTCTAAGCAAACGAAGTGTTCAATAATATCCACACACTTTTTTTTCTTTTGTCTTCCTCAATAGATACCTAATGTTTAACAGTTTTACGTCCTGCGTGCCTTGCCAAGGTGACAACCGTTTGCGCTACGATAACGAAACGCTGTCTCTCTCACTCTTCTTTATTAGTGCGACAGTGACAGCTGTGTTTTATTCACTACGGAGCGTAAGCGATTGGCATGTTGGCTTCGCACTCTGAATACATTTTTAGGGTTCCGTACCCAAAGGGTTTACGGGACCCTATTACTAAGACTTCGCTGTCCGTCCGTCCGTCCGTCCGTCCGTCCGTCCGTCTGTCACCAGGCCGTATCTCACGAACCGTGATAGCTAGACAGTTGAAATTTTCACAGATGATGTATTTCTGTTGCCGCTATAACAACAAATACTAAAAACAGAATAAAATAAAGACTTAAATGGGGCTCCCATACAACAAACGTGATTTTTGACCAAAGTTAAGCAACGTCGGGAGTGGTCAGTACTTGGATGGGTGACCGTTTTTTTTTTTTTTTTGCATTGTGGTACGGAACCCTTCGTTCGCGAGTCCGACTCGCACTTGCCCGGTTTTTATTATCTTATCTAATAAGCTACCTCGGCTGCTGACTATAGTGACTATACCTAAATACATAAATATTTATAAGTTGCAACAACAATACAAAGGATTATTAATAAAAGAATGAGATGGTGCATATGACGTTCTCAAGCTATCGCAGAGCAGTGACACAGAATAAATAATAGTACTAGGTACAGCAGATTTACTCTAACAAAACGCGTCTGTCACGATTAGGACAGATTTGACCACTAGGTGGCAACAGCGCCACGCGCGGCTTATGGCTAGCCACCAAAATTGGTGTGGCACGGATGTGCTTGTAGCTACCTGTTAACTGCAAAGCGCCGAAATCGCGGAGTGAGCCACGCTTGGCAGTGTCTCCAGTAAAAATAAGTGTTCCGTGAACAAAGTTTTTTACGGAACACGAAAATAAACTATACATTGTAAATAATACAGATGTTTAAAGTTCTAAGCATTGGTAAAAATAAGTTTATAAATATTCTTAATTTATTTCGATTATAGTTCATTTATCTTTGGTTGACAAACTTAAAATAATGGCTATTACTAAAGGCACTTAGTTATTTATCTAACTATAGGGTGACTGCTACAGTTATTGACGAATAAATTAATAGGGTATTCTCCTACTAGTCAAATCAGTTTCTTTTTTACAACTGTCAAAACGATTTGGCAATATGGAATTCATATGAAAACTGATATTTAAGTAACTTTTTTAGTTCAAACCTGTTTATTAAATTGAAATTATGTCAAAATATACATGTATGCTATCTATGTTTATCTAATAATTATCTGGTGCTTTATTTCGTGCATGACGTGATATAATTTATTTTAAATACAGGAAACATCCCTATTGGCCACTCTAACAGGGGTGCGAAGCTCCTGACTTCGGCCAAACTCGGCTCCGCTCGGCTCAGCATTGATCCGAGCAATTATTAGGGTTGGCACCACTTGACTTCCTTTTGCGTGCACGACCACAGATAAGATAATCACTTGAATTTTGACAACCCTAATTGGCCGAAAGGGATAGTGCCATGTATTAGAAAGGGATAGCATGATTCGACCCTGAACCGCTGTCAAACTTCGGTTTTGTAGGAAGCTTCCTTTCTGTACGGTAGTACTATTATTTATTCTGTGACTCTAATCAGAAAGAAACATGGAAATCTTATTGTTTAGAGTGGCCAATTGCTATGGACTTGGAGTGGCCGATAACTATATCAGTGACCCTATTACAACAGGCCTTTAGTTGTGTCTGTACCCTTAAAATCTATTCTGGAATAGCTTTCCATATCTGCGAGATCTTGCTAACACTAATATCCGGTGGTCCGAACAAGAACTTCCCAGCATAATCAGCTCCGAGTGATGTCAGCATCGTGGCCCGGTTCCGAGACAGCACGAGGCTGGCCAGCGGAGTGCGAGCCACGCCGATCTGCTGGGCCACCACGCCGGTGACGTGGACATCATCGATCCAGAAGTATGGCGTGGATTGGGCTGTCTTGAGCAGTCGGGGCACCACATCTTGGGAGTAGAGGATGGCCCAACCTGAAAGAATTAGTCGATTTTTAAAGAATCTTTCATTTTTGGCATATTACATGACTTCTTCTTCATGTTATTTCCATTATAAAAAGTACCTAATCTTGTTGGTTATCCTAAATATTATTGGGTCTTCTTGTGTCGTAGGTCCAGGTTTTGGGTCATTGTGCCAACCGAGTAAGTAAATAAGTTATGCAATAAAAAACGAGAAATAAGAAAGTGAGTATTATGGGCGGACTTAGCCACTCTTTTAGTAAAAGTTAAGGTTAAGGTTATACATCTTTTCTGTAGACAACATAAAATAAACGGATTGAAGAGTATAGTTTTAAAACTACTACATTTAAATACAAACCTGCACAATATGTTGGATAGTAATGTGGCTTATACTCAGCTGGTGACACTCTCCACTTAGACCGGTGTGACCGCTGCACCAAAGCGTGCTCCAACACCTGACATGTAATCAGCCCCTTCGCTCCCCACGGCGACAGCTCCCGCGCCAAAAACTGCCTCAACGCATGAGAATTCACCACAACATCATCATCCGTCTTCAAAATGTACTTAGCTGTTGGACAATGATGTGAAACCCACTTCAAACCCATCACATGCTTGTAAGTCATGTTACGGTAAGCATCTGTAAAGCTACCTTGCACAATATCCCCAAATATGGCCGATTCATTTTGAATCTTTTGAGACAAACTCGCATTCTCCGACTCTCCCATCAAAAACACAACTTTAGTCGAATCTACAGATCTCCCCCAAGTGTTCCGAATAACCATCCTGTTGTCATAATTACTCGGATTCGAAGATATTATTATGACCAGTAGCAGTCCTGCGTCGTAGTTCTGACAAGGTTGTGGATTAACTTTGAAAGAGAAGTTTTTTAAATCGATAAGTTGATCGTTAACGTCATCTACTACCGGGCTTGGTTCTGTAGTATTATACGGGCCTAGTAAAGCGAATTGAGGGTTCTGAATGCGTATTTCTACAGGCGTGGAGTTGTTATAGAAGTCGTATATCAGCAGAGCGCTGACGACAATAATCGCAAGTTTATGTAGGAACATCATTTCGCATTTTTCACCGTTCTGCCTTTCGAACATAGTAATCCCTCGATGTTAACACGATATGGAAATGAAACACACTAAATCAATCCCGGTTGCAACATGTTGACAACAAACAGTTAAAAATTATTGGAATTACGGAGATTCCGCGTCGAAACCGACGGCCGACGGTCATTAATGTCACTGTCAGATTGACAGCAAGTTGACAGCGGCGATGTCACAGATAAGATATTGCGGTGCGTTTTCTGTATAGAGCACATTAAAAAAAACATCGCGTTTATATTAGGGGGCTCCCCGCGTTTGTCAAAAAGTAAAGCCACCTGTATAGAAACTGGTCGGTAGCTCTTATATGTATAATGATTAGAATGCATTTATTTACGTGGTACTACTAAACTAAATGAATAACTTTAATAAAAGTAAATAAAATCTACCCACAAATGGCTCCTTAAGCTAATTAAAGGTAGACGAAAACATTACATGATCAAAATAATGTAGGTTAAAGTCAGGTCGTTCAGTGACTCCAGACGGTTTTGTATTTGGTTGGTTAACCAATAAATGTTACAACTACCCGAAAATGTATAAATTTTTTGTTTACTTTTATTTAAATACCTAAAGATAGAGACTATAGGTCAATAAAGTCAGGTCGTTCTGTGACTGATCCAGGCGGTTTTGTGTTTGGTTGGTTTAACCAATAAATGTTACAAACTTACCGAAAATATACAAATTGTTTGTTTATTTATTATTTAAATGCCTAAAGATACAGACTTATATGTCCTTAAACTACGTCCAGGACCCGGGTATGTCCTTAAACCACGTCCAAGACCACCGGTGGACGGGCAGCACGTCCCTCAAATTCGGTGTACTCGACTGCGATCGCCAACCCGCCTGCCAAGCGTGGCGATTATGGCATTCACCCCCCAAAAAAGGGGGAGGCCTATGTTCAGCAGTGGACGTCTTATGGCTGAGATGATGATGATGATGACAGACTTATACAAATAGGCCCTCGAGCAGGGGCGTATATATTTACCCTAGGGCCATGCCGCCCATAGCCCGGGGCGCCAATCCGCTAAGGGTGGCGTATGCCGCCCCTGGCCGATTTCATTTTGTTTTTCTTCCTCGACTTCTGGGGCGGCAAAACGTGTTGGCCCAGGGCGCCAATTTTCAAGATACGCCCCGCCCTCGAGACATTGTACCAAGGATGCTGGAGGCATTTCCTCGCTGTATCGCAATGCTGATATTAGAGTCAGACCAAGAAAAGTCTGCAGCGGATTTGATAGCCCGAACAGTGCAAGTATTATTTTAAACGTCAAACTTCTATGAAATTATGACGTATCAATAACTCGGGTACTGCGAGGGCTATCAAAATCGCTGCAGACTTTTCGTAGCTTAACTCTACGTTGTGCGATGAAGTTTATGTGTGGGCTTTGTTGTTATCATGTGTAAATAGGTTGTTTTGGTCGATTCAGTACGTCTCGGCTGGGACAGGGTGGTGATTCATCCTTCGGTAATTTCGGAGAATTAAATATGTCAATGCCGGTCAAAGAGATAACGTCTATATAATGAGAGATATTCACATTGACAGACTATAACTTATATTTCGCGAGTGTCATACGCACTGCCGGTGCTTTTTTATAAGTTTAATAAATTATAAAAATACCTAATTAAATTGAGTTAAAGAAAATACATTAAAAATAAATAATAACTTATGGTTAATTTAAATTAAATGTAACATTAATTGTAACAACAATTAAATGTAACAGACTAAAAATGTCTTTGACAATGAATTTGTTTTTTAAATTAAGTATCTTGTGTGGAATTGTGTTGTTATGCAGAGCATCTGAAAGTGAGTATTAAAATCTGTATTTTTTTTACTACAGTGTCGATGGCACCCAAGCATACGGCCCCAGAGACGCTTGTAGCACCAGGGTGTCTCATGCGCGGTGCCCGGTATTATAGCTATTCTTTTCGGTGCGGTGGACAATATCTACGGTACAAGGACGTCCTGAAACGCCACCTGTCGCCCACCGGCATATCGTGTGAGTCGTGGGAGGAGCTTGCAACTCGGAGATCGGACTGGCGAACTGCGGTCAACGTGGTCTCAACGATTTCGAAAGTGCACGCCTCGAAGATTTTGACGCTAAACGCCAGCTTCGAAAATCTCGGCCCAAGCCCTCCTACACATACACTTACGACTCAAATGGCGAGCTTTACTGCATGTCTTGCGGCCGGAAGTTTAAAACAAAACTCGGTTTCGCAAGTCACGTTCGAGCCCATGCACGTCAGGCTTTACTGAATACCTGATACTGATTTGTCCGGGTGTCGCCGTCGACGGAGACGGAGGACATCATCATCATTCTTTTCTTTAATTCCACAGTTAGTATCTGATAAATTGTTTTATAAATGCATTTATACAATGTATATATGTATACATCATGATGTATGTAGATGTCATGTACATGTAGGGATGTACCAGAGTCGTTAATTTTTATTGCACTATTTGTACTAGTAATTGTATTAATATTCGCCCACGGTAAAGGCGCCCATTTTTCTGAACATTTTTGACCTTTTACTATGATATGAATGTCCACTTCTATTTTAAATAACAGGAACACTTTATAAAATTAAACAGATACTTATAATTGAAATGTTACGTTACTCTATGTTACTGAATAAATTGTGTTTTATTATTTATTTATTATTCCATAAATAAATATAATTGCGAGAATTCGGCTCCTAAAACTTTCTTTATAATACTTTATTTGGCATTAACAAATTAGGTATGCACCTATGTTTAAATCGGTGCAAATTAAACGTGGTCGGAGTCAAAATAATATCATTACATTGCAGGATCTTTGTATGACGAGATAAAGGAGGAAATAGACAACTGTTGTGAGTATGGAGAAGGCAATGGTCTGATGCTGTCCACACCCGAAGACTGCTCGTTCGAGGTAACGCCAGATACTTCCCGGTATGAAAGTGTGTGCAAGGAATCCATGGATAGATGTTGCAAAGATGTTAACCAGTAAGTGAACTTTTTATCCGAGGAATGTTTTGAGCTCATGTTACTTAAGTAGTTCTAACGCAGCGTACTACGTAGGCCAGCCATTCTCAAAGTGTGTTCCGCGGAACCCTAGGGTTCCGCAAGGCCTCTGTTGGGGTTCCGCGAAAATACTTGTAATACATAATAAGAAAAAAACCAGCACTTCTATAGGTATATCAGGTCCACAGTGACGAACGAAAATTTTTAATTTGGAGTTCCGTCAAATATTTCGCTTTCCAAAAGGGTTCCATCACCAAAAAAGTTTGAGAACCGCTGACGTAGGCGAACAACACGCGAACGCGAGGCGAACAACACGCGAACGCGAGGCGAAGCGATGCGGCACGGGGTGAATCAATCCTTTGATACCTATAGAAGTGTCCTACGTGGACGTAGGCGATCTCGTTGCGAACGCGAACGCCTTGGGCCCGCCGCGCCGCGCCGCGTCGCGTTCGCGAGTTGTTCGCTTACGTAAGGTAAGACGCAGCGTAATAAACCATAATGAAAGATAAAGTAGTAACTATAAGTAGATAAAGTAAAGCACAAACTAAAACGTCACGATACCGTGTTCTTTTTAGGGTTCCGTACCCGAAGGGCAAAAACGGGACCCTAGTACTTAACTCCGCTGCCCGTCCGACTGTCTGTCTATTCGTCCGTCTGTCAGTATCTCATGAACCGTGATAGCTAGGCAAATGGAAATTTCTATTGCGGCTATAACAACAAATAATAAAAAAAGAATATAGTAATATTTAAGTTGGGCTTCCACAAAACAATAGTGATATTTTTGCGTACCTAATGGTACGGAACCCTTCGTGCGCGAGTCGGACTCGCATTTATTTTATTAAAAGAACTAAGTACTTATATAAAAGCGTATAATGTTATTATACTTATTATGTATATCATATCAGGCATTTCATGTAGTAAAAATGACATAGGTATTTAGGTATTTACCGAGTAAGTGTTAACTGATAACTTAATATAAATTGTATAGCTAAGTACCAAGTCTTATCAAATTTCTGCTTAAATAATATTGTTTATTATTGTTTTGAACACATAGGTATTATTATAATCATACGACCATGATATTCCCCAAATGGGCAAAGATAACGAGCAGGGAAAAATGACACAATTTGAGATTCACTTCACATTCTATCACTGGTTGTTTTAAATAGTGTATTTTCTATTGTTTTAGAAAGAAGAATGAATGTGATTATGGGATTAACTTTACGCTTACTTCGATGCAGTCGTGTGACCATCTCAACGATACAGCACAGGTAAAGCACTGTATACCTCCTCGCGAATATTTTGCAGTCACAGCCAGAATTTGCTCGTAATTTGCAAAGAATTACTTATTTATTTATTGTGGGAAAGGTGTAAAGAGGGACATGGAAGAGGCACTATAGTTAAGTTTTTACGTAGGTATGTTTGGCTCCTGGCACTCTATAAAACAAAATGGTGGACTTGGACTTAAAATGTATATAGGTACCTACCTATATTAATATTATCTTTTCAAGTGATGTTGATGATGTTACCTCTTTACATTTACCTATCCAATAACTATTACCTTTCTACCTATCGTACCTAATTGCTATCCCTATCTATGGATCGACTCGTCGAATCGTCCTGCTTTCTACATGGTCATAATCATAACTCATAAGATAAAACATTCGTAAGACACGCGCTAGACTTATGTCCATTTTCTATAGGTGGAGGCAGATCATCTGCTCCCAACACAACCCTGATACTGACCACTATCCCTACATATGAGGGACCTAACCAAGACCAAACAATCTATTATATATGAAAGTTCATGCTTTATTAAATTAATTTTTTCAATTCAACTAATTAGATGTGCTGCAACGAATGCAAAAGGGGAAGGGAGTTCTTTTCGCACGACCCGGAGATCTGCGCAATAGAGTTGCCGAGAGGAAACAAAACGGATCACCTGCTGTCTGGGAACGCCTTTAGAAAATGCTGCGAGGTAATTCTTCTTTAGGTTCCTTAACCTTTTCCGCCGCCATTGTCTTGATATAAAGTCAGTACATTCCGTGCCCCACACGCCACGACTAAATATGTTATACGGGTTGTTTACGTGCAATTTGTGGCTTGGCGTTGTTGACACTTTCTTACTTAGAGGATATAACCAAACGAAGAGGAGGATATAATAGCCATTAACAGGCATTCCCCTCTGTCGATAATAGGCGGTCAATGATCATACTCATTGTATGAACTGACGTTTATCTGACATGGCTATTTTTACGTTACGTATACATTTGACGTGCCGCTCCGCTCCCCCGCAAAAATCGGTTGGTTATATCCTCCAAGCTTTCTACTTCGTTCACACCGTTCCACGTTTTATTCTTCTTGTTCATAAGAATCATAAGATGAAGTGTGCGTCCTGGGTGATGACACTGATGACGCTTTTTAGGGTTCCGTACCCAAAGGGTAAAAACGGGACCCTATTACTAAGACTCTGATGTCCGTCCGTCCGTCCGTCCGTGCGTCTGTCACCAGGCTGTATCTCACGGACCGTGATAGCTAGACAGTTGAAATTTTCACAGATGATGTATTTCTGTTGCCGCTATAACAACAAATACTAAAAACAGAATAAAATAAAGATTTAAGTGGGGCTATCATACAACAAACGTGATTTTTGACCGAAGTTAAGCAACGTCGGGCGGCGCCAGTACTTGGATGGGTGACCGTTTTTTTTTTGCCTTTTTTTGCATTATGGTACGGAACCCTTCGTCCGCGAGTCCGACTCGCACTTGCCCGGTTTTTTTAGTTAGAACTAAGCAGACGCTTTAAGTATATATGCTTGTTTTAGATGGATCGCTGCAAGCAGTTCCCTGAGAGCCCGTGCGAACATTATTGCACAGATCAGGGCGGCGTTGACGTCGTGTGCAGCTGCATGCTAGGGCACACACTTGGCGAGGATCGCAAGAGTTGCCAAGGTAAAGCTTTTACTGCTTTCCCATGAAGATCGGTGAAAGAACTTTTTTTTTCTTTTTTTTAGCCTACTTAGGTGTCCCACTACTGGGCAAAGGCCTCTCCTCGTTTTCTCCACTCGACCCTGTCATCGGCATTTTCCCACCATTTGGAGTAGAATGCGTCCAAGTCGTCCCGCCATCTCCTTTTCGGTCTGCCTAAACTCCGGCCTGCACCGTCTACTGTATTCCGTGGGTCCCACTCGGTAACCATTTTTGCCTACCTTTCTGGGTGCATGCGGCAGATATGTCCGGCCCAGTCCCACTTAAGCTTAGCGGTCTTGACGCCTACATCTACAACTCTAGTTCTGGAGCGTAGTTCCGTATTTCTGATCCGATCGAGGAGCAATTAACTTATGGATACCAAATGATACTCCCAAGCCGAAGCATTTTCAAGGACACTCAGCTCTTTCAAATGGAGTATCTTTCAGAATTAACAAATAAGGCGCACTGCACGCACAATCGCACATAAAGGCTGCTTGATAACACCGAAGACAAGAGACTGAAAATGATCTCTAGTAGCGTATAAGTGTTAGCATACAGCGATGGAATCCTGCCAGCATCTTTGGTATAACGATGGTAACGATGGAGGGAAATGGCGGGTCAATGAACAAAATTCGTCGCCTTGCTTAGCATTCTTAACTTTAGATGTTTCTAGTTTATATATGTATTTAATTTTCTTGTTCCTAAACAAGACTACCTTCAAATTACAGACATTGACGAATGTGGCAACGGCCAGGTCGGCCAGGCGGACTGCGAAGCCAAAGGAGCGATCTGCATCAATACACCTGGCGCTTACCGATGCGACTGTCCCCCCAATTGCGTAACCGAGTGGTCACTAACCGGAATACTTTGCACGGATTGTGACACTAGTAAGTAGATAAGTTAAAAAAAAACATTTTTTTTAATGATATAGGAGGCAAACGAGCAAACGGATCACCTGATGGTAAGCGATTACCGCCGCCCATGGACATCCGCAACACCAGAAGGGTTGTAAGTACGAGTACACTCATTATTCCAAGCTTATATCGCAGACCATACTTTTCTTTTAAGAGGCAAAAGAGTTCCTATAGCCACCTCCTGTGTCCATCATCAGATGATCTGTGGTGCCATGATATTGCATTGCCATTGTCACCCAAATTACTATGAAGTTTCACCTCAATCGAATCAAATATTCCAAGTTAAAGCTTTTAATAGAAAAGTTTTACACCCTGAATTGCAATGCGTGAGACCCGATGGAGATATCTCCATCTCACTTTTCTACTATTTTAAGTAAGGGCTTAAAACAGTGTATGAAAATCACAGGCTGGTTTCTTTTTCTAGATGTGGCTGAACAAAAAACTACTACTACCGATCAACCGATGGTGGTATTGATCGGTGGACCGGGACAAAAGAGCGATAAGGATAAAAGAGGAGACACAGTTTTAACGAGAAAGGGCGAGACAGCAGATAAAGAACTTATTAATACCACTTGCATCCAAGGACCTAAAGGCGAACGCGGAGAAATGGGGCCCATGGGACGCCCAGGATTACCCGGTTTTGATGGACCTCCAGGTTTACCTGGAATATCTGGTATGCCAGGTGAAAAAGGAGATATGGGGCCCATAGGACCCCCAGGAATACGTGGTGCAGTAGGATTTCCAGGTTTAACTGGAATGCCTGGGATGCCAGGTGAACCTGGAGATGACGGGCCCATGGGACCCCCAGGACTTCTAGGTTTTCCTGGAAGACCAGGAGAGAAAGGTGAACGCGGTGAAATGGGATTCGTAGGGCCCCAAGGAAAACCTGGTTTTCCGGGAGCTCGAGGTTTTCCTGGAATAAGTGGACCGAAAGGTGAAAAAGGAGAGCCAGCATTACGAGTACCGGGCATGTTTCCAGAAAAACAAATTAGCTCTGGAGCACTGCTAGTAAAACACAGTCAGACTCAAGAAACCCCTTCATGCAATGATGGGCATATTAAACTTTGGGAAGGATATTCGCTGTTTTCCAAAGACTTGGGTAACGCTGGTGCCTGTGTGAGAAAATTCAATCCGATGCCATTCCAAACTTGTTCGAGCTGGTTAAGAAGAAACGATAACAGTTATTGGTTGACAACTGGCGAACCTTTGCAATCAAACCATGTTACAGCACAAGATATCAAGAAATACATCTCGAGATGTATTGTCTGCGAAGTGCCACATAACGTGATGGCAGTGCATAGTCAAAGTGTTATTGAACCTAGCTGTCCGACAGGCTGGGATGCATTGTGGACTGGATACAGTTTTGCCACAGTAAGTATTGAATTCTGCGTTTTAAACAGTTTCATTGATAGTTAGTTTACTTTAATCTTCTTTCCATCCTGTTACCCCCTGCTGGGGTGTAGGGCTCGAATCTTTTTCTTCCACTAACTCCGGTCCTGGGCAGCTTGGGTAGCCTCCTCCCACCCTATCCCCAATACACCCAGCTCTTGCTCCACAGAACGAGAGTTTACTTTACAATTCATTAAAATATGCGATGACAACCACAGAGAAGTAATAAGAGGGCAAACGAATGATAATGATAATAGTAATATGTATTAGGTGATATTGCAAATATAACCAACCACAGGCGACAAGTTAGGTACCTAATTCCAAAAAAAATTAAAT